>NW_020884878.1:6588092-6930624 GCF_003945725.1 Corapipo altera
TTCTCCACGCCTCATATCGTTCCCATTCGTCCCTATTTTCCGCAACAGTTTAGGGTCAACAAAAATCAGAAAGAATATTGTTTTCCAATGAATCAATTTTTCTTGATGAAATGGTCACTTGGTTTGATTTCAGATTTTTGACTTAAAAGCAGGAGTTAAGAAAAAAGTGCTCATTGGGCCTAGCTTGTCACTGGGTCTGGAATGGCTTCAGTGGTAGGAAGCAGGTTAGCATCATGAAGGGCAAATAGTGTTATTCTGACACCTTATGAAGTTTGTTCACCTGAGTGGGAAGGGAATATTTAGAGACACTAGTGTATTCTGATGATACAGCTACTGTCTTTAATGCATTTTAGCTGCAAAAATTAGTTCACTGTCCATATATTAAGCAGGATTATGGCTGGATTAATTTATCTTATGTTTGGGAAAGAAAGTTTGACCTGGAAGTTTGGGATGATGAATGCTATCAACAGCTGATGTTTCATGTTTACAGATTCCTGCAGAGATTAATTCTACAGTTACATTTCAGATTAGGTTAGAATTAATTTAAGTTTTGAGTGCAGGAAATAAGTCTTGAAGAAGTCAGTTCTATTGGATTCCTCATTTTCATCAGGTTTAAGAATACCTGTTTCACCAAATCCCATTAAGGTTTCACTTTACATATTGGTTACCTGGCTATAATCATAACCTTGTGGTTGTGTAAGGACTTGGGAACAAAAAAAGCACGTTGTTTCCAAGAAGCTATTAGACTCCATAGTGCTGGGTTTTGATAGAATTGCTTAGAGAAGAAGTTGTTAATAATGAACAGCAATATATGATATTCACCCAAGGATTCTAGAGAAACTTGGAAGCTGGGTTACTGCAAAAAAATTGTTTTGGAGAACCAGTGTACTCAGGAATCAATACTGTGTGTTGGCATAGAATCAATATGGATTTTTAAAGGTGGATCATGCTTCACAAATCTAGTATCATTCTGGGCTGGAAGCACACATTGCCAACTCCTGTCCAGCTTCTCATCCACCAGCACCCACAAATCCTTCTCGTCAGGGCTGCTCTCGGTCTGTTCATCCCCCAGCCTGTATTGGTACCATGGGTTGGCTGACCCAGGTACAGCACCTTGCACTTGGCCTTGTTGAACGTTGTGATCTTGGCATAGGCCCACTTCTTGAGCTTGTCCAGGTCCCTCTGAATGACATCCCATCCCTCACACGTCAATCACACCACATAGCTTGGTGGCGTCTACAGATTTTCTTAGAGTGCCCTCAATTCCACTGTCTCTGTCTTTGCTGGAGATATTAAACAGTACTTTTAATATAAACTAGATATAAACTAGTACAGACCACCGAGGGACATCCCTCTGGATATGGCTCTCCAAACAATTCCTCATCTACCAAAAAGTTCATCCATCAAATCCATCCCTCTCCCATTTAGAGAGAAGGATACTGTGGGGGACCATGTCAAAGGCCTTACAAAAGTCCAGATAGATGACATCTGTCCCTTCCCTTGTCCACTGATGTAGTCATGCCATTGTAGAAGGCCACTAGGTTTGTCAGACTGGACTTGTCTTTGGTGAAGCCATGCCGGCTGCTTCGAATCACCTTCCTGTTCTCCACATGCATTAGCACAGCTTTTGGGAGGATCTGTTCCAGGAGCTTCCTAGGCACAATAAGGTTTTACTGTGAAGAATTATAGAAAGGAGTAGGACATGTAAAGTAAACCCATGAAGTGGCAATTTTAAAATAGGAAAAAAAGGTACTTTTGCCTCACATTCCATTGTTAAACTGTCAAGGTTCTTTCACAAGATGCTGTGGACAGGAAAAACTCTCAGATGTGAAAAGTCCTTGGATGAAAAGAAGAAACCATTGAGAACTATTAAAGATAGAGTTGCTGCATCTTGTTCAAGAATTGCTCAGCCATAAATCCCTGGAGGCTGAAAAATATTCTGGGGAATTAGTGTTGTATAATAAACCATTCTCACACTCTTCCCTGGGACCCATTTAGGACACCATCAGGATTGGCTGCTGGGTGAATTGAAAGCTTAATCTGATCAAATATAGTATGGAAGGGTCTCTATAAATTAATCTTTTAAAAAAAGAACCAAATATTTGACATATCTGAATACGCATATGTGTTATTTGAATTTTCCAAATACTGCTATTATCAGTGCAAAACACTTGCTA
This sequence comes from Corapipo altera, assembly GCF_003945725.1. Classification (NCBI taxonomy): domain Eukaryota; kingdom Metazoa; phylum Chordata; class Aves; order Passeriformes; family Pipridae; genus Corapipo; species Corapipo altera. Next base: position 6,590,270 of record NW_020884878.1, read on the forward strand.
TACTTGTCATATTTTTATATAATTAAAAAGAGAAGACAATTGCTCTACTGAGATTAATTTGGTTCTCTACACCCTGAGAACCTTTCCATATCACTTTATTTGGAGTTAAATAAATGGTGTATTTTTTTCCTTTTGCATAACTGTCCTCTTTCCCAAAGTCAAAACTGACAGAAAATAAATTAATTAGAAGTATAATACGTTTTATACATCATGTGTTGTTTTGCAACATAAATTGTACAGCTGCCAATCAAGCCAGCCCACACCTCTTAAGCACAGACTACTCAGGTTTAAGGAGCTGTCCTCAGCTATCTTTTACTCCTTTTACTGTGAATATAGTGAATTGGCCACAATGTCATCACTCATGCTTTAGGATAGGACACTTACCAGCTGAAATCAGCAATAGTTCTGTTAAGGCATTTAAATTAGTATCAGAGAGCTTGGAAGGAAGATCTGATCCTTTTAATTGCATGCTGAACCTAATAAAAATACCATATTTCTCAGAAATAAATGCAAAAATTTTGCAAAATGTCAGGTGCAGAGAAACTTTTAGATGCTCAGGACATGAGATTGCCTTTGAAGCACTATGCTGTATATATTGCTGGTGAGAGGCTTTCATTAGATTCGTTAGTTTCAGTTTCTTAATTTGTAGTCCCAGCATTGAGTTCTGGGTCTCCATTCTCTTGCAGACACTTTCTATAGTCTGAATGCATGGAGCTTTGTTGCAGTATTTTGTAAACACAGTAGAAAGTGGTAATATTGTTAGACATATCCTTGGATGCCCTGTGATTTGCAGCAGCAGCAGGAGTGATGATCTTGTATTTAGTATCACACAATAGCTCACTATAGAATTTTCTAGAGCTGGCTTCTTACCATGTCCCAAAACCAACCTGGCATTTCACAACAGAGGAATCAAATGTCTTTTGGCAGCATCTGATGTCATCGTTGCTTAGAGTCTGATCTCAGAATTTGGCTGTCATGAGTCACTCTATCTATTCAACTGTGTAAAACAGGCAAAAAATGTGGGCATAAGCAGTGCTGTGACCTTTATACAGTTTTCAACAGATTGAGAGAAGGCAATAATTGTTATTACTAATCTTAAACCGCTAATATGCGTTGGGCTTTTTGAATCCATGAAGCTAATGGAAGTCTTTTATCAGACTTCCATTACTATCCCATCACTTCGAAGGAAATCTCATTTGAACTCACAAGCAAAATGACAGTGGAATGTGCTTGGACAGAAGTGTTGCACCTCTCTTTGCGCTGTCCTGACATGGATGATGTGTTTACTGGTTTGAGGGTAGGACAACTCCTTTTGGCATATTAGCTAGAGTTGCATTGAGAGGCAAAAAAATGATCATTGTTCTGTGCAAACATGACATTTATTGTTCAGAGGTATAGTTTGTGTTTAGGACCTGCTGAAATTCTTTAGAAGATAATATTCTGTATAATATGCAAGTATTACTAATCTGCCAGACCTCTGAGGTTACTGGGGTAAAACTGGGGTTTCTTTATGAGCTTGTGATCTAGCCAATCTGATATGTTTGTAATGTGCAACGTTTATCACTTTTGAGTCTTGACCAGTATCATAAATAAATTGAGTGCTAATTAAATAATATTTGAACAGTAGTTAAGCTGTAAGTGGATTATGATGTGTGAGGAAAACAAACCAGAGCTTCATATCCTGGTCTTTTCCTATATTCTTTTATCTTTAGTAAAGGTATGTTGCTTTTGCTTCCTGTCTTGTACAGGTAGTGATTGAAGACATGAAGGTACCTCCAAGAACAAAGCGATTGTATAAGAAAGAGGGTTTGGTTTTTTTATATAAGTAATACATTAATAAATAGGAAGTGGTACAAGATTGCAATATTAAACCAGAAACAAGGCAGAACAAGTTTAAGATTTTAGAGCTATCTTTATTGTGAGTTGTGAGCAGTTGATGTCTGAAGGTCCCTTATTTTGGGGACATGCATGACATAAAGGACATGCCTTTCTTTTAATGTTGTCTTTCTGACTATGATAGTTGCATAATAAGATTTTAAAATGAGAAGTTTAAGGACTATAGCATGAAAAGATTTGACATACTAGCAATTTGAGCACAGTCTGCTAGTTGTGCTGAGCTTTCAATTTCCAAATCAAACTTTTTGTCTGAGTGTCCTTCAGATGGTCTTTCTCCCAGAAATTGGAGTGGTGTAGTTGGACCATAGAGGTACATCAGTAAAACTGGGGAGGTCTCTTCTGATCTGTTCCCAGCTGAAGCTGGGCTTGAGAAAATCTGCAGTCTCACTTCGCTACAAAGATCACAATACTTTCTGCACACCTCATGCTGCATCATATACACTCAGAACTGGAATTTATCTCTGGCAAGAGCTGTGCTTCCTGAATTATGTTTGGCATGCCTGTTCTCAGTTATGTAGTATTTATCCATTTCCTAGTGTCAGCTACTGAATCCAATGGGATTATGGTCCCTTTTAAATAAAATCCAATCTTGTCATCTGCTACTGAGTCCAAGAGTTATTATCACTTGTTTCATGGGTTTCTTATCAACAGCTTATTGGTCTTGAAACAGTTTCATTACACCTCATCAGCACCTGGTTTTGCTAATCCATGATGTGGCTGAAGTTGAAGTGCAGGTGGCTCTGCAATCTAGTTTGATTTGGATCGATTGCTGACTTAATAACAAAAGAGCAAAAATGGCAGCTGAGCGTCTGTCTGCCTTTTTCTGTAACAAATGTACATAAAGAATCTCTGCATCTGCTATCTGACAGTGCAGATTGCTTTCCCTTCAGTGGAGGTCTTTCCAAACTGTCTCAGATACAGCAAGAATAGGTGCTTGTGGTTGTTTTTCCTGGCATATCAGTAGTACATGGAGATACATTGGTTCTGCTTCCTCTGTTTCTGTCACTGCAGTTTATAGGTTGGCCATTAATTTTTCTGTCAAATTGCACTCCGTAGCATATGTGTTAGATGGCATCTATAATACGTGGCACCTGCATGCTCCATACTGTTTGCTTAGTTTGGAATTTGAGTGCTTATTCTGTATCAATACATTATTGTTATATTCCTTTCACTGATCACTGTAGTTGTTCTTACAATGAGTAGCATGTTTCTAAAGCTAGGTCTATTGGTTTAAAAATGTAAAACTGATCTGCTTCCATTCTTTCTGAGATTATTCATGAGATTATTCATTATTTCTGAGAATGTGAGGTCTGTAGTATATTTTTTTCTTACTACCCAATACAAATACTTATTCAGATAAAGGCAAAACAAAACATTTTTGTATCTACTGTTCTTTCTGGACTCATTGAATATTTTGATGATGTGTTTCAGCATTTGGGAGTATTATTCCAACAGGAACATCCTGATTATCTCCCCTCTGCCCCCAACCCCACAATGTTATACCAACAATTTTTCTCACCTTCCATTATAAATTCTCTATGGAGACTTAGCTCTCACTTTCACAGTTTTAATGCCTGTACATGGATTTTGTCAGGAAATTCAACATGCCTGGTAGTTGGCATCACTCCATATTGATGATTTCCTTTGTTTCTCACCCATATTTTGTCTCCTTATAAATTGTATTTTCGATATTATTGTGGAACTCACAAGATTGACCTCTGCTGTCATCTTCCATATGCCACATGCTGAGTAGCAACATAAGAAAACAACACATTTCTTAAGGCTTTAAACTGAAAGAACTGTAACAGAACTGAAGCCTTGTGGCAAGCCAGTGTTCCCAGATGGGAAAGACTACATTTAAGGCCTTTGGTGATATTAATTTTTAAAGGCTGCAAAGAGTGAATAAAGCATGAGTGAGTCCTGATGGCTGACAGGGATGCAGAGGCCTGAGCTAACCATGTGCCCCTCTCAGCACCAGTGCCCCTGACTTCTCTCTGGCTTCATTTTGGAGCAGTGTCAACATGACCTCAGGGAAGCATTTCCAATGGGAATAGATTTACCAAAATATGCCTTTTGACTCTAGTGCTATGCTGGCAGTAGTGTGATTCTCAGCACGTAAAGGGGAGGTTCTGTTACAAAGGTGTTTGCACTGGGAGAGGTGGAAATCAGGTGCAAAGCTGCTGAGCTACTTTGATGGTGTTTCACTCTTTTTAATCCATGGTGATTAGTTGATATCTGGGGGCAATGTTTTCACAAATTGATGATGAAATGTAATCATTCTTTGTTGCAATTCTGTCTATATTTGTGAACTCCCATTTCCCTGAATGCCATAAGAAGTAAACACGAGAGGCTCATTGCTTTAACAGTCTCCTCAGACAATGGTCTACCCTAAGCCCCTCTTTCTTGCTTAATTTCTTGTCAAAATCATCCTACATGCTCTCTAGTTGTCTCTGGAGCTTTACTGCTGTCTGCTCTATCTGCGCCTGTATTTTTGCCCTTTCTCGTCCTTTGTGCATAACTCGACTGAACAACATTCATTGCCCTGAATTTGAACTTAGTCCCTAAGGAAACTTGCAGTGGTTGGTTCTTTTACTAGGCCTCTGTTTTGGGTGCTGACCTCCAGTGTTTCTTCTCTTCCATGGAAGTGTTGTAATCAATTTTTTACATTTTACATGTTATATAAAATGTAACTCCTAAATTCAACTCTATTATCAGATAGCTTTGCTTTTTGTATTTATAAATGGGAGTGGGTTTTCTTGTATGCTATCAAGCTGCAATTCTCCTTTTCCCCACATAATGTTTTTCTTGTTTTGCATAGACTCCATGTTTCAGAATAGAAAATAATTGACATTTAAGGTCACACAGAGAAGATATTTAGTTTTCACAGGTTTCTGGGTGTGGCACATTAGCCAATCACATTTATTACCTTTTTAAAGGTAATAAATTTGAACTTGACCCTATTTTCTGCCAGTAACACCTGGCAAGAGAGCTAGATAAGTTACATTGCAGATATGTTCAAGATTTATTTTAGGCAAAGCCTGTTTGTAAGATGTTTGCATGCCAAGTTATGTCTGGAGTAAATTTTACAGCAAACATTAAATCAGAGGCAAGCACTACAGAAAGAAGTGTAAAGGGGAGTAAAATAGAAAAGTTGACAGACCCATAACTGTAATAAAAGTGGTTGTGGAGAACTCTACGGTATTAACTTAGATAATTGCCAGAGTCGTAAAATCCAGATTTTTCTGTCTTCAAGGCTCCTGGGAGCTGCTGGAGATGAAGAAAATTAAATGTAATGGTTCATATATAATTCAGAATTTTGTTGCTTTTTATCATTCTCAAAAGAGTAAAAGTGACCTACTTTCTATATGTTGTAGTTTAGCGGGAAATTCCCCTGACTCCCAGTGTTAGCATGCTTGTTCTCTTCTTAAGCAGGTGCTAACTCCCATCTCTGCTTTACTACTCCTGGCGTAGTATGTGCTAAATGTGTTGTGACATTCTTTTCTCTCTGGTAAAGATGGTTGTGCTCCTTCCCAAATTCCAATTTTGTTAAGCTTCTGGGATTAATGTAGGATCTAAATTAATTTTCTGCATGTTAGTTGTCAGCCACAGTAGAATTAGTTAAATAACAAGCTCTCCTCTAAGATGTGTGTTTTTACAATTGATGTTACATGTAATTACGACTTAAAAGAAAAAAAAGATAAAATCAAAGACACATGTATAAAAAACCAGCACTTCTTCTTGTTTATTTATTACAATGTATGTTTGGAATAAAACGGGAAAGAATAATTAGGAATGTACTTGGAATTCAGAGGACAGTCAGTATTAACTCCACTGTAAGGCTGGATTTGAACCGGAAACATTTCAATCCAAAAGACTTATTCCAATCCATCTTTACAAAATCCAAGGAAAACAGTCTAAAAAATCAGAGAAAGGAAAATAGGGAATTGGATTTAAGGTTACAAATCAAGGTTGTGTCCGTTTACTGTTCAACACTACAGAGGTATGCTAGAGAGAGTAGGAACCAAATCTGAGTTTTGTTTCTACCCTCCGAGGAGAGCCAATGTTTAGTTTGCTGGATCTAGTTCTATATGGAGGAAAAGGAAAAAAAAAAGAGTTTATATTTTCCCATCACACTGCTGAACTTTTAATGATGGAGGAAATTCTTCAAAATTTTCAGTTCTTTTCCTAGTATATTGTTTCCTTCGTGGATGGAGACAGATGGGAACATGTTAATCCTCTTTTGCTCAGATGAAAATTTCACTAACCAATAAGGGATGTTGAGATGTATGATGGACAGTGCTCTAGTTACTTTTCCTAAGAGAAGTAGCTACACAGTTTGATTCTCAGATGTATATACAAGAACCAAAACAAAATCTTATTTTTCACTAAATGAAATATATTCTTTAGGACTGTTTGTAGGGAAATGTTTGAAAAATAAGCATGGTTCTGTTTAGCCATGTTTTATTTAGTTATTTATTTGAAGTAAGCAGTTTCATCCAGCTATGGATATTAGACCAGTTAGCAAGAGGACTTGTTCATATATTTTTGTTTTACTTTTGTGATCCAAGTGTTAGGAGTTGTGAGTTTGGTTCCAAAGGGAATGAATTTACGTATGCAGGACACGTTGTTCAAGGAGCTAATACTTACAGTAAACAGAGGTTGCCTAACTGTTGAGTAATGCTACAATAGTTATTTCCAATATTTTGCAAGAAACAATGTTCATGCAATGTTTTACCACTAGCAATTTGTTAGTGGTTTTATTTAATGCCAAAAAAATCTCTAAGGGCTGTAATTTCAAAAACATGGAGCATCACACATTGGGAACTATACCCTCTATCTACTTTTGTAAGGTAAGATATATATGAAAGAGACACAATTTCTTTTCTCCCATTAATAGTACTTTAAAATCTAAACAGTGTAAGAACACTCTTGTGACATCACAAATAGTAAATTATACCCATAGTAAGGACACGTATTTATGTGCAACTTATTACAGGTTAAAGAAAGAGACTTTGAACAATGCTTAAAGAAAGTCTTTCTGCAATTAATTTCTTCAGGAAGACAGATATAGTCTGAAGTGGCCTTATTTGTCTTCTGATTTTGGAGCAGTGACATGCTTACATTAGAGTCAGTTCAAACCTAGCAGTACTACAAATCTATACCTAAGTGTGAAATACTTTTTATCTTAATTATTTGTACAGCGTATTACATTTATTGTGATTAATATTTGAATGGAAAGAGTTTTAAAGTGACTGAAAGCAAATTATTTGTAAAGCATCTAGATGTCTCTCACCCCAGATTCTATAAACATTTGTAATACTCCTCTACTTAGTGTATGTCATTGTAGCATAACATTATCACTGGAAGTTTTCCTTTAGACTAGAAATAGGTAGCAATTTCCTAGTGGAGGTCAGCTTTAGTTAAACTCTCCTATTAATGAAGTGTTCATCAAGTTCTTCTGTTTGAGATAGATGCAAGTTCTTATTTTACAGGTGGAGAACTAAGGGATAAGGTGGATGGAATACCTTTGAAATGTCTTACTCTTGTTAAATGGCAGAGGGAAGTTAAAGGTTTTATCTCCTATGCTTTTTCTTCCTCTGCTGCTGTGACATTTATGTAGGTAGGCATGCCTATATATATACGTACACACATAATTAGATATCTATATTGAATAGAGACATAGTCTTAAGATAAATTAGATTTCTCTAATCACACATTTAAGTCCAAAATACCGGAGACTAAGCATGAATATTATAAAGGCAAACAAGGACTTTTCCAACTCTTTTGTCACCAGTTTAATAACAATTTCTTTGCTGGTGCAATCCTATCATTATCACTTTCTTTAAAAATAGCAACATAAAATCCTATTGACTTGAAGTAAGTAAATTTATATGTATTTATATATGTCATGTAATCCTGTGCATACCTAAATACACAGGTAGTTATTTTCACAAACACATCTATATTGCATTAGCTGTCGTCGGTTTTCATACAGTTCCAAATGGGTTGGTCTTTGGTTGCTTCCTTTTTTTAAGGCAGTCTGAATAAAACTTTAGGTCACCCTTTGGAAGGCTTGCTTCAAGTTTGGACTTACAATTTAAGGTATGAGACATATCTATCTGATTATTCTTTATGTGAAACTCACCCCCCAATTAACATCTTTGTGAAAGTAACTATAGAAGTAGGTCTCTTGATAATTTTCTTTCTCTGTTATCTAGCCATTAAATTTATTGATAACTAGGAATAGAACCTGTATCAGGGAGTCTGTATGGCTACATCTGTGCCTTTTAATGCAGAAAATCCAGGAAATATTTAGGTATTCATGCTGATGTCTCTCTCTAGAGCTTCCATTGCAGATAATATATGCCTTGAAAATATTCCATGTCTCATGTTCTTTGGTGAAGCATCCACAGGATAAGACTGGCTTTCCATTCAGATATCGAGATACACGTGGCAGTACACAGAAAAATATCCAGAACGGTTTGCCAGATTCCTCATGAAATTTTTGATGGGATGCTAGCTTGTTAGCTTAAAGGCAAAGTGTGCAGCCATGTCTTATCACATGGAGTAAGAGCACCCTACTAATACCTGAAGGAAAGAAGTCTGCGCTGGAAACCTGTGACTTTATCTCTAGAAAAAGCACCAGGTAAATTGTGATGAAGTTGCTGGCGAAGACTGTGCTTTGGAGCAGAAAAGGGAGCGTAGAGTTATCTGGCAAATGATTGTGAGGAGAAGATGAAGACATGTTGAGCAGGACAGGTTCCATCTACCCAAAAACACATCAGGGGTGTGAGTGCTTGGGAGGATATCTGTAGCAATGCAAAACATGATGTAATCACAGTACATGTAGAATGGAGTATCTGTTCTTTCTTGTGAAAAATGGTCCAACATATTTTCTTTGGTTTTGTTAAAAAGCTTAAATAGAATGTAAAGGAAGATATAAAATAAAAGAGCAAAAAATAAGTGCAATAAGGAAAAGTGATGAAGGTGGTTTGAGAGTTGGAAGTGGTGACAGAGAAATAAAAATAATTCTTCTGTAGAAATTATATATGTGGATGAAGCGAGCAAAATGAGAAAACTGAATGTATTTCCATTACTGTGGAACTGAATAGCATGCAAGGTAAAATAAGGGAAGCACCAAGGAGGTAGCAGATAAAAGAAAGGTTGAGGTAGGATGGTATGTCGCTGGGGAAATGATTTTCACACTGATTCATATATTTTCTCCAGTGCGTTTCACTGCTTAGTTTCTTTCAGAACTGATACCTTTCTGATGATTGAATGTCAGAATATTTTGTTCCATGAAGGAAAAAATTGCTGATGGGATTTCATAGATTTGTTTTGTATACCATTACTTGCCATTAACCACGTCTTCTTCCTACTGCCTTTTAGACCTGATGTATTGCTGGTTTATACAACTCCTCCTAAAGAAACACTCAACATGAGCAAGTTATACAAGTATTCTACAGAGTTTGCCAACACTTGAGGGCAGGAACACTCAGATATTTTTGAACACTGTGGTTCTAATTTAGGACTAACTGGAACATACCTCATCTCCACAGTGTCATTTGCTTTAGAAAAGAACATTGGTTTCATATATGAAACAAAAGGATAGTCATTAAAAGCCATCTGTGAGTCTCTTTAGTAAACAGAAACATGAGATAACCCATAGAGCACATTACATTGAAACTTCATGTCATGGAAGTTTACAATCCTCAGAGACTGTTTGGAGGTAAGAAAATAGAAGCTGTTGGCTATTAACCAACTAAACCATTAACCAACTAAAAATCAATCTACACTCCAGCAGATATTATGAATATATCCTTTGATGCATTCCTAGAATCCCTGAACAGTAACAATAAAATATCCACATTTGCATTTCTTAACACTTATAAAAAACTTCTTCTTCTAGGGTACATTCAGCATAAATACTGAAGCCTTTTCAATATCCACTTGATACACCCATATTTTCCCACCAGTGAACATTACTTGGGCCAGTACAGCTGTGAAATACATAGAGAAAAGCTGGTCAAGAAACGGAAAAATTTACCAAGCAGAAAAATCTTGGGGCCTGGATTCTCAAAGATTCTTATCTCCCATGTGAAGGGCTGCTAGATGTTATTTTTTTTAGATATAGTTGCATAGGAGCCGGTTAAAATTCAATTTGCTTATTGAGGATACAAATAAATACTACATGATGATTAAAAAAATTTACTTGGTATATGGACCATTAGTAGTAAAATTAGTTTAAAAAGAGCTAGTAACCTAGTTTTTCTGGCTTGTCTGTAAGGTAAAAAAAAAAAATCTAAAATTGCATCATTTTGCTGTTGAAAATAGGTGACCTTCCAATTTCTTTTTCTGAAGGTGAGTGTATATGAATTAGATAAGCTAGAATGTCAACCAGCAATTTGTCAGCTATGGCATGGTGATTGTCCATATGCAGGCTGTTGCCCAGCAGAAAATGCAAACTGAATGAAAAGTCACTTCTCCTTTATGAAAGGTGGAAGAAGCTGCCTTGCATTCACAGTAGGAATAGCTGATATACCATAAAAGAATGCTCTATTTTAACATCTTGCTCTCTGGAATACTGTAAGAGGGAAGAAAGTATGGAGAACCTTGAAATTCAGAGCCAATTATTCTTCCCAAGTTTTGTGTGGCTCTCAGGATGGTGAGCAATGGGTTGCTATTCTGCACAGCAGTACAGCTGTACAGCTACTGGATTTGCTTCAACAAAACATCAACTTTTCAGAAAAAATTGGCTGCAAGAAGATAACAGATGTACAAAAGAAAATAGGGGAAGGATAACTCTTAACATCTTTTTATTTTGTTTATTAGAAATTTTTAAAGGGAGAAAAAACTTAACTTTCATGGCAAGTTGCTATTTTCACCCTTATAAACTAATTTTATTGTACCCATATTATTGCGCCACAGATAAGAGTGCTGTTGTTGCAGCTTGGCAGGTTCATATTCATCCTTCCTCTTCTAAGTACTTGTGTCTTTGGTACAATTTAAATGTCAACAGAAGCTGGCAAGAATCTGTGGCTACACTGCTTATTCTTTTAAAGAATGAAAAACACTATGGTTAACTCTTGTCTTTGTTTAGTCTATTGTTTCAGTTTCTTTGCCGTGGCAATGGCAGACTTTTTACAGGAGAGAATTATGGTTCAGTCTCTAAGAAGTTTATTCTGTTTGCTAACTAACTAGTCTTCTGAGGACTTTGTATTTGTTGTATAATAATAGGAGTCATGGACACTTAATCCCAAATATGGGCCTGTAAATCCTGCTTAGGGTTATAATCACAGAAATATAAAATGCACAGGAACTTTCTGTAACACAGAAGTGTTACAGAAAGAGAGGTCATGATGCCCTTTCAGTGAAGTTGTGACTGGAAATGTTCGGGACTTACTGTCCCAGTAAACCTATTGTCCTCATTATAAGACCTCTTTGTGGCCACCATACAAACACATAACAAAAAGTTGTCTCTTGTCCAGGAAAGCTTATTTTCTAGTTTACAGTTTCTTTGAGCAGCTACTGTCCACAAAAATCTCAAAAGGTTGCTTTCTGTCAACAATCCATTAGAGTTTTCACTGAAGCACATGCTGAACCCCAGCAGCACTGACCTACACAAGCTCCTGTGTGTTTACAGTAGGACCTGCTGTGTTGCTAGCACTCCATCCTGTCACTGACAGTGTCAAAAAAGCCTGTGCCTACAGAGACATGTAGGGGCAGGCAAGCAGGCAGTTCTCCCAGGGCTTCAACAATTTGCAGCTCAGGGACTTCCTAAAACAGAAATAATGATGTGGGTTTGAGGTGTCTTTGCCTCAGTGGACTCCTCTTCCATAAACTTGTCTAGTCTTCTGTCGAACCTGTGTTAACTGCACCCAGAGCACAGTGTTCCTTGAGAACAAGCCTTGTTTAGTTTGTTTAGAGGCTGGCACCTGCTAAGTTTCAAGTGTAACTCAATTTGTTAGGACAAGTAATACTTCTTGGGATGGCCCCAGATAAAAGATACAACCAAACACACAATTGTGTTACAGTAAAAAAGTGTTGAATGTTATGATAGTGTAGATACCAGTGCCTTTTTAAAATATAAATTTAATAATTAAAAGCTTCAGTCAATGATAGCTAACCAACATAATAATGTCAGGAAAAGTCACTAGTGATTGGAAAAAAAACCCCACAAAAAATCAGCAAGGAAACCTCCCAAATAATTGTTCTGCCTAGAGGCTCCAGTGTACACAAGATAGTCTCCTTGCTCATGACCTTAGGAGACAAGATCACATGGAAAACAGAAAAGTTTGTCTTTTTGTTTATGTCTCATTGGATTTTTGACAAATAATGGTTCAGGAATTACATCAGATGAGGTTTTTACTCTCCATCTTTTTTTACATTCACTTTTATATGTGGTATGTCTACAGCATGGTTATGAAAATAATTTAAGTTAACCTACCAGGAACTCTATGCTACTGCAGCAAACTGTGTAACCGAACTCTCAGTTTATAACCAGCAGCAGCCTTTCCTCTCCACTGAGGTAAACAGCCAGGTAAACACACACCTTAACTTCCAAAAGCGACCACATTAGCCTTCATTTACTACATCTTTTTCTAAATGTATTTTTGACTACTTGACAATTTGAATGAGCAATTGATCAGAAACAGCACATGTATTTAGATATTTGCTGTCTGGCAAGTAAAGTTTTGCATGTTGTACAAACAGATATTCACTCTATAGTTTCACACGAATGCTTAAATAAATTATTAAAAGTCTTTGTTTTCATGCTGGGCTGAGGTTTCCTTCCACATCTGTAGTAAATTGTCCTAAGGAACACTGATTCAAAGAACCAGGTTGCCTTTTAGGGGCATGGTTAGGGTAGGCAGATGAGTCATGAAAAGATTACTGCTGTAGTTGATCACAGGAAAAATAAAATGTTCTATGTATTATATTTCAGCAAATAAAATGTAGAAAAATTAATTTCTTTAGCAAAATCATCTGATTTCACTAAGTCTTCTGCTGCCCTTTTAGCAGGCTACCTTCTATGGCTGAGGGGATTATATGAATGGACGAAATGCTAGAAAATAAAAAAAAAAAAGGTAGAAATATATGTGCCAGTATATACCACCACTTGGACAATTTTCCAGCATGTGATTGATGGTTAAGGTTTCTGTTTCATACATATTAATTTCAGGTGACTTTTACAGCCTGGATTTAACTTGCATGTTATCTGATGTAATTTAATGAGCAAATCACCCTTTATCTGAACAATAGCACCAGTTCTTGCAGGTACTCCTCTCCAAGCTGCATAAATAATTGTCCTTTCTGAGTTATTTCTTTAATTTTTTTGGGGGGAGTGTTAGGGGCTTCATCTGTCTTCCTGGTAGTGAGGGAGAGCTGTGTCACACTGTTAGAAATAAAGAAAATCTACATTACAAAAAAATGCCTTTTTTCATGGCACTATTCTGCGAAGTATATTTGTGTGACAGGAGAGTTATTTTTATTTTTATAACTCAAGGTAGATAGTGTATAAATTGAAAGTTCAGTGGAAGTCCAATTTGAACATCCAGATTATACAGTAGGATTTGAAGAAACTAAGGAACATTATCATTGAAGAGGAAAACCCAATATGAACCAGCCTTCTTGAAAGGGATAAAAAGTATATTAATCTGTGATAATACTTATTTTAGGGAGAGGGAAATTAGCCAAAGTAGAAATGATATTAGTCTTGTAGGTATTCCAAAGAAGAGTGATGGTTACAAAAATACAATTGAATAATTGTGGGAGTTACATTCTGCTTTGGTTTTTGTGTTCTTCTCCATTAGTTCTGCACATGGCCACATGTAACTACGGCAGATGAAGTCATCTCTTTGGAAACAACTCTAAAAGAAACTGTTCTGGTTCTGGCTGCATATGTCAAATCTCATACTAGTGCTGTTTCTGATTTCTGTCTTGCACAGTAAATGGGCATTGGCCAAAAAACCAGAGAGGAATAGTGTAAACTTGACTTTCAGTTCTGAGTTAGACACATAAGGAAGAAATTTCTGATCTACAATGTAATTTTGAAAACCCAAGCTATACTTATACAAGAATTAAATATTCTATCCATATCTGATTTGCTTTTTATTGACAATCTATAGCTGAATCATTATTTCTGTGAAAAGCTTCTCAATTTTCTTCAAGCTTTTCTCCCTGTGCTCTTTTACCATCTGTTGATGAATGTAAGTAAATATTGTTATTGTAAAGATACTCTCTACTCTGGCCTGTAATGTGTGATCTAAATTAAATCTTGGCTCTCTGGGGATTTGGTGATTTTTAGTGGTTCTGAGCGTGTGTGACTAAAAGTGTGTATAAAAACCACAAACCACCAAGGTCATTTTTATTTATTTATTTGCTTTGGAGACCCTGCCCCTACATGGGGAGGGGGTGCTAGAAATCTGCATGAGGTAAGTTCTGCTTACATATGGAGTGAATTAGGAAAGGCTGAGAGAAAAATACTGCATTTTCCAGTGTCCATCATTATGAAATTGGAATACGTGTTAAGCAGCTGCCAACTTTACATGCTGAGCAGAATACTGACAGTAAGCTTGTCATCTTTAAGTTGCTCATTTTACCAATATGTTTCTCTTTGGTCTTGATGGGGGGAAAAACTTAGGCAATCTCAAACAGATTAAGCAGTGAAGCACACCAAGTTAGAATTGTTTAAATGGAAAATTTAACCACATTAATAATGTATCATCTTTTTTCTATTAAGAAAAAAAATAATGTCAAAGGTTACAGGACAAAATTTAAATATAACCAAATTAAATAAAGACAGAATTGCCCCATGGTAGGAAAAGAATTTGCCCAAGACAGCTTGAGAGGAAACAAGAACATGGCAGGTCTATTTTCTGTGCCTGTAAATAAATATAAAATGAACCACTGAGAATTGATCTGAGACAATCACCCTGATTTTGGAGGAGATTCATGGGCAATGTCAGAATAACAACAGGGATATGTCAGGTGTAAGTGAAAAAAGAAATGAGTTCTTAAGTAGTATTCAGAAAAATACTTAAAATAACACCAACAGTGTATGGAATGATGTTCTTTTGGGTTATGGTTGCCTACATGATATAATTCTCAGTAAGCAAAGGAAAACAGGGGAAGATCTTATATTTCTGCATTATTTTACAGTGTGAAATTAGGCCATTTTTCCAGATGTCTTGGTTATGTATCCAGTTGGGCAAGCCAAAAGGGTATTCTGCTGTTTCATTGAATAAAGTTCTTTGTAAATTAAGCACACTACATTTATAAAGCATTTGGCTAGGCAGCTACCTGAACTGATGCAGAGAAAACAGATGAAATATACTCAAAATTAATATCGTGTGTTTTCACTTGTGCTAAGAAATATTTTCCTTACTGAAATGTGAAACATTAGTGTGAACTGAAATAAAATCTTAAGAATAGGGCAACATCTAGGACTTAATTTCCAAAGATATGGAAAGCAAAATGAGCACAAAACATATAATTCCAATGTGAATAATAAAAGAAATTTCATTGATATTACTAGAGGCTGAATTAAGCAGTTCCCAACTGATTAAAATGACCTTGCACAATTTGAAGCAACATTGTATAAGTCATCAGAGGGGAAACCTTGTGATCAGACAAATATTCAGAGGTTCTGATCAAGTATAACGTGAATCAATAGTTTGTACTCTTCTCCAAACTAACCCAGAATTCTGAGGTATGTACCATTCATGCTGTTAATGTATCATTTGGATAACTTCTATGATTCAAAGTTATGTGTAATGAATACTCCTGGTTCCTTTTAGGAACTCCATGACCCCTCTTCTGGACAGCAGAAACGGTTTCAACTCTATAACATGTATGCTGGCATAGAAGAAACACTTTTGTTTACTCTCCCAGTTCCAAAGTTTAACTCAAAGTGTTAAAATAAGTGTTTCCACTAAATATAAACCAGGTTTTCCACTAGCTCTTTTATGTTTTTGATTTCTCAATATTTCTTAGTATTTCTCTTGATTTGGCAGGTCAGTCTGTTTATACAGGCACTGACCATGATTACCTTCCATTGGTTTTGCTTTTGTAGGAGGCAATCAGAACATTGTAGAAGCAGACTTTTTTTTAATTCCCAGAGTTCTTTTAATTGAGAGATGAAGAGAGAAAGAAGGAAGAAGAAAACTTGAAGTTTTCTTAACAAATACGTTTCAAAAGTGCCTTTGCATAATGGCAAAACATTCTTAATTGAGGCTTTCTTGAAAAAACACCAAACTTGTCCTAATCTGCAGAAGCCCATCTATAAAAAGCAACACTCTAAGAGCTAGTAGTCTAAACATGCTAATATACAATAGTTCTAGTTTAAAAACAGAGATGATGAGGTTCAACCTCAGGTTTCTTCCTGAGTCATTGCTGTGATCTACAAAAAAGCTAGCATTTGATGTTTCTGGTTTCAGCTTTATCTCAAGCATTTTGGTGTAAAAATTATACAGGAGAAGTATAGTCTTCTAATAATAAAAAACCTGACAGAATTGATTTTGCTCAAAAGTAAGCAAAACTTGCTGTGGATTGAAATTAAATTTGGAAAGTATTGGCATAAGCACAGCTTGTTTTAGTACTGCAATTAGAACAAGTCTGCAGCCTTCGTATACTCAAACTGACATCAGTCTGGAATGACTTTTCCAGAAAGAGTAGTATGGTGAAGAGCAGAGTAACATGTAGGCATCCTCAGAAGTGGCATGCCAAACAATGAAACACGTGGTTTACTCGCTCAGTGTTTGAAAAGCAAACTGCTACAACATGAGTGTACTTCCCTACATCCATCCAGAAAGCCAGACACTATGCAAAAAATGGATAATTTAAATGTGCAACTGGGATTCGCGTATAAGAAAACTCTGTCTTACAGCATGATATGAAATGATCTCATGATTTGTAAATAGTTTACCCAGATTAATTATAATACTGAAATTTCAGGAATATTTTAAATCACTCTGATTATATAGATAGATTCTAGTCTTTGCGTGCATACACATGATATACATAATTACAGCAACGTGCTTCATTCAAACCAATGCAATCATGAAATTACTTTTGCACATTAAACTGTACAGGAGGCTGTGATTACATCCTTTTTATTTTTAATATGAGTTCCCTCAAATTCCTAAGCTCTCAAATGTTTCAAACCAGCTGTAGTAATGAGGCTTTTAATTATACTGTTGCTTAGTGAGCAACATATAGCTCCTTCTCAGTTTGAATTAGCCCTGGACAAACAGATAGGAGTAATGTGAACTAAAAAACTAAATGCAGAACAGCTGTGGACAGAAATGAATGCCTTGATTGAAAACACTCTCCTGGTAGTGTTCTCGCATGTTGCTATGGTAAAAAACCTGCATTTTTATTAAAGGTTTTCTAAAGTGACAGGTGTCCTTTAGAGCAGCTTTCCTGTGCTTTTACCTTTAATTTTGAAAATAAACTTCTTAATTTGCAATGTACTTCCATAGAGTGAAAAAGGCTTCATACTATTGTTCCTGCAGTATTAGACCCCATTCCCAATAAAAATTCATCTGGACAGAATCTTTTCTGGGGAAAGGTCTAACCCGCATTGGTTATAATTTGTGATGTTTTAGAGGTCACTAGGGAACTTCCTATAATTGAAAAAAAATTGAACATAAAATTACTGAACTAGCTGAGACATTAATGAGAAGTGTATGTTTGATAAATTGTATCTATCTTCTTTTTTTAATTTTAATTTGGAATATACACATAACTAGTTTTAAAAATAGTCTGTGCCATTAAAAATATACCAATTTCCTTAATATAATATTGTTCCATTAAATATTTGATGCATTTTTACTTAGGGTAGAGCATGTGCTATACAAATAAATGACCAGAGCCTTATTTACATCACAGGATCAATTCTTCAGTGCTCTGGGATTTTTTAGAAAATAAACAAGAAAAGCATAACAAAACTGTCAAAACAAGACTGTCTTAAAATTTGGTCTGTACAAACGACACTTGTAACTGCACTGGTGCATTAGTCTCGTTAATTGTGTCATCAATAGCTCAGAATCTAACAGATCCTGGTTTTGATGCTTCTCAGCTCAATAGCACTCTGTGTAATCAAACACACAGCTTTGTAACAAACAACAACTTGGGGCAAGAATCCAGAACAGTTGCAAAAGCATACATTATTTCTTTTTGTCTTGAAGTAGTTGTGTCATTGCTGAGCATGACCTTTCATAGTTGGCTTTATTTCTAAATTCACTTTCTATCTCCTTTGTCTCTCTTTCATACTCAGGATTTAACTAAATGTTCAAATAGGCATCATAAGTTTCTGTTGACTTCTGTAGCTAACCACTGAACACGAACTGAAATTAAAAGATTTATTTTTAATATCAGCATTTCTCAAGACACTATATATTTTAATTCAAGCTGCTATACAATAAGAAGTTATATTATTTAAACCAGCTACTCATAGACTGAACCAAATAATTTAAATTTGATTAGATTTTGTATTTCAGAAAAGCACCTAGTTTTGATCTAAGAATGTGAAGAGGTGAGGAATCCATAACAGGATAGTTTGTTGTTGCAACCAGTGGTCACTGCATCTCTACAGTCATTGCCTGAACTATCACCTTCTACTTGAGCTAAGCATTATAGCACTTGCTGTAAACAAGCATTTTTGATATGATCAGAGACATGCCCCTTTAGGGACAGTGGGCAGAAACTGTGGCAGCATGAGATAAAAAATTTCAAGTTCTTTGGAATGGCAATATTTTGGATGAGCTACATCACTTGCTTCAACTCAAAACTTCTTAAGGACTTCATATACTTCAGAGGAGGCTGAGAGTATGTACCAAACCCTTCCTGAACAGTGGAAGGTGAGAAGTTTCTCCTGGAAGAATTCAGTCCAAAAATCTAACCCACATACTTTGACTCTCTCTTTTCATGCAGTAACTTGTCTCTCTTAATCAGTTACAGAAGGTGTCAAGAGTAGCTAATTTAGGTACCTCACTCAGATATTTGGGTTGGGAATATGTGTAAAATATCCAGAGCAGAGTTCAAAGACATTTTCTTCTGTTCTTTGAAAGGATATTTTATTTTTCTAGCTGGTATTAATTAGTAAATGTAATATTCTCCACTGGAAAAAAAAAAAGCAAATGGTAGTTGTCTGAAAATTACAGTCCACACAGCATAAATTGTTTATATCGCTGACATATCAGCCATATAACCTGTAGCTTCTTAAAGATTGGTACATTTGGGTTTTTTACAGTGACAAATAAGCTTCACGAAGCTGAACTAGGGGAAAAATGGAGAATGAAAGCAAATGTAGATTTTGCAATTACATTTGAGTACAAATTGGCTTGCTTCAGATTTCCTCCAAGTTTTTTGTTCTCTTTAAGGATAAATTATTTTAGATTAAAACAAACTAGTTAAAACACAAACTAGTGCAATTAAAAGGGAAATTTATTGTTCTTTGATTTTCATGCTGTGATAAAAGTGATGCAGTTTTCTTAGTAATCAGATGTTCATTTTGAATACTTAGGATGTTACAAGGAATGTACAACAGCTAATCTCTCATCACCAAAATTTAAACTTTAGGTAACACCCATGTGCAGGGATTCTGAGTGTGAGTTCAGCATCTTTTACAAGATCCTAAAAGTAGGCTATATAAACGCTGCTTTACTAGCTCCATCAGATAAAAATGGATTCCTGTGTAGTATTTTCAGAATCCCTCACCACAGTCAGCTTTGTTCTGGAATCTGACAGCCATTTGTTTTTTCAGCTGAGGCAAAACAAAATAAACAATACAAAATTCTCCTGAAAATGAACACTGACAAAAAAAGCCCAGATGCCGTAATACGAAGCTGTTTAGTACTTAATGGTCTAGGGGTAAATCACAAACTCCGAAGGGCTTTCTTAGGAGCCATTCAGAGAGGAGTGGGAGGACAGTCACTGCCTTCCCGTACTTAGCCAGCATGAGAAGGACAGCTCAGACAAATCTTGGACATGAAATTTCTTCCCACTAATAAAAACTAGCCTATTTTTAAAGCACTTAGACTGTTTTGTTAGCTATAGTAATAATAATAATAATGAAGTTATTAATATAGCTTCACTCTGTCTAGACAGATCTATATCTAGCTGAAAATGATGAGAACAAAAAGGAGAGAAACAGATTTATTTCTGAATTCAAACATCTCTAATTCCAAAAGTTTCACTGAGTTCCCACCACCCACCATGCTACAATGACACCAGTGTAAAAGAAGCTGGCAGAACATGAAGCTTATAGCAATCATGCACCATTATTTTTTTGATTACACCAAGCACTCACTGTCATGTTTAGCAGCCAGGGCTCAAAGGTTACTGTGTTTGGCCAGAGCTGATATCAAAAGTCAGGTGGTCCAGTTACAGAAATAAAACTAAAATTTGGTGTGAACCAAACAGATGTGTCCCCAAACTCCTGGAGGTCAGCACAATACACCTATGCTGTCCCACCTAGAAACCTATGGCCCCGTACCTTTGCACCACAGGCTGAACAGCCTCGCACCCTTTTATCCTTCCACTGCAAGCAACTCCTCACTTCCTCCTGCAGCAGTCACATTCCCTCAAGCTGCAGGTAATCACTCACAAACATGTGCCATATGTGACCTTCTACCCCCAGAGAAGCTGTCCACTTCCTCTGCCTGAGAAGAAGCTCTTCCCTCTCGGAGCAGCTCCCTCAAATCAAGCAGCTGCCCCAAACTTTTCCAGAGAGCAAACTGTCCTCTTCTTGCCTAAGGTACTACTTTCCTCCTACCATCTACTTGCTCAAGCAAATAAATAGGCACCAGATATTCAAGTAGGCATTCAAATGCCTAGGTGATCAAATAGTCCCTGCTGAATATGTCTGGGCGGTGGGATGCTTGCTGTGTTGCAATTACAACCCTTCCTGAAGTCACAGCTACTGAAAAACAAGCGTAGACCTTGCTGTTGTGTATTAGCTATAGTGGCTATGTGCAGTACCCACAATATATGTGTCCATACATGTGAACGTGAACAGGGTCCCAAAGCACTGACACCCAAAAAATGAGACAATGCTTTTATGCAAAGCATACCTATGACATATAACCATCAGACTCCAGTTTGGATTGCAAGAGACCTCTACAATGTACCTATTACCAAGTAACTGTTGATTTATGGCGTGCTGGTGCCATAAAAGTGGTCCAACACTTATCCAGGATAAATTGTAACTCTTCCAGTAATGTTATTCTGAAATTTTTTATCCCAGGTCTTACCTTGTATTGGGAATTTGTTTGGCTTC
The DNA here is from genome assembly GCF_003945725.1 of Corapipo altera. Classification (NCBI taxonomy): domain Eukaryota; kingdom Metazoa; phylum Chordata; class Aves; order Passeriformes; family Pipridae; genus Corapipo; species Corapipo altera. The sequence continues at coordinate 6,611,448 of NW_020884878.1, forward strand.
TGAATGACAAGTAAGATTCCCCAGACTTCTCCAAACTCTCTCTCATTGGCCTTTCATTATTTCCTACTGTTAAAAGGTGTATTTCAAAGGTATATTTCAACATTGTTTCATGTTGCAGGTTTCCTTTTTTTTTTTTTTCTGTTCAGCTGTGCTGTACTTACTATGAGGAATATCAAATGCTTCAGCTCCACTGTGAGAGTAAAGAGCATGACTGCAATGCTGACCACATTTCTTTTAATGGTTCCTAACCTTCCTCAGGCACAGTGCAGCTCTGTGGAAATATTCAGTGATTTTCCATGTTTCTGAATGTTTTAAGCTCTCCTTAGTACTGTGACTTAGAACTGCTGCACTTCTATCAGTGAAAAAAGAGCCTCCAGGAAATGTGCTTGCAGACCTCCTCATTGGGATGGGGAAAAAAGAGGGAAATACTGGGTGTCAGTGGCAATAGCAGCATCTTACTGTGGTGAAAACATCATGTCATTGTTATATCCTTAATGTCAAACTGTAATACTGCACAAGGATCTGCTACTACCTCCACCCTAGTTCCCAAATCCTCAATCCCCCTCAAACCTGTATCCTACCAGATATCACCCAGCCAGCAATCCCATCTCCCCTGATCTTATTGTACCAAGGTCTTTCCACCCATGATCAGTCTACTCTGGTACTATTGGTGTTTTTTCCTTGCCAAGTCACCTCAGACTTCTCAGATTATGGTCTTGAAGTTTTCTTCTCCTCTGTTGTGTCCCGGATACTCATCTGTGTAGATTCCTCATTTCTGTCTACAGTCAAATCCTTTTCCACCTATACATTCACCCCATCAACCTCCCTCCCTACTCCCAGTCTGTATGTCTGTAGGAACAATTACTGACAAATCCATTTCTGTTTCTAAAGCTATGGATTTATGAACCTTCCCCATGTCCTCTTTCACTCCCTTGGATGCTAGTGCCTGCTAGCTGGATGAACTTATCCCCTTGGATTTGCCCTCAGAAATAAACATGCCCCAGCTCTTGTTTCTGGCAGAACTCTAAGAAAACCTGGACACAGGCTGCAGTAATCAAAATCTGCTCAGATGACAAAGAAAAACAAGAGAAGTTAGGGATAAGGAGTCCATATAGAGCCCTGTTTGAACTGCCGTCCTTCAGTTCTTGATTTATGTTACTCCTGGTACACTTCGCTCTTGGTTCTGTAATCACTCTGGGGCAATAAGGCCAGCTCCTGAAGGCCTACTTAATGCAGCATCTGTGGTCTAAGTGATCAGCATTACATAAGATGAACTTCAGCTTAACATAATCAGTCCCAACTGAAAGGTACATTGCTGCACAACATATGCAAAATACATGATCATGTGAAAAATGAACAAATTGCTTGGCCTCGTTCTCCAATTCTGTAATATCTTCCACGTGAGAACATCCCTGCACCCAGTCAGAGCCCCCATGGGCTCCATGAGGTTCTGTGCTCTCCTGCTGTGGCTCTGACCATGAAGTGGCAGCATTAGACATGATCCTTGAAAAGACTTTTTCTAAAGTGCTTGCTTCCATGGGTAATTTTGTGGGGCTTTAATGAGGTTGAGGGACAAGAAGAACGGAGAGGGAGAGAATGAACCTGGGTTTGTGCCAGAACATGTGGTGGATAGTAGTAGTCTGATTTCTAAAATAGAGGTGTTGCAGCCAATGAGCTCAATATTTCCCATATTAATGAATTTTAAGGTTGCCAAGAATCTGCTCAGACAAACACAAGAAGCGTAACTAGGAAGGATAAGAAATACTCTGTTAATATTATTCTCTCCCACCCATATTTGTATGTATACAAAGCACCCTCTATTTCTTTTTAATTCTACTCAGATTAAATAGTGAGATGACTTTAAGTGACCAGTTTAGCAACAGTTTGGAAATATTATATCTGGAGATAATTTTATTCCCAAACCGAGTTATATGTGGCACACTGCAAGTTAATAATTTAGACCTTGAAAGAAGTGAGATTAAAAAAGGATTTCTTATTGTCAGTCAACCATACATGTTTCAGAACAATTAGTGTTTTTGAGTAATTGAATGTGGGTTTTGTATAGCCACCTGCTAGGAAGACAACAAAGTGGCAGTGAAAAAGAGCAGTATAAAATTTTAACTCTCTTAATACTGTCTAGAGTGGCATTTTTTCTCCCCTAAATTATGGAGATAAACATCCATTTTGATTTGATTCAAGGAAAATCCTGAAAGGGATGATGCTTTAGGGTTGGTTTTTCTTTAAACTAAAAATAAGTTGAAACTCACTTATTTTCTCAGCTTTCTTTGCTTTGCAAACCCTGCTGAAAAGAAGACAGTACTTATTTATAATAGATTCTTTTGCAGATTTTTGAAGGTTTCCATTGGAACTACTGAAGATAAAGTGTTTTGCTCATTTACTATTGTGTATTCTTGTTGTAGCTTTAACTTCAACCCCAATATATTTACTTTGCATTTGTGCTTTGAATGATTTTCACAGATGAAGATATAATAAATTATACATAAAAGAAAGTAATCTTCTAAGACAATGTTCATTAGGCAGTTCTAACTTGTAATGCATCAGAAACCATATGCTTTGTGCATTGGCTTACAGCTGTAAAACAGACTTGAAGTTACCAAATGAAGGCTTGGTGCCAGTTTCCAGTGAAAACCAATGACAAAACTTCATTTATTTCAATGTTTCAGAGTGAAGTTTGCAATATTCACAACTACAAATTAAGAGGTTTTGGTTTTGAGCCAAAATCTCATTTTTCCTCCTGCAGGTTTGCAAAGCTGAAAATATAGGTGAACCCCTCCCTCTCTTTTTAGTGTATGAAGATATTAAAAAATGTAGTCTGTTTTTCAGTCATTTGAGTCCCTTCTGTTCCTTTGCTGGCACTCAAAATTTAGTAACCTAGGGCAGTCAGGTTATAAGGCAAAAAGGAGGACGAGTGTCCAGTGTTTCTGGTCATACCTCAAGTGATATAGGAGAAGCATGGCTATGGAGGGCAGGTCCTGTCCACCAGCATCCGTGACACTGCCAGAGATACTGTCCTACTGCTGATTCCATTTATAGCCTGACGCTGAGCTCCAGTAGCAAAAGGAGAGACTGTTTAGTTGGAAGAGGCCTGTTCAAGAAGCAAAGCAGGCATTTTTGGAAACCTGCTCACCCTTTGTTAAAAGTCCAAGTAATTTGTTATTTTTGTGCAATGTTATATGGAACTGTCTATCCTCTGCACAAGAGCAAAGTTTTTTACATGCCTCCAAATTAATGTAGAAAAATTCCAAACTCTTGAAGGGATTTCAGAACATATGTCCCCTTGAAAGAAAAGTGGATGAGTGGTGTCCCTTTTGCCTCTCTTTTTTACTTCCTGAAGTGATTTTCCGACTTTTGAAAGATTTCTGTCCCTTTTATCTTGTCAAAAGAGACTAGGTTTGTGGCTTGTAGACTGAAAGGGTTCACTGCCTAAGGAAGCTTGAGCCTCTTAGCAGGGACCCATACTGGACTTAAAGCAAAAACCTATCTCTAATCCTGGAATCATCATGAAGCAGAGAATGTTAGAGCCATTAACAGCTGCCTGGCATTGTTGCTGAGGGACGAATTGAAATGGCTGGTCTGCCAGGCTTGTCAACACCTTTGAAATTTGTCACCTACTCTGGTCCCCCAAAAGACACCTTGGAGAGAATGAAGGAACCAAACTGACAGCCAAAGGCTGAGTCCACCTACTTGTCCCTTTTTCTTCCTCCTTTGTTTCTTTTCTGCTTTTATAATTGCCTTTCTTTTTGCTTGTTCTTATCCCAACACTAATGTTGTAATATTGGTAAGTGGTTTAATTAGAAGATTTATTAACTTATGTTTTTAATCTTTTTGCAGAGAAAAAGTACCAAAACCTTAACATCAAAATAAACACTATTACACAATTCACTAGCTGGGTGCAGTGAATTCCATGGCTAAATTCCCGTTGCCTTTCATGGCAGCCTATTAAGGAACAAGCTAATGTTATTTTGTAATATGTATGCCACATGGGGTCTCAATTTAGTCACTTAGCGAAAGGCACCTGAACAAGTGGCCTTCATTTCAGTGATGTGAGTAACTCAAGTGGCTAAATGGGAACACAAGTGTCTAATTTTAGTACATCCACAGTTGAGTATGGTAACCACAGTCCAGTATCACAACTTCATCTATATTAGTTGTCGTTTATCAGTAATACTGGGAATGGCTTGACAATGATTGCATCAAAAACACTTTTGTTGGATATATCCTATGAATCTAAAATAAAAACAGATTATAAAGGAGAGAAGAAAATACAAAACACAAATCTGGAATTAGCTTGACAAGAATAAATTAGTGCTTGTCTGGGGCTTTGTTTTATGTTAGTAATTAATCATGTCTTTTCAATGTATTTATAATATTAAAAATTATTAATGCTTTAAAAATATAAAGCAATTTAAACTGTCATCAGAGCTGGGATAGAATTTTGCCTGGAGCAGCATGCTGCAGAGTTTGGTGATGATCCAAGAACTGGCTAATTTAGAGTAGAAAGTGCTTAATGAACTTGGTTATTAAACACCAAACTATAAACAAGTTCTTCAATATTTGGGAGATCGTGACCTCCAACATAACATAATTTAAAAAAATTAGGCTTCCAACTCACAGTAATATAAACTAAGACTCAGAATTTACAAAGCCATTGTTAGCTTTCTTCATAGGATGAAGATTAAAATTTGTCTTGTCAGTTTAAGGACTAAGGCCAAATTTGATTTTTTTTGTTACACCAGTGTAAAGAAGAATTGTAAGTCCCAATAGTAAAGATTTTAAAAAAATATATATTCAGAAGGTATGGTCTATCTTAGAATAGGTGGATAAGATTATCTCCTGGCTTAAAGTGTTAATCAACGTATACATTCACACAGAGTATATGAATAAACGCTGTCACTTGAGACCACATATTTTATTCCTTCAGCACTTTAGTATGTGAGCTTTGTGATTTATGCACATATGTATAATGAGAAACGGCTCATAATGTTTCCCTTCTCAATGACACAATTGTGCTGGAGTTCTTTACTTTTTGACAGCACTCAACAGTGTGTGATTTTGGGTTAGACTTTCTTTGGTAAATCCTGAACAGTTCTTTCCTTCATTGCCTCTGGGGAGCTGTGTACAGCTTCTGCATGTTTATCTCAGTTCTTCATTTTTTATTTGAACCATCTCAAGAAAATGTCTGAATTCCTTCTGGCTTCTGCTTACTGGTGTGCAACATGCCTTTAATGTTTAGGAGAAAGGTATACTTCAGACTATTCTAAAGTGTCTGCTTTTCAAGCCTCAAATTTACAGGAGGGGAGAGCCTCATCTTCAGAATTATCTCTGCCAGCAGTCTTTCTTTGACCTTGTTTGGGTCTTCAAAAACTCATATGCTAGGTCAGATTTTGTCATTCTACTTCAACAATAATGAAGAACTTGTGCACCAAAATTTGCAAATGATTGAGAGGATGTTCCTATGCCCTGAAAAATTTTTTTACAATCTTGTCTGCTTCTTAGGCCATTAACCCCAGACTCAGAGTGTCTGTTAATTTGACAGGAAAAGAATTCCAAGAAAAAATGGTACTTACCATTTTCTGTGCCTTTATTCCAGAGAATCTCTCTGTGCTAACAGGTTGACTGTGTCACTCTTTTCATAGGAGCAAGTCCACTGTGAGTAACACAATCTTTATGGACAGTGGTTGGAAGCAATCTCTCTGCTGTCGTGATAGCTGGGACATGACACAAATCCAGGCTCTTCATCACTGACACTGTGAGTGTCCTCAACCCTTCTGGCATCTATCTCCTGCACCAACTGTCTGAACTTGAGGTGTTAAGAGCATATTTCCCTCATTAGCCCTAAGATCCAAACCAAGATTTCAGTACCAGTAGAAGTTCCTTTGTTTCTCTTCTTTGAATAAAAAGTGCATTTTATGAGAGGCAATAAATGCAAACAACCATGGGTGGGCAGAATATCTGTTGGAAGCTGGACAGAGTTCATTCTTCAACAGAGACAATGCTTTTCTGCGTTGCTGCTGGGTCTTTTGATAGGCTTCAGAGAGAACAGAAGAAAAGGAGTCCTTGGCCTTTATTGATATCAGCGTACTTTCATTCCTAGAAATATGTGGAGAGTCTCAGGATAGGTACATATACTTTTTTCAGACATCAGTTTGGCATGTTCGGCTTCTGTGGCTGCTTTATTATTATCCTCTAGGAAAAAGTCAAACCCTGGATGTTTTTGAAAAGATTAGTAAGCCTTTTAAGATCTGATTGAGTTACTGTATTTTTTTTTGTTCTGTTGGGCCATGGTAAGGGAGAATATGGTTACAAAATGAGAGGTATATTCTGTTTCTTGCAGATGGACTTCTGGCTCCTGGTCCTCAAATTTCTGAAATGGTCAATCAAATTTATTTCATTTCTTAAGAACTTTTCTCCTCCATGAGACTTGAAACTGGTGCTAATGACCCTCACTCACATCCTTTCTGTTAACCTGCAGTAACTTCCTCACTGATGCATCTGTTGAAGAAGATGTGTTTATAATTGAATATTGCCTCCTCCTGGAGAGTGAGTCTTTTTTTCTCTATCTTGTCCATTTTTCATGGGACTTTCTTTTCAAGAGCCATCTTATTTTTGACTCAGAATTCCATCTCAGTCAGAAACTTAAATTTTATCAATTGTTCGTGTCTTTCCTCCATACTTTGAATGCCAGTAAATCTCTACCTTATTTCTTGTTTCTCTTCTTGTTTCTGATTTCTGACAGGATCAGAAATTCCAAGTGTTTTCTCAGGCTCTTTCTGTCAACAGCTTAATGATCTGGGGATGTCATCTTTGCGTGCAGACTGGTCATATAGATAAGAGGTTGTCATGGCCTGTTTTGAGACTGCAGACAAGACTGCATCAAATGATTGGAGTGAATGCCACTAGCTCTTCAGCTAAGTGGGTGGTAATGCTGAGAAATTTCACCTTTCCTGTCATCTGATGAGCATTCGTGTGGAGCTCTTTTCAATTTCATGAGATCCTGAGCCATCCGGGAGCATCCGGGAATGGTGCTGCACTTGGCAATGTTCTTACAATTTTTATTGGTATGAAGAACTTCCATTACTTCTCTGTGGTAAATATGCAGCCTTCTTCTGGGCTCACGTTGTGTTAATGTGCATGTGTGCAATCACCATAAAACAGAAGAACAGTTTATTTTAAAGTAAGATAATTTCTTCAAAATATGCATATACATTTTCTGCTGGCAGTGGACATCAAGGAAGACAAAGAATAACTTTTTCCTCTAGACAAAGGAGTGGAAGGGAAAATACTGCCAAAGGAAAAATTACATGACCAGGAAGCAGATATTTTCCCTGCTTTCTACAATGGCATGAATGTATTTGTGCACTACATATATTTGCTGGTAAGTTGTATCTCTTACTTTCCAAAATCTGCACATGAAAAATGCTAATAGAACTATTAGCACATTGAATGGGCCATCATATTACTTTTGGGAAAACATTAACCAGGGATGCTAAACTCCACTTCTTGCTTTCAAAGTCTACCACATGAATAAATATCACCAATCATCACTGTAAGTCATTAGCAAGTAACCAGTTGCAACTACTGTGATCTAGAGGCAATTTTTTTCCTGAACATGTCTTTCATGCTGACATTTGCTTAATTGGTAGCAATAAGGCAGCTATGCTTGCCACTGGGATGAGAAAAATCTGACACCTGTTCCATTCTGGACATAAATATTTCATAAAGATCCTATCTATCCAACTGGTGCCCAGGAGTTTAGGATTTGACTCTTAGCATGAGGGAGTTACTGTGGCCTTCTCATGTTAATTGTCCTGTTGCTGCCTTCTTCTGTTGCCCTTAGGAGAGACTTGCTTCACCTTATTCCAGTTTTATGGCTCACTCCCTTTTTGCAGTATGGATAAGAAAGATTTTATGATGCCTTTTCTGTGCTATGTTTAGAATCTTAAATTCAGAACCTGGAATTTCTCAGACAAATTCAGTTACTCAGGACCTCCCAGGATCTGTCCCCCAGTAAGAACAGAAAAAGGAAGCCATTGCAATGGTTGCAGGGCAGAGTTATACAAAAGGTTACTAAACATTATTGCTTGTGCTTGATGACTTCCAACTGCCCTGCCACCCACCTTCTTGCTGAGCCAGAAGCAAATTTGAAAAAGAAACCGCTGTGCATCACTTCCCTAGCAGAACATGTTGCAGACAAAAGGAATCGAAACCACAACTAGAGAATTGGATTTCCCCTGCTTTCTCCAAAATAAATATTTGTTTGTGACAAAAGCAGCCGGAAGAATGAGACATGTACCCCTGACACTGAAGGCTTGTGTGTTTGTGCCGGCTGGAGTAGAGATATGACACTGAGTGCTACCTAAGGTCAGGCTGAGCTCCATCACCCCGACTTTTGAAGTAACATCTTCAGCTGCTTGCACAAAGCAGAGACAGAAGGAAAGCCCAGGGAGTCCAGCAGGAATCTATAGCAAGCGAAAAGCAAAATGAGCAGTGGGACTGCCTCTTGGAGCTGCTGCCTGCACTGCTCGTTCCAAACAGCAGTATCATTTCCTGTGAAGCCATAGTGGAGAAGAGGAGGATACACCTCAAACTTCCGTGCAGCATTATGTGCTGGTTGTCTCTTGGAATGCGCTCCAAAAGGATGAATTTGGTATAAAAGCATCTATACCTAAAACAGGTGCCCAAGCCCAGCAGGGTCACAGCCAGTATCTGAGAAGAAGATAAACAGCTCTCAGACATGGTTAGCAAGGAGAGGCAATGAAGGTGGACTGCCATTGCTCCCTGGAATACAGGGATTGTGTCCACTTCTGGATGGTGACCTTGGAAGGGTCCATGTTTTTCTGAGCAGGGCTCATCCTTTAAAAATCCCAATACTACAGATCTATGCTTTGTGTAGTAGCTTAGCAGTTAGAAGCACTGATTAGAAAGTGGACAATTTTGGTCACAACCTCCTTCCCCTCACAGTTTAAGTGGATTTACGCTCCAGTTTTCCATTTTCTTGGAGATGGCCCAAAACAGTATACTCCTGTGAAAGGCAACAGATTAACAGTGAAGGAGAGAGCAGAGATTTGTTGCTAGCTAAGGGTGTCAGCTGGAAAAGGCTTTTCTGGTGCTCAGAGAGAGCACTGTTCATCAGGCAGGTAAGCATCCTCATTGTGAGGCTCTGGATGTGACAGATATTTTTGTTCTTTGAAAATCAAGTGCTCCATCACTTGATTTTTCTTTTTTTCTTCCATCTTATGCTTCATTTTTCTTGCAGAGGGACCATAAAAAAAAATATACGGCACAGAGATTGCCATTAAAGAGTCAATTTTTACAAGCAGCTACCACATGAGATTATCTGGAGTACCACAATTATGGCCTTTCGCAAGCTTAGGGAAATGCTGTGGTGTCTCATATGGCACCATTTGCTAACACTTTGCCAGAAGAGATTTTTATGGTCAGCATGCACACTAAACTCATAATGTTTAGCTTCACATTTTTTTACTCTTGTCCACTTTTCCAGTTCTCGTTTTCAGCTGTTACCTGGCATGAATTTGCACAGAAGAACCTTCCCTGTCGTCAGGCCAAAAAAATCCATTCAGATTAGGAGACGGAAGGAGACTTAGAGAGAAAGTCTCTTTTGGATCATACTTGTACCTTCACAAAAGCCATATTTTTATTATGCCCTTACATAACCTGTCCCCTGTTTCAAATACAGCTTGAAAAAAACCTCCTTCGTACAAGAACATGACCAGCTGAGTAAATAAAAAAACCTGTGGAACTTCTGGATAGTACTTACTGAGGCCCTAACTATTTTGATGCATGTGCATAGCAATACATTTTGGAGGAAATAGTGATATTGAGACACATGAAAATTGTTGGTAAAGGCTACAAGTTAACCTGAAAACATATTCCTGGTAATACAGTTAAAGGAAAGGGAGAGGTGCTCAAAGGTAAATTCAGGTCAGTTGTAGTCTACAAAAACAAGACTTGGATGGCTTGTAAAACAAAGTCATATGCAAAGAGGGAACAAGTCACTGAAACACCAAATTTACCACAGTGTCATGAGAGGGGAAAGAAGGAAAAAAAATGACAAAAAGAACCCAGCAGTAAAATGAATATATTCATGCAGTGTCAGTCTCTCCAGACAAGAAATGGTGCCAAGCAGAACCGCATCAGCGTGTGGCCGCTTCTTGCACTGACACTAAAAACATCTGTTGAGGTACAACGTTTATACTGTCTGCCAAATAAGAGTTTTTTAATCTTAAAACATATGCTGGAAATAGGAAAATTTGGACAAGAACAAAAAGAAAAAAGAGGAGTGGGTGGCCAATAAATTAAAAGTGAGAAGTGGGGAAGGACGGATTGGAGACACTGTTTTCCACATAGTGCATTGTAGCTAATTTAAGTCATCTCAGGTCACCAAGGAAAGGGAAGCTCATGGAAGAATTCACAGATTGCTCAAAGAAGTTAAAAGAAATGAAGTGATGTTCTTCATGTCAGAGACTCCATCATTCAAACACTGGGTTTTGAACAGTTAACTGTAAAACTCAGATTTTAACAAGATTTTGGGAATACACCTAATTTGAGACACAAGATCTGATGCTGACAGCAATACTCATATTTTTTCAGGCAGGTATATCTGACATTTTTGCAGAAAGCATGTATTTAAGCCCCCCAACTGAGCCAGGGACTAATACTGGCTCAGTAGAAATTATGCCTTCAGGCTACTTGGTTAAACACTTATGCAAACAAATTTTAGATATATAAAGTGAGTAAATTATTTAAGGATTCCCACCTTCACATTTAGTTCTCTGGTTAAAATATCTGGAATACAGAATTCAGAAATATTTGAGTAAAACTAATTGACAGATCTGACTAAAAATGTTATTCAACTATTTCTAGGATATTTTTCAAATAAAGTACCTAAGTGTTCCTTATGATAAAATACTGTCATAGAGTGTAGCTTATTTTAATTTCTGAAATAAAATATATCAGTGCAAAGATGTTATTTGGTGAAGTTAGTTTCCTGAATATCATAAGCATGTAAATATAGAAGATTTTATTTTATATCACTGACCCTTTGAAGTCAAGAAATTCTTTCATTTAGATCAGTCTCGCTGGTACCATCTCAGGTCTACAGTGTGCAATGCATGTCTAAAGACAGAAATAAACAATGCACCAATTTAATATAATTTGTTCACTCAATTAATTCCGTGTGAATTGTGCTTTTAGAAGAGAAAATGTGCCTACAATAAGATGCAGGACCTTAGAAATCAAAGAGAAAACTCCCACTCTCTTCAACAGATTTGAGATTTCATTTCTAGTATACTTGACTTTCAAGTACAAAAGATTTATGCTTAGTGAATCGCTGGATATGGTAAATTGCACATTTTTAAAATCTGCATTAGATATTGTGCTGCACATCCTTCAGTATTTGCTTCAATTTATTTCTGCTCCATTTATTAAATGTTATATTTTTGGAAATCCCTATAGAAATGAGCAGACGAGTGGGTTATACAGACCATGGCTTATAGGAGTTTTTGGTCCTTCTAATATGCCGAATGGGAAAATTCTAAACTTTGGATTCTGGTACATTACACTCCTAATAGACAAATAATTTCTGGGATAAAAAACACACTAGGCAATATGAAAATCAAATTCTAGAAAGAGACGGTGGGACCAAATTGGAGACGTTTCTGAAGAGCAGTACTCAGAGCTACATAATTTTCTGTCTTATCTGATTTTTAATGACTTTGATGGAGTTCTCTATATTAGGTGAGTATGTAGCTGAGTTTTACTGGACAATTATGTTCTTATAAAAACACAGAGACCTTATGTGCCCACATAATAGTATATTCAAATGTTTGTTCCTTCCTGAATACTAAGAGAGTGTTTTTTATGATCATCAAAAAGCAAAATACAGCTTAAGACTTTGGATATCTCTCCCACTGCCTTCAATGCACCACAGTTTGAAAAGATGGAATCAGCACAGGCACCAGAGAAAAATCTTATTGGCTCCTCTGTTAAAATGCTGGTAACAAATTGCAGTTAATTGTTGACAACTGGAAGACTACAATGCTTTAAAAGACCACTAGTAATTAAAATATTCATGGCTGAATTTTCAAATCATATAACTTCTGTTAAAGTTTGAGATCATTCTGAGGTTTCATAGCTTTTTGTCACTAATACCCAGTAGGAGACTTTCCAGTGATCTGCAATGAGTGACAAAGTAGATCACGTAGAAATGCATCTTATAATATCCTTCTTCCAATGAATGTTAAGTTTCCTGTGACACTCAAGCTTTGGCTCAATCTTTGGTGTTTTTGAACATGTCCTCACTTTCAGGACTGTGAACTAAATTTGCAAAGTATTTCCACTTTAATTTGCATTCTTATTTCTCAGAGACAGCTGACTAACCCTTTCTTCTTTTCTCAACAGATGTTTTTCTTCTTCAGTGAGAATCTATACATTGTTCATTGCAATATGGAAGCCCAAACTGCAAGTGAAATTTTGGTGACTAATTGTAGACTTCCATGGTCAGAACAATTTTACACACAGTGGATGCAAAAAATATATATAGTAACATGATAGTTTGATTAGAAAATTCATCCACTGTGACTTGTCTGGGCTCAACTGACCATAATCAATGACTGATTTATGTCTCTGATCCTTTTAAAAGGCCTAAAAACAAAACAAAACAAAAAACCCCAACTGGTAGCATTTATGGCTTTTTCAAAACTTTAGACAACATAAAGAAAAGCAGTTTAAGGTTTCACAGAACTGTTGAGTTTTGAAAAACATTTTTCCCCTTAATTTGAACCATCATTTTCTGAAAGAAAATTAAATTAAAAAAACAACTAACATGTTTTTGCAATTAAACAAAGTACAGAACTAGGCAAACAATAAAGATCCTTGTTTGAAATTAATTCTTGTCCTGCTTCTGGGATTACCAGGGGAATAAAATTATAGCAAAAGAAAACAGAAAAACCTGCTACAGCCTAGAACTTGCATTTTACCAGAAGCAAAAGGAAATTTAGACTCAATAGGTTAAAGTTCTATTCTTTCTCCAAAAATCATGATTTTAGAGTTTGTTATAAATTTGACAAAATGAAAAATCTCATCACTCCTCTCACCAGAAACCAAAGTTGTACCTCTAATTTTTTTTTTTTTCATGTCTTACTAGTTTACTTTTCCTCCTCTGTACCTTAGGGGCATTTTAAGGTGATTCTCAGGAATGTGAAAACAAGAACAGTGCACCAAGTCAAGAGATATTGTCAAGAAGAATCTGAAAGCTTTTAGGTTGACTGTATTCTTCTTTTATATTTATGTGAAAATTTAAAAAAAAACACAAACAGAACCACAAAAGGCAACATCTGACCTGTGAATTTGTTTTTAGAAATCCAGAAACTGTTTTTAGAAACACTACTTGTCAATTTAAATACTGAAACACTCAAATTAGCTTCAGAAGTTTAAGTCTCATAGGATATCATAGCATTAAGCGTATCAGTTTTGGGGTCTTAGTCTTCTGAGGGTGTCTGTCTGCTTTAACTGCCCATCAGTCCTTTGCTCTGTTGAAATCTCACCATCTGTTTTGTGTTGAGCCACTTGAATAAACTATTGCTCCCCTTATTCTTTGTGTGCAGAGCTGCCTTTTGGAACACAATATTTGGTCAAGTTCCTTGGCCCACAAATGTCTTCTTCTTATCCAGTTGCCCTGCCCCAAGTGCCCCAGTTGTGCTTGGGTTCTCAAGAGTCCAAAGTCAACATTGTAGAGGCACGGGCATGCTGAGTTTGTGGTTGAGGGCACATCCAAATATTGCTACATCCCAGATTTGGTTCAAATACTTAGCATAGCCCATTTATTCTAATTAAATAAGTGACATTTCTGCAAAGGAAAGAAGAATGGGGAGAGAAAAGGAGCAGGGATCAACTGCTGAAGTGTTCCCTGTGTCAAAAAATATGAACATTCCTGCAACATTACACTGACTTTGTCACCAGGGACCCAGAGGCCCAGTTTCAAGTTTTTACTCAGTGCTTCAAGAGTCCCAGGTCACAGAGCTATGCCCATGACTTAATATTGCCAGCATTAAGCAGATTTTCCGCGGAAATTTTTCAAGTACCTTTTTTTTAAAATCTTGTTTTCTTCAAGTTGAACAGTCATATTGCCTCCCTGAGGGCCAGATCCTAACACGTGGAATAGATATCAATGAATTGTTTTCATCCTGCAAGCTAATGACCATGTAAAAATTCCTTCACTCTCTTCCTTCTCCCGGAGTTTTAAAAATATAATTTTCTTTGCTATCCCACCTATCAGTTAAATGGTTTGTTGAGCACTTTAACATTGTTTATGTAAATATATTTTACATATTTAAAATGCTTAAAAATGTGACAAAATGTTAATTAATCTCGTTACTTTATTAAGTTTTTTGTTCCAGCTTACATTTCTTCAAGCTGGCATTCAATGATATAAATTTTCAGTGAATCTGTATGGCTATTCTATATCCTTTTAAGACAGGGGATTTTGATGTATCACTCACTACATAATAAAAGAAATGGAGGAAAACTTTGCGGAGCGCGTACTGCCAATTTATCCTAGAATGTCTCGGCTTGTACTGGCGCATGGCCTGACCACTACAGCAACACGGTGTGCTCGTGGCCTCTCCTTGGCCAGCGGCTCTCCAGCTCCTGCACTGCTCTATCGCCGACTTACTGTGTGGCCGTATGCAAATAAACCAACCTTCTCACAGCTCGGTTTTCCTTGCTCATAAGGATGGCAGTGCTCATCTCCAGCGCTACAAGATCGAGATTTGTGAAGGCTGAGTCCAACAGCAGTGAGCTTTGATCTTGCAACCTGGTACAGGGCAGTGTGCTGGCAGCCCAGCCACATTGTCTCTGCGAGCTGTGTCCAAGGCAGGACAGGCGTCGCAGGATTCAGTCCGGGAAACCTGTTGTAGCCATGACTGGGTTCCTTGGCTCCGTTGAGCTCTTCCTGAGTGTTTCATAAGATAAATGAGCCCCAGAAAAATAGCTTTTCACAACATTGTGAAAGTATAAAAAGGCCTAAAACTGTAATAGAAAAGCACACTTTGTGAATTATTGGTAATAATGTAACTATTGTCAAGAGAGAGTTTCCACCTATTCTAGTATTTAATGTTACTTTCAAATACATAAATAGAATATTCAAATTTATAATATCTCTGTTACAAAATTAACAATATTAGGAACCAAAACTTAGTCAAACCCCTTTTATTAATTTTGCAAAATGCAAACATACAGTTGCCTCATGTTGCAGATGACTTGCATCTGCATTTAATATGAAATCAGTTTTCCTAGACCTCTGAGTGACAGCAGATGAAGAACAGTAATAATACAGTAAATTTCAGGAAGAATATAATTTTTGAAGAGTGTTAGGAGCCTGAGCAAATGTTTACCTGGATTTCCAATAATTTTTAAAGATAATCTGAATTTTATCCACACATTTAATCATTAGTCTAATTAGTCCAGGAAAGTTGATTTTTCTTTAGTGTAGGAAAGTCAGTTTCTCTTTCTTCTTTTCCTTTTTCTCTTCCCACCTCCCCTTTTTCCTTCCTTTCCCCCCAACTCACTTTTTCTTTTTTAAGGAATTATTGTTTTCTGAACAGAAAGAAAAAATCTCTACAATACATTCTCTACTTACTCATTAAAGAAGATAAACTAATAATACTTTTGCCTTTTCTCATCCCAAGAAAGAATAATGGTGCAGGTCAGGATCTACTACAATAGGTTTTATATTTTAGTAGATTTAATCTGCAGAGATGACTTAATGTTTCCAGGGAGCGGCATCGCAATACTAGTTAATATGTCTCCTATAAATATGAGCTCAGATTGTTAAAAACAAAGTTTGAATACTAAGGCAGTTAATTAGTTTGGCTCCAAAAGTCACCAAATAATATCTCCTTCAAAACAATCTCTAAATGGATGAGATTCTTGGAAATACTGTGACATACACCATAATAATTTGCTGTAAACATAGATCTGGAGCCTTGCTCCTGACAATAATGAAAGATGCTAGAACACAGCAAATTGCTCCTGTACCTATCATTGTTTCTTCCTGGAAGGATCATTTCTTCTTGTTTTAATATGGATATTCATCATTTATAGCCACAGAAAATGGGTGTGAAAACACTGTTTCTGGAATACATTTAGATTTGTAGGAAACCAGAACAACACTAGAATCTGAATTTGAATTTAGCATCACAAAAATCTAACATAATGTTATCATTTCAGAATTTAAACAGCCAACTGGCAGAACACTTTCTCTATGACCAGATATAACATGCGGTGCCTAAAATGCAATCATCTTTTTTTTTGTGTCTTGCTTTAATGTATTGAAGAAGGAGCCAGAAGCTCAAGAATATCTTCATTTATAGAGTATTTGCTTAGAGGATCTTGCTTGATAAAGAAAACTCATATCTGAACATGTTAGCAAAATTAACTCTTCACTGACGCTTGACTTCAATGCCAGAGTAAAGGGATTTCAGTAGTGCTAGTGCGTTAGGAAGCAGAGTAGAGAAGGAGCCATTAGAGAGACCTGAGGCACAGCCAAGTTCTAGACAAAATATGCACTATTATGGTTCATTGTAATTTAAGTTAATGCAAGAGAAACCCAAGAGAGAGGTATATTTGGAATCACACCCAGGGCATTCGTTCTTTTTGGAGCAGGACAAGGACTTATGTACTAGTATCGTTCTGTTCTTCTTATTATTAACTCAAATAACTGTAGCATAAATACTAAAATTTCTGAAAAAAAATAGCTGCATCTATGTGTTCTATGGAAGACTGTCAAATAATGGTAATGTCTGTTAAAATTATTAAGTATCATCACAGATTATTCTATTTTTTAGTGTGGGGCTTGGAAAAATTCAAAGGGAAATCCTACATTGCATGTGCAAAGGACACACACAAAGTCCAAGTCTCTTTATTTTGGCACATCTGCAACTTAAATATGTCTCATGCTGTTTTCAAAATGCTTTTATGAAAAAATATAAAATGCATGTTCTTCAATGTCAAGAAATGTATAAGCTAATTTGTAAAGTCCCATGGGCTTTGTTTTGCCCTCAAATCCTCTGTTTTAGGGGAAGATTTGGACTCATCTGTTTATCAGCATGAAGAGAACAAATGAAGCAGTGCTTCAACAACTGAAAACCACTACAAAATATACAGATCAACTTACACTAGAACTAAACCAAGAGCAGAAGTATCACCACCACAATCCTCCAGTCCTTTGACTGGTACTTATCTGACCGATAATGGCTGAAAGCCATCTATCATTGCTTAAACTACATGATGATAAAACCAGAGTCTGGAAAATATCATTACTTGATCTATTTGGTAAACTTTCAAATATTTCTTTCAGAAGATTTGCCAGGCAAAAAGCATAGTATAAAATTTAGTTTTATTTAATTTGTGTTTTATTGCTTTTAAATTTAACTTTTAAAAAAAGGCATGATTAAAGAGCTACAGCTGAACGAAGGTACAAAGCTTCTGTTGTTGAGTGAGTGTCAGTCTGTAGATCATTTATAATTGCATTTTAGTCCAGAAAATTGTGGTGCAGGGGTGTTTAGTGGGTTTAGACGTGTGTCTGAAATGAGCTGGATAGGTTGAATGCAATATCTTACTTGACCTTTCTCTTTGTTATGGCTACTGTTGGTTGTGTCAAGGCCAAAATATTGGTACATCCAGACAGGGAGACCATTCATTCCTTATTTCAAAGTAATATTACAAAATTCATCAGTTACTTGCCAGAATACAAGAAAGGCTCAGTCAACAAACTGGTGCTTCATAGAGACACTAAATAATGAAACTTTTAATTGATCTTTGTTTCACTGTAGAATTCAACCAAAACAAATCCAACCTTTGAGTGAAACCAATCCACAAATCTTCCTTCAGAAACAGTGTTGTCTTTTGGTTTATTTGAAGATCTCACTGTCTTGCAAACCTGAAATAAGAAATGATCAATTTAGCTTAAAGTTTTCCTGTAAAAAAAAGATAATTTTATTAACAAAGATCTTTAATTTTCATGCATGACTCGGGTAAAGAGCTTCAAAGAACATTTCTGGACATGTTTCATTAACTGTTCTGTAAATATTTGGTACCTATGAATGCTGCTAAGTTTGTTGGGGAGTTTTGATGGGTAGCATACAGGACTGGGACGTGCAACATGCCAACGCTTTCTGAGCTGGTGATGGGGCTGCAGAAAAGGAAGTTTTTCAGTTAAGTGGAAGGTACTGCAAAGAGGTTTCCTCTGGGCTTTGGGCTGGACAGGTTGAGGCTTTGAAGCCTTTCAAAGGAAATAAAAGATCTGTCTCAAAAAATTGAAGTGGACATCCATCAGCATCAACACTGAGATCACTGCTGTAGGACTTTTTATTTTGTATTTGGTAAAAGAGAGGAAAAGAACCAAGTACTGATAGTGATTAATGCAAATATGACAGGATTTGCTTCGAAAGGGGAGACTTGATGAATGACTGAATCTAAAACCTCTTTACCAAAGGTGTCTTCATTTACCTGAGTCCTGTCTGAAAAGAAAGGAATGTGTAAGTAAGCTCAAGCAATACCAATTTGCATATATATGGCATGTTCAAAACCAAAGATTATCCATACTTTTTAATAATTTGCATGACAAAAATTTCAGATACTGTTAAAATGCAAAAGGTGGGAAATGCATTTGCAAAATAGCTGCAGTCTTTCTAAAGGAATTACAGCTAGGATGCCCAGACTTTAATTGCTCAAAAATTGTTTTATTTCATTTTATTTATTTTTTTAACTGGATAAACAACATGAGTGTATAGGCAAATATTTTGGGTTACAAATGCTGTGCACATGTAACATAGAGTAGAAAAATTATTTAAATAATTAAAAGTTGAGTAATTAGTATGAATTTTTGTATTTCATTTACTCAGGAAATAATTTTTAAGTACCAAGAAAAAGCACAATAATTGTCACAAGATTTGCTGTAGCTAAAGTAAAGAAGCATTTTAATCACTCATTATGAAATTATAATAGGAACTCCAACACAGCTGCTAAGAAGCAAAGTTAGAAAATTTTTTAAGAAATGTAAAATTACAGAAAAATATATGATGACTCTTTTAAAAGTAAAAAAACATACATGTCATCCTCTCATGACAGTAATTTAAAACCATTTTGTTTTCTGAAGTTCTCTCACAGAAAAATAATACATCTGTATATAGTAAAAAATGTAATAACTTTTTTCAAATGTAAAGACAATGATTAATTGAAAAAAGCATGTTTTTCTCTGTGCTCACTGATGCCTCTACCTGTATAAATATAAAAAGTATCCAGTGATTGTTATTCCACAGTTGAAAGAGGAAAAATCAGTTGTCTGGATAATATTTTTCCGTAAGGGAATGAGATTGCAACAGGAATATGATAATACAAAAAGTGCATTGCAGTCAATCATTAGAACTTCAGTGATGCACCAGCTTTTGCATAAATGCAGACTAATATGCAGTCTTGGATATGATAAAGTGTAAGACAGTTTAATAATTGTGGATTAAGTTAGTGAAAAGTTGTTTTCTCATAGATATAATAAAGTACAGGAACATCATGTTAAACTAAAAAGGGTTTCACTCAGTAGCATATTCAACTTCAGAAGTATCTGACCTCTTGTAGTGATTCTCATCACTGTCAGTGATTACCATTCTGGAAATCATAAGCATCACTGAGACCTCCAAAAAGGTTGAATACCATTTATATGTTTGAAGGACTGTGTATAGAAGGATGTGAATACGCCAGAAATACACCAGAAAATTTTTAAATGCTCTACCTTCCAGCTGTAGTGCTTTCAATTATTAAAATCATCTCTCTTCTTACCTCAATGCTGTAATCAAAAGAATTTTTTCCTGCTGTGTGTAGAGATGAAAGCAGAAGGTATTTGATATTGATTCTGATGTGGCTGAGCTACAGATTAGATTTAATTTAACCATGCACAATAAAGAGTTTAATGAATTAATATAAAACAATTATGTATGGAAGTTATACAAACATAATTTCAAAAGTAAATTTAAGTGTCGAATAATTTAATTGCATGCTTGAGGGTTTAATTGCATGTTTTAAACAAATGATAGAAAAAAAGGTTATGTGGTAACAAAACGGATGCATCCTCTAAAGCACTGTTTTCCATTTTTCATGTTTGTTCCATACTTCTACTTTAGAAAGACTGCCATGCTGTTTCACAGACACTCCATAGTCAGAAGGGATTCATACATATATAGATCCTTTCCAAGATTTCCAATCCTTTATTTCATAGTTTTAAGAAAAAAAATAAAGACTTGAAACAGGCACTATTAGTGAATCAACAGAGTTGAGAATACACAGGATTGATTAAACCATCCACAGATGCATTTAGAGACTGATAAATAGCTCAGAAAGAAAGATATATAATGTAGCACACTGGGTAACAGAACAGAACGCTAAGGGTGTTAAAAATATCAGATCAGCTCACAGGGCAGCCAGGCAGAGCATATGAGCTTGTATAGATATTACCAATGTGTCTTCCAGCAAGCTGATTCAGAATCAACTTCTGAACTGACTAGCAACATGAAAATGGACCAATAGGATTTGCAGAACGCAAAAGCAATAGAGGTAGCTCCAAAGTAGTAGTAGCTATGAATCACCTTTGATTGACACCATTGCCTCTAGCAAGGAATTTTACATTCTGTTAATTTCTTTGTATTAACTAAAGTATTTGAAAGTATGTTTTGGCAAACCCCAAGGATACAATAACTAGTTCTGAAGACTGACTCATCTCCCACTAAAGTCAATGGAAAAAATCTTATTTACTTCAGTAGGGTAGACTAAGTTCATGTCTGAAGCAGACAAAGTCTTTGACAGGTTTACTTGATTGGGTCATAGGACTTCTCTGTACCTGAAAATAGGGGTAGGCCCTTATATTTAACCTGAAACAAGTCACAGTAGTTGCTGTAAATGTCTCTCTTCCCTCACTGCATGTTGGCCAACACTTGGTGACACTGAAAATTATTTGGGAAGAGCAGCATGACCCAACAGTCTCCCACGTTCACCAAGAACACAAAGCTCTACTGAAATCTCCTTTTGTGTTTGTTCTCAAAATTAAAAAAACATTAAGCAAAATTATCTCCTCTAATAATAAAAGTAGCCATCATCTATCTAAAAATAAACGCTGGAAACAAAACATAAAAACTGTAAACTTTAATTAGAAACACAAAACATTGAACATGCCTGATTCAAACCTTTGGTTTGGGTTTCTGCCTTGAAAATAGCATAGCAAATCTTGACTAAATGCTGGATTTGTTCTGGCCAGGCACCAGGAGCACCCAGGATTCTCAGCACTGCTCAGCCCCAAGCCCACGGCAGCCCAGGGGAGCTCTTTGCCCAGGTTCCCCTCGTCCATACACAGGAGGGAAAAGATGCTTTGATCAATTCACCCCAGACACCACACCAAGTTTCCTGTCTCCTCCATCGGCTAGAAGGATAGCCTAGAAGATTTACCTAGTCTTGAATTAGCTCTTTTAGATACTTTTGAAATTAGTAGTGTGGCTCTCATCCTTTCTTCAGCCAGTTTTTCATGTGGTCAGTAAGAGCAAATAGAGTAAAAAGTGGCTATGGTTAGTAGGAAGCTTCTCTGTTTGTGTAGTGCCAATCACAAGAAGACACTGATCACTGAACAGAGGGATTACTTAAATGCTACCATAATACAAATAAATAATGATAGAAAAACTTTCCTTTCCTTAACATTTTTTTTCTTTATCATTGGCATCTAGTTACACTGCAATAGAAAAAATATAGCAAGTAATATATGGCAATTTAAAATCCTAAAATTCTACATTAGACTTTTTTCCTAAGTTTTTTAGATGTCTCAAGAATTAACCTGATTTTTTTCATGATGGCCTTGATATGCCAAGCATGTTAGAGACAGTACTCTCATGCTTAACTGTTGTTAGGATTGGAATCTATATCACTTATTCTTTCAAGTATCTTGCATCTCTTATAGATACACATGAGCATAGTACACAGAATTGATGAGAGCGCACCTTTTGTCCAACCTTTGCAAACACTAATCTTTTCATAGAATACCATTGACCTGATAAAGAGGGACACACTTATTTTCCAATGTACTTACAAACAACTGTGTTATGAATTTTTGTGCAGCCACATAATGGCTGACATCTGCTGACACTCAAACTATTATGTTATGAATTTAAATTAATTTGTGACTTTTTTATCCTCTATGATTAACTCTTGCATCTGTCTTGTACATTTTGTACTGCAGCATGGGGATATAGAGGAGAAAGGTTTTAAAATAAACATAGAACCCAACTATTTGCTGGTACCTACTACAGCATTGTTGAAACATAAGGCTGCTGTAAGGCAGTTTATGAATAAAAATCTTTTGAGACGTTGGCAGATAGATGGTTCTGTCAGTGACTGTGCTAGTCTGGCTTAGCCAAGGCTGTGTGCCAGCCATGATCCAACCTAAAAACAAAGGTTCACTCTTGCTCCCCGCAAGATGAGCTCAAGTTCTGTAGACAGGCACACACACCACATACATGTGTAAGGACAAAGGAAAAATCTCTGTTCCTACTCTCTGAAATCAATTAGAAAAATTCTAATTAATCTAAAATGCAGTAAAGATTGTTCTGTGGTTTCAAAGACAAATAAAATTGGAAATAATTTTCAAAACTGAGACTGAATGCATTAAGAAGACTTCGAGGACCAGAAAGTCAGAAAGGAATATGAAATAGGACAAATGTATAAAATTGTATAAATCTGTAGGAATCAATGGGGCAATAACTAAAGTGGAATAAGAATTTTTAAAAGGAGAACCTGGGAGGTATCAATAAAAACTAAATAAGAAAATTAAAAGATGATGATAAAGGACATTCTGTTGAAAGGACAAGAAAATAGACCAAATAAAGCTCAGGCTTAGGAAGATAAATGTGATATGTGTGTTCAAATCAGCAGAGACCTGTAAATTTTATCTCAAACTATTCGAAGTTCTAGCTTACAATCAGAGATTGTTCTGAGAATTTATGGGGAATAGAAACTGGAAAAGGGAAAAAGCGTTGTCCTTCTTATTGGCTGTGTAGCTTAAATTTGGCTCCTAGAAAATATCAGTACACATTATTAAATACCCAATGCATATGATAGGATTAATCTTTTCAGAGTTAAACCAAAGCTCCATTGAGTTCTCTATCTTTTCCCCTGCAATGGCCAATAACAGGTACTCAGGAAGAGAATAAAACTAGAGAATATTTAAAATAATCTTTTTCCAGCATACTCTTCCAATCTTCAATGACCACGTTGGCTCAAGTATTCCTTTGTGTTTAGTAGCCCACAGTGGATTTATATCTCCTTATGGTGTCTGGTTTCCTCTTTGACACCTGTGGGCTTTTATCATGCACACAATCATGTGGAAAGCAGTTCCACATTTGATGCACAGGTTCTGACAGGAACCATAATGGTGAAAAAAACAAACCCGTATGCCTTGCATGGACTGATAGGAAAAGAACGTCAGAAAGTCAGTTCTGTTTCTTTTGCTGACAGACCTACCCCAGTGATTAAAGGTGAGATGATATACTGTGACTTTAGGAAGTGATGGATTTTGCCCATGTGACTCTTCCATAAATAAAATATAAGAATAAACTATATAGACACAGAGCTGAAAAAAGCAACTATATACTGCTTGCTAACAAAATAGGGAGACAGTTCTGATAGGAGCCTGTAAGGCTACTGGGTCTTTATGACATTTTTGTTAAGATGAACTATACCATACTTTTTGGAGGGTTGAATAACACTCTTGCAAAAGTTGCTTGTGACATGAACAGGAAGGAATTGTAAGTGTCAGTGGATGTGTTGATATGAAAAGAAAAAAGAATGTGAAAAATATTTTGATGAAGCTCCTATGGAAATGAAGTTCTGAGTAAGAACTTCAGGATAGAATTTCCAAAGTATTGCAAATAGTCTTAATTCTCAGATCAGCTTCTGAAGCAGCAACCTGCTTAGGTCAGAAAAGTACGTGTAATTGTAAATTGAGTGGTTTCAATCCTAAACTAGTGCATAACAGTGTAACTACACTGTTTTCAGTGGAATAAAGCCAAACTCAACCATCAGTTAAAGATTTAGTGCTTGTGTTTGTTTTGTTATAGAAAATAAAAAATGTAGGACATAAGAGAAAGTTTTATAAAAGGCATTCTGTGATAAGGTTGCTCTGTGAAATATTTTTAAGAGTTTCTTGGGATAGGAGAAGTTCTGAAACACAGTGGATGCAAAACTAACAGTCAGTTTTGTTAGTGTTAAAATGTTAATTATATATGAAACAAATGAATACATTAGTGTAATAAAACCAGAGCTAGCTGAATGCCAAGTGATTCCAGAAACCATTTGGGCTGAAAGTGTAGGGTGCTTGTTGGCAGGTGAACAGCAATATGAAACCTCACTCCCTTTCTCTCCCACTATTCAAACCGTATCCTGCAGGCCAGACCTACAAAGGTATTTAGGTTCCTCATTCTTTTTTAGAAACCCAAAGTAAGATGCTTAAGTAGGGGTTGGGAGCCTGAAATCTTTGTATATCTTGGCTTGTATATGCAGCATTTTCTACAGGCTTGTGCACAAATCACAACCACAAAGGAACACCTGGGGAGGGAGAAAGGGGCACTGATCTCAGAGCTTCATATGTTTTTTATTACTAGGTAACTCTTTCCATACAGTGTATGTGTACAGAATGGTTGCTGCACTTGGAGCCTGGCTTCCAGGGAGGCCAGCTTACATCACAGGACTGGGAATAAACAGCCAAAAGTTCAGCACTATTTAGTAAAAACCAGACCAAGCTACATGATCTTCAGGCATAGAAAATACATCTTTTGCAGTGCTGTGGAGTACTTTATTAGCTGTCAGTAGATATGGCATGACTTGTGTTCCAATTTCCCATGGCTGCAGTGTGTCGCCAGAAGTGTCTTTGTTAATCTTGAATATGTTCTCTGTTGGTGGATGGGGTGCAGGACAAGGTTGAAATGTCAAGAAATTAATTTGAAATATTCTGGATTTCTTCCACATTATGGGATCCAGCCCATACTGCAGGTGGTGGTCCTATAAAGCAGTTGTTTTTCACAAATCATTCTGCCTGTTCATTAATTTCATGAACCAGAGGGCCATTTCCCTGCAGTCTTTTTTAAGAAAGGGGCCATCCAGACCTATATGTCCGCTCTCTGCAGTCTGAAAATAGTTATACCTCACTTGTCAATGTATATGTTGAGAATTCATTGAGACAGAGAATTCATTGGGTGTTTTGGAGCAGCAAGCTGAAAAGGGAGACAACATCTGTAAAAAGCATGAAGAGTCAAAGCCACTTCTCATATGAAAATTAAGATATTTCACATGAAATTTCTGAAATTGCAAGATTATCTCATTTTAAAAGCTTTATAAAACGGGATAGAAAAAAAACAGATCAGGAATAATTGAAGTCTACAATGCTCAGCTGTTGGTTAGACTTTGTCTCATTCATGAAACAGACACAATTTTACAGGTCAACGTTTTCAAACAAGGTTCAAAACTGAAGGCTCCAGGCAGGACTTGCTAAAACACAATTAGTAATTTTTTTTTTTTTTTTGGTGAAAGATTTAGAGGTCCCAACATTTATTTTATCTGAAATCAGACCAAAAATTACATCATCCAATTTTTGTTTTCTGAGGAAATGATTTAGAGAAAAGGTCCCATCCAGGAGGTGCACCAGACAAATGGTTAGATCTTGGACCTAGAAGCTCTTGGTAAGCACCTTCCCTCTCCACTGAATTACCAAAAAAGTCTTTCTCGCAATCCTTCCTCTGTAGGCATTGGTGTTGATGTAAACAATTCAGTGGTGATTAAATTAAAAAAAAGGGAGAGACATATAATCCGATTTCATTTAGGAAGTGTGAGAACTGGTTCGAGCCCTTGTTCAAACCTTTCAGACCACTACAGAGTGGTCTTTCCAGACCTGGAAACTAAAGAGCACACGTTCTTTCTCCCTCTTCAATTGCACCCTGGCTCTGAGATGGTTTCAAATTCAAAGCACTGTGTTTCTGTGGGCCATGCAGAATTTGCTGTGTTAGCAGATTCAGTGCTTCTCCAAAGAACTCTCTAACGAAGGGCATTTCAGACAACGTTCCCCAGTGGTGCCGACTGTGTGCGTGCTAACAGTTCCCCACTGTCTGTTCTCACTGGCAGGGAGTTAGAACAACTTTTGACCCTGAACATGCTGAAAGGCATGAGTTAAACGATCATTTTTGATTCCTACTTTCCCTGCAAAGAAGGGCTAACCAATAGCTTATAAATTCAGATAATTCAGCAGGGAGCAGATACTTGGAAAGAAGAAATGATAGATGAGATGGGATACAGAAGAGCTTTTGTACAGCAGACCAGATAAAATTGTGTTTGCTCTTGAGTGCCTTTGTGTTGTAAGGTCACCTCTTTGGTGGAGAGAAACAATGTTGGCACTTATGCAAGAGGGCATGGTTGCAATCTAAGTTTGGGAGGGGTGGACAATGCTTTGAGGAAGGAGAGGAATTATTTGAGGACTTACAAGAAAGAGCACTGTAAGCAAACTAAGGAAATGAAGGGCAATTTTTAAAAAATAATTGGCTGACTATAAGCATAAGCTATTTAAGAAACTTGGGTTCACTTTCACTTGTGCCAGGTACAAACTGTCTCATCTGGTGAAGGGAATAAGTCTAAGATATCACACGATGAGAGTCTAGTGTAGCTTGGAGAAGCTGGAAAACTTATGTACAGCATAATTTTACTCATTTAGGACTGGACTAAAATCAGGTAGTTATTCACTCCCTGTCTGCAAGGTAGTTTAGTACTTGAGAAGAGAAAAAAAGTGCCAAGATTACCCTAAAGGAAGACTGTACCCTCTCTTCCCTTCTGCCACTACCCATCCATCTCCTTTCCTCTACAAGCACAAACCTTTGTGCAGCTAGTCAGCGAAGATGATGGGGAAATGAATCAGTTTAAAAATAAACCTTGTACTGAGCTGGTTTTAACCTGGATTGGTTTCCTGATTTGGTTCATAATGCAGCCAACATGGCTAATGGTGTCTGTATCTTGCTCTATAGTCCTAGTCTCTGCCTTCTGTGATTTGCATTAGCCTTGCAGCTGCTGCACGTGTGCTCTGTAGGACTCTCAGACCGCACTAAGGAACACTGTGCTATGGAAAGAGAGGGCTGGGTCTTCCATGTGGGGAAATAACGCTGTATTCAACTGGAAATATTTTACTGGAAATGTGTCTATTGCCATGTTTCAGGCTAAGCTTACACAAAATAACTCAGCGACTAAAGTATGCATGTCATAAAACTACCTGTGCTAATTTCAGACTTCTCTGTGATTTCATGACTGCTTATCCTCATATAGCAATGCCAATTAACAAGCTTTTTAATTCTGTTTGGGAACTATTATGAAGCATCCATCCTGTCCTGAAGGATGGCTCTTCTTATATGGGCCTTTCTAAATCTCAGAAGAGAGGTTTGAAACTAGTGAATATGAAGACCATAGTATTTACTGCATTTAAAAAAGCATTTTATACTCACCTCTTTACCACTCAACTCTACATTTTCAGTTCTGCTCAGTCTAGCTGCCTCTAATCGTTCAGTTCTGTCCATCTCCTCACCACCTCTAAGTCTCTGCTTAAACTCTCCTTTTTTTTCTCTTGACATTAGGTCTTAGCAAGTTCAACCTTCTCCCTTCCTCCCTTCCTCCCTCCCTCCCTTCCTTCTTCCCTTCTTCCATGAAAATGTTTCCTTCTTCATGGTCACAGACACAGGCATGCTTCCTGTGTTCTTTTCTGTTTGCATCCTCTTACCCTTCCTCTTTCTAGCTCTTCATCTCCCATGTGCCCATTCTTTTTCCCTACCTTATTCCTGTTCTTAACCTCTTGGTCTCCTCTTGTTTGTTGTTTTCACTGTTTCTAGTCTATTCTACTTACTATACCATATGTTAAGTCTCTCACATCATAAATAAAACACTTTTGACTCCTTCCGTCTCTAGCTACTGGCCCATCTGCAGTCGCTCTTTCATCTCTAAGCTTTCTGAATGTGCTGTTTACACTTTTTCTTCCTAGAGCTTTTCCAATCTGGCTTTCCTCCTCTGCCCTTAAATGAAACCATTCTTTCCACAACATCTAATGGCATCTACATTGCCAGATCTCAGACTCACTGCTATAACCGTAACTTCTCTTGGCCTCTCTGCTTCTGCTGTCCTTGAAATATCTCTGGGATTTGTCAGGTCTAGCTTTCCTTGGCTGCTTCTCTAATCATTTCTTTAACACATCCTCTGGAGGATCCTCCAGTTCTTGGTAAAGACATTGTGGGCTTTTAGTTCTGTGTAATTTTACCCACAACCAAAAACTCCCTTGTCATCTCTTTGTTGAAGATTCATTGATCTACCAATATATTTCTCCCCTGGCTCCTTTTGTCCTAAATAAGCTTTTAGTCTGACACTTTTGTGAATGACTTACCATTTAAATTAGTTTGGATGAATGGCAGATTTTTCCATCACAGACCTTTGCACCGTGTTCTTCTTCCCTAACTGTGGATCTTAGTGTGGTTGGTGTCCCTAATCTAATTATCATTTAAATCCTCACAGCCAAGCAATATCTAAATTTAACAAATATATCATCTTCAGGACATAACACTTCCTAGACATACAAGTTCCCAAAACTCTTATCATAGGATCAGAGAATCACAGAATAGTTTGGGTTGGAAGGCACCTTTAAAGATTATTTAGTTCTAGCCCCTCTGCAATGAGCAGGGACACCTTCACCTAGATCAGCTTGCTCAGAGCCCCATCCAAACTGGCTTTGAATGTTTCTAGGGATGGGACATCCACCACCTCTCTGGGAAACCTGTTTCAGTGCCTCACCGCCCTCCCAGTTAAGAATTTCTTCCTAATATCCAATCTAAATCTTCTCTCTTTCAGTTCGAAGCCATTGTCCCTTATCTTATCATTATCATTTGTCTTTTCCTCCTACTCTTCTTTTTACCAGATAAAGTTTACAGTATATTTTTTCTCATCCACTATTGCTCCCCTAATGTTCATTCAGAAAACAGGAGAAAAAAATATCCCTACTTCAAAGATTAGATATGTCACATATCTCTCACGTATCTCTGCCTTGGTACCCTTCTGTGATATTCTTCTTTATTTCATCAATAAAAGTAGTGCATACTTTCAGAATCTGCTTTATAAGTAGAGTCCCTTTATGCCTACCTCCATTTGTCACACAGTATAAGCTCTCACTGCTCCTTGTTAACTTCCCAGGCAAGGATCCTTGTGGTTTTGATGGCCAAATTTCCTGTGAAATATCTGTAAAACTGTCTCTTTGCTTTGCCTCAAGTCTCTCTCTAAGTCCCTTTGCTTTGGGAAGGACAGTTAAGCAGCTTAAAGTGATGACACCAAAGTCTCAGGTTTTTTTCCTTTTTCTTTCTTTTATTCCATTGTTTATCCTAGAAAAGAAGTGGAAATTTTTTTTCATATCCTTTTATCTTTTTTCATTCCATCTATATTCACTACATTCTGATTACAGCCATAACGTCTATGAGAAATAGAAACAGTAACAAAGCATTCGCCATTGCACAGTAATTAATTTTGAAGATTCTATAACTGTCTGAAGCTTTTTGTGTATGTGTACACCTATGTATGTGGCTGGCAACATGACACAGGAAAAACAAATATGCTGTATCTTTCTACCTAAAAATTTTAAAAGTGAGAAATTTAAATGAATGACAGATAGACATTGTCATCCAGCTGCTGTGGAATACCTGATGCTATATGTATTTGTGTTTGCACGTGTGTGAGTCTATATCTACCTACCTATTTATCTATCTACCTATCTATCTCCACATATATATGTGGATACATATATAGCTTACTGAATATTCCTCTTGGCTGGTAGTTTGTGTTGAACTTTTGATGTGCTTTGTGAGAGGTGGAAAAATGTGTAAAGTAGTTAAAGTGGTGTTGACTGATGGGTGAGTAGTTCTTAGTAAAAAGAGATAGTCGTATTCTGCCAAGAGAAGTTATCCTTTGTGTGGGGCAGGAATTTTGAACCTTTTTTTTTTTTCACTTGGTGTGTGGTCATCCTGAAATGCTTCAGAAACGTCTCATTTTCTTCTTGTGAAGCAGATTTGTTTTTCTTTCCTTCTTTCTTTCTTATTTTCCGTTTTGGTGGATAGTTCATTTTCCTGGTAGGGAGCTGTTGTCTTGTGGATTTTAACTTTCTAGGAGTAATTTGTGTTTGAGCAGGAAAGAGACAGATCCTCAGATGTTAGAAATTGGCAAGGCTATTTTGAATATGAGGCTTATTTGAAGCTGTTTGCCATGTTACATACGTATTTCATATAAATTAAAAGCCAAGAGCAATTTATTATTTAAATTCTTCAATAATATTTGGATAATAATAATTAAAAAAAAATTTTCAGTATTTAAAAATAGTGTTCACAAATGCCCACCAGAAATTAACAGTCTTCGTTCCACTTAAGATCAAACTACACCTTAAAGGAAGCTTTTCAGAATATGACATATACTGGACGGTACACAAAAAAAATGCACACAAATGTATCTGTACCATCCTTTGCAGGTGAAAATCCTATTTTAAAGTATAGGGGTCTGGTCTGAAGGTGCATCTTGTCGAGGGTAGGACCTTAGCTACAGAATGGTCATTCCAGATTGCCAAATTTTAATGACACTTCTTTTTCTGTTTATGATGCTTTTGCGTTACCTGATACATCCAAGAGTGCTGTGTTACACGTTTCACATGGACAAATAGGAAGGTTTCTTCCTCACATCCTAAATGAATGACTATGGGGTCCATTGTTGCAAGATATAATTCGCCAATGGTTTGCATTTTGAGAACAGAAACTAAATTTGTCACTACTGGAAAATTCTGCAGTTCTGAAAGTCCCATTAAAAGTGGAAGAAACACAGAAAATGGCTATTAGGTTGGTCAGAGTACTCTATGGGAAGAATGAGATTGGTATGTTTATCTTAGTAATATGGAGGCTGAGGGAGAGATCTGATACCTCTCTCTCAGTGCTCGTGGGAAGAAGGCATTTTAGGTTATTTCAACATAAGGAGAGATGAGCACGTGTCAGCTGTGACAATATTTCAACGGGGATCTACAAGAAAGTGATAGTGGTCAGAGCTTTCAGATGTCAGCGGTAGGAACCTAAAGATCACAATCCATGTGTAAGGTCTATTTAGTTTCATTAGGGAACCTGTTACAGTCCTGGAAAAGATGGTATGTCCAACTTGCTTCTGTAGCAGCCATGGCAATTTGCTGTTCCAAAATACCTCTTCCCATCCTCCATCCTTATAGTAACTTAAGACATATCAAGGCGTATATTATTGATCTATATATTTAAATAAAGATTTCACAGTATTCACATCCTCTTTACTTTCTAAGTATAAGGCACTTTTACATGGAAGTTTAGTAAACCTTCTAATGTTAGAGGCTGATGGCCAGCTCAGTGACCATGCAGAACAATGGTGGAAACCTCAGATAAGGTTAGGAGAGTTATTACTGAAAATTGAATCTCTACATGAGTCTAAGAAGTAAGTGCAAACTGACTCTAAAAATTAGAAGACAACTCTGTGAATACCACTGCAAATACCACTGGCAAGAGACATGTCTCTAAACTGTCTTCAGACTCCAGAGTAAATAAATAAAATATTTCAGAGAGAAGAGGGCTGTATATATTGGCAGCATTTCTTGACTTTGTGTGTAAAACCGAG
This sequence comes from Corapipo altera, assembly GCF_003945725.1. Lineage (NCBI taxonomy): Eukaryota > Metazoa > Chordata > Aves > Passeriformes > Pipridae > Corapipo > Corapipo altera. The sequence continues at coordinate 6,643,251 of NW_020884878.1, forward strand.
CACGATTTGAACTTCCACTAGGTAAAGACACCAACACAAGAAACTCATTTAAACTGGTCAAATTCTAACAAACATTTTCTGTGAAATTTTGGTGAGGTGGAGTTTGCCAGAAGTTTTTCCAGGAATTAAGAACCTCCAAAGACTGCAAACACTTTTTCTTCTGAACATCTCTGGCCAGAATCTTTCTCCAAAACTCATAAAGAAAGAACTTGAGAAAACCTGCCTGAAAAGCAGTCTGCTTTGTAGAAATATAGTAAGAACTTGCCAATCTTTGAAGCCAGAGAGAACCTAAATAAAGGCAGCGAAGACTTCACACTCACTCTGCTTCCCAAGCACTATGGGAGAAAATGAACAAGTTTTAAATAATGCACTGGGGGACTTGACCTTTTTATATCCTCCCTCTTCTACTTCTAACCTCCTGATTTCTCTGCATGAAAGTCATATAAAATGGCTAGTCTCGGCTCATCTCTATTTAAACTTACTGCTTTGGGCCTCTCTCCCTACTCCCTTTCCCCACTCTTAGCCCTTGGTAATCAAAACTTGGCTTATACACTTTCCAACTCACCCCCCAAAATAAAACAAATAAAACACCCACATTCAGTATGAGATCACATTACTTGGTGATCTCAGTTCTAGTGTTACTATACACTTTCAGTTGGTCAATTATCTCTTTGGAGCAGTTTGAAATACTCTATTGGCCCGTTGAGTCAGAGGTACAATATTTGCTCACTTCTAGCAAGCCTAATGGATAAATGGCACTGAGAATGTATTCTTGGAAGAGATGCACTTGCCAAGATCTCTGGCGAGAACCAGCTCTGTACAAAACTCAGATTCAAAAGTTGGTCTGTTTTTTTGTTTTGTTTTGGTTTTGCTTTTTGGTTTTTTTTTTTTTTTTTGATTTTTAACATGAGAAGAAATAAATATTATTTTTAACTCAAAAGAGGTTTTAGTTTTAGACACTGTCCATGCACAGTCTCAATGAGGACAAGAGCTGTGAGAAATGTGATGACATTTTGTTGCATAATTTTAAATTGAATGAGATTTACATATATTTTTATTAAAAACAAAGCAAGAAGGGTGCATTCTTGGAGGAGATTCATTTGTCAAGAGTTCAAAAATTTGGTGAGCACAACTACATTAAATTTGCAGTCAAAATTTTTAAGAGGCAATTATGTAAGATAAGATAGCCATTTGTGCCTATGCAGTCATCCATGTTCTCTCGACTTTGTAGACCTTAAAACTTTACCACCATCCCACAATACTTGACCTTTGGGATGCTTTGATCACACTTTCAGAAGGCTTACCAAAGAATGGTTAATTCTGTGGTGCATGAAATTTGCACAATATTAACTTCTTTTTTTTCTTAATGGAACACATTTTTACGATTTTGCAAGCCATCCACAAGTTATTGCTTCACGTTTGATTTTAAAATACAGCTAGGAAAATCAAAACAAGTCTTGATTACAAATTAATTATGCAGTGAAATAAATTAAAATACAAAATAAAATAAAATAAAGTAGCTTCTCAAGTGAAATGTTTAATCAATTTCAAGTGTTCTTAAGAGAAGTGATAAATGCACATTTTACAGAAAGTGTTAAATAAGTTAACAATTTTAGACTGTAGCTGCATAAATAGTTACAATTAATTTAAAACAACTTTCAAAGTACTACAGCAAGATAGGATTTGGCATAGCATGGTTGAACAGAAAAAAGGTTCTGTTTTTTTTCTTCCTTTATTTCTTTCTTTGCCTGCCATACCTATACCTTCTATCTAACTCTGATTTATCCTCAAGTCTTCTATGACAGAAGTCTCGACCTTTTGTGATGAAGTTCATGAACCAGAGTTCTGTACATAGACATCTTCATATCATCTGGACTCTTGATCATCCAATTACAATGCACTCAGGTGTAACCTTGCCTTCGACTAGACCCGTGACTCCACTGCACCCAACAGGCACCTTTGTCTATTTGTCCACCTGTTACAGAACTCTGTATCCCAGTTTATAAATTCTCTTGGACAAGGATGGCCTTTGGTACTCGTTTGTACTATGTCAAGCATAATGCTATTTTGATCCCTTTGAACCATAGTTATAAAATGAATAACAGTAATGACAGTAGCAACAACAATAGAGGTACACCTGATAACTGTTCATTGCAATAGGCAGACATGGGACCCTTCTTCATTTTCTGCTGAAGTTAAGCATCATGCATCTCAGTCCTTTTCATCCCTTAGTATTTCTTCCATCATTATTCTAAGAACTGTGTACTTTATCTCCACAGGCATGTAGCAATGGTTCCAGGCTGCTGCCATGGAACAGACAATCTACAGTCCAAGCAGTAGGAGGTACAACACTCAAGGACAGTTCTGAAGCACAAAGCTATAAGGTCACTGCACGTCAGAGCTACATCCCTGATGGTCTGAGTTTTGTGCCAAAACCCACTTCAAGACTAAGAAACAAATAACACTTCCAAAAGAAATCTGTTCTTATTCTCAGGAAGCCTGGAATTCCTTTGGCCTACTGTCAAATTTTTTATTCTATAGCAGATGACAAATCAAAGTTTTTTCTTGCCTTGTCTTTATAATGAATAGATCAGTATAAACTTTAGTCATATTCCTTCATTTCCATGACCATTTTCTGAAAACTATTCCCAAAAAAAGTTTTGCTAATTTCCAGTTAATTGAAGACTACTGGATGCCAGCTACTGAAATGTAGGCTCTGTATATGTATATACTAAACTTGAAAGTGTTCTGTGTGTTTCAGCACTATCTTGCCTATATCAGATCTATGGTGAATACCTGAATAGTAACTACCTGTAGCAAAAACATCTCTCACTTCCCTTTCTTCAGTGCATATTGCTTAATTATATCATTTCTGTCATTTAGTCTTGATAATAAGCTTCTTTAATTCAAGTCCCTGTGTGGTAAATATTTAAAAGACCTCCCAAGGCGTGTCAAAACCAGGACCTTGAAATTGCAGTTTAAGGTTGTTACAGGTGCCAGCAAATATCTTCTAATTGAAATTAAGGATAGGCATGCTCTCAGAAGAAATTAATTCTAAGACCAATTCAATCAATTGAATCAATCAATTTTCCTTAAAACAACCTTGTAACAGGGATCTGAATTATCTGTGGGTGTCATGAGAGCTTGATCAGCAGCTGTGCTGGGGAGCTTAGCCCCAGAACACATCAGAATGACCACATATTTCATCGTCTTTTTGATCAAAGGAAAACACTCACTTAATTGACGTAGCTTTCCCACAATAATTTCATACTACAGAAAAGCAAACCAAAGCATCTGATGCCCTAACTAAATAGGCACAATCAAAGGACAGAACAAACAACGCAACATGCCGTTCTACCTCAAATGCTTTTGCTTTCCTCCTTTGCTCTTTTACTCCTTCAAAGTGGCTTGGAACATAACTGTCACTACATACTAAAATGATTCAGGGAAATTTTCACAAAACAAGGAATAAATTATGAAGACCCACAGTGAGAGTGCATGTGTTATTCCAGTCTGTGTGGTGACATGCAGTATGGCCAAACATCTCAAACAGTTACCTTTCAGAATTGTAAAATCAAACAAAATTGACATCTACATCTCTCTTTGACTATCTCCCTTCTCTTTGACTGTCTCCCTCATTTTTGAATTTCTTTGAGTTATTTCAGCTTTTTCAGCTATAGCTCTCATCTAAATTTCTTGTACAACTGCTTGACATAGAATTTACATAACCATGTACATAATATTCTAGGATTTAATGGCAAGTTGACCACTGTGTAACATCTCCCAAGGAGTCTCCGAAGAGTTAAGAGCTCTGGCGTTGTCTGTAGTGCAGAGGAAAGGCTAGCCATGGATTCCAGCATTGCTTTTTATTATGTTGCAGCTGTACTGCACTCAATTCTACTTGGACAAATTCCTGAACAAGAATCTATTTCCCTCACTTCACTTTTGGAATAAGTACTGTTTTGGTTTTTGGCTCTGCTTTGAAGCAATGTTCTTTTTGTCAGTATTGAAGGAATGAAGGGTATATTTAAAGAATAAACTTGGGATGTGTTTGGTGATTTTGATTTAGGATGTAGGAATAAGATTCTCAAGGGATGGAAAACTTGAATTCTAAAAATAATGAGCATCTAAAGTTTAGTGGAGGTATTATTATTGCATTGACTCATATGGGCCTTACTTGATTTACATGTCTGTTTAGGAACAGGGAATTTATTTACAATGCAACAATATTTATAGTAGTTACAATTTATAAGTGCTTTATTCCAGTAGTTATTTAAACAACATTATTTAAATGAAAATATAATGTGATATGTCAGCTGTCATACCTAGAAAAACCCATTAGCCAGAGTTTAGCTTACCACAGGTCTTTCACACTGATGCAAAATCACTCATTCACTTTTATGATTTTTAGCTGATTGTAAAGATTTGTGAATGTGTAGGTCACCTTAGACTATTTCAAAGAGACAGTTCTTGACTGCCATTTCCTCTTTGAGGCCTTAAGAGAGCTAAGCCTTGAGATACACAAGATATGATGTTGCTCTGTAGGACATCCATAGATTTCTTATCCCATCCAATCCCTGCACCATACTTAGAACTGTGCTAGCTCTTTGGTTCCAGGGGTCACTCAACAGCAGAGTCAGGTTTTGAATCTAAACATTTCCTTTGTAAAAACAGCAACGTGGGGAGAAAACAGCAGTCCAACACAATTATAGGCTCAGGTTACCACTTTGTTCATTGCCTACAGGCGCTTACACATAATGGTAGGCTTCAATTTTGTGTAAAGGTAATCTATACAGCAGAACAAGATCTTTCAAAGAGGTTGTCCAAGACCCGCTCTTTATTTGCACTGTGGTTTGCAATTAAGGAGTTGGAAGGTAGAAATTTTTACAAAATACCAAAAAAAGAGTAGACCCTAAAACAGAAAAATCAAAGGAAACAAATCTCATTTTCCCACAGCATGAATTAGAAACCAAACTTGCCTGTAATGGATAAAGAAGTTATTTCAGATTTCCTTTGTAATAGTCAGCTTTCAGAATTAAATCATCTTTTGGTTGATAGCGTAACTAAGCATACAAAGCCCTTAGCAGAAGGTGAGAATCTTTAACAGGAGAAATCAGGCTTTTCAGGAGAGACTCTACATGCTTCTGTGTGTAAGAACAAGTAGACATTGACCAGTGACTTTCACTGGTGTGTTCAAAGACTAAGTTTTGGGCAGTCACCTAATGGTAGGTCAAGCAACAACTCACTTTACACAGCCTGGCCCTCTGCATTGTAACAGCTGTTGAAATTATGATGTGCTCCCTACTGTGAGCCATACAAAGTCAATCCCTTACCTACATTTATTTAAAGAGAAGTGTTTTGTTCTACAAGCACAGTCACAGTTTCAGAAATCTCCTTCCTTCCTCTTCTCTTATTAAGCTGTTAATTTGTATTCTATTCACTTAAATTATGTTGTTTTCTAGGAAAACAGAACATTTTATCTCTTACTAAATCAGGAGAACAAAAGTTTGTTACTGGATCCCTAATCTGACCAGTGCTGCTAAATTGGTCAATTTATGTACCTTTTGCTCCCTTAAGCACAGTTGCTTCCCAGAAACAAGACTTTTTATAGAAAAAGAGCATGAAGCAAATGGTTCATTCCACTTTCCTGCCTGATAAGATTTTGCATTGAGTACGTTCAAAATACTCTTTTATTGCTCTATGATAGATTTTAGACAAACACATTTATTTTTGTAGTGATCAAAGAGATATGAATATGTTTGTCGTCTGTTACAGATCTAGAGGCAATAGAAGGAAGACTCCTCAAAGCATTTCACATGAAGGCGTTTCTGCCCAGTTATGTATTCTTGGCTACGTTACAGCTAAGAGGCCCTGCTCTGGCAAAAGTGACATTTTCATATACTCAACTTCATGACCACAGACAATAAGGTGAAATTATAAGGTCTGCTTTTGAGGTGCCAAGCTAAGCATACATTTTAAATTTTAAAGTCCTGAAAACTTCACTGAGGCTTTTCTAAGTGTTCTGACTCCTACATCAAACATAAAGTTCAGCAAAGGTTGTGTCACCTGTGACAGACCTGCAGATGACACAGTCAGCAAATGCTGAAGTATATGCACTGGGAGTATGGCATGAGAAAACCTGAGAGAATCTGTACCGCTTCCTGAAAGGGTAAAAATACGGACTTGAAGAGCAAGGAGACTCTGGATCCCCACTATGTAGCCAGGAAGATGATAGGACCTATGGCAATTTTAAACATTCTTTTCCCTTCCTGTATGAGGATAGGAACTCAGTCAAGATTCAAATAACCCCTGTTCTGCTTTTGGGCAACCCTTCTACATGCTTGTCTTTATTCTGATAGCTCCATGACTGTAATACAAACAAAGATATGATATTAAAGAAGTATATCTATTTGATTCACTGTTTATGTCATGATGTTGGCACTGGAGCATTTTAGAAATCACAGCATACACATTGGGTCACAGAACTTTGAGCAATTTTTAAATATCTCTTTAAATAAATAGATATTCATTGCATAAGATGTCATACATGCCCTAAGCTGCTTAAGAGTTGGAAAAGTAGAATATTTTTCATCTGGATAAGGAGCTGAATTCACAGTATGAGATAGTTATCATATACAAAATTTCAGAGAGATCAAAATATCACCCATATGCTTATTTTCAGAGCATGGTTATGAAATATAAGCTGTCTTCAATACTTTTTTTGTGTTGCAGTGTGTGCACGTCTTTTATGAATTTCTAACCTATTTTTTCATACAGAAAAGAGGAATTTTAAAAAGCACAGACAAGTTTCCCTTTTTGTTTATTTAAGGAAATATATCCCTTTAAAAGTAGATTTATGTTGGTCCCATTACTCATAACATAAAAACCCCTTAAATGCTTTGAGAAATTCTGTTAAGAAGCTGCCAATAAAATTAGTTTCATAACTAATAGCAGTTTTGATACCAACAAAGCTGTTGAAGATACTGTCCATGATTCCCCTCCAGTTCAAATGCAGATTCTTACAGGGATGACATCTGGAACATAGCAACAAAATGCTGCTGGCTCAGAGAAACAGGAGCAAAATACAATATTCATTGCTGAATGTCACCTAGCAACATAATGTGTACAGTGGAGGAAACTCACATCAGCCATACCCTACCTCTCCAAACAAACAAAAACTCCTTGTAAGACATGTTTTGGAAAGGCAAATGATATAATTATGCTACCTAGGAAAATTTTCTGTTAAAAAGACAAGGAAAAGAAAGTGAACAGAATAGAAGGTCTGGTTCATTTCATCAGGGAATGGACACAAAACACTGTTAGCCTTTGCATTGCAATGCCAGCCCCCCATCCCCTTTGGAGTAGAGTGTTCTGAGTCAGAGGTGCAGCTGCAAAAACTCTCCTGGCATGGTATCGAACTGTTGTTTAACTTACGTTACTTACATAATTCCAGGGTTATACATAAGCCATGTAAAGCTTTTTGGCTCTCCATTTTTCACTTAGGTGCCTTACTGCCACCCTTTTCTCTTGTGAGTGCCTAAATATTTGTGTACTATCTGCATGTGTTAAGAGCCTGAGTTCTGAATGGGTCACTCCATCGATGTGCCAAAGTACAGTACAGGACTATTTGGAGGAATTTCTTTAGTTTCTAGAAGGAACATTGTTGCATCAATGTGCTTCCCAGCCTAAGTAGATTCATTACTTTGATTTGGTTTTGTACCTGAAAGAAACAGAAACAAAGAGAAAAAGGTATAAAGCACAACTTAAGTTTACCCAAGTGAGATACACTAAACTAACCAAATATTTTGATGCATTGTCTGCCAGATTTTTTTTATCTGTATATATTCTATCTCACCTGGGGGTTGAGCATCTTTGCGGCAACTGTAAAGAAGATGAGAAGTTGGTTTGCATAGGGTCAACAACAAATACATGTGAAAGGCTAACCATTAAACTGTCAGGAGTTACAAATGGACTTCTACTGACAAGAAGAACCTCACTACTGTGAGGTTTTATTTTGTTTGTTTAAGGATTTATCTTGTTTAAAGGTGTTGGTCTAATTTCCCCATTTGGACAAATATTAGGTTTATGCTAAATTGGAAGTACCAATTATCCAAAGTTTAGGCATCATTAATACAGCATGATATCACATTAAAGTGTAAGAGAAACTTGAGGTCCTGCATTGATTGGATGCAACTGAATAACTTACAGAAAAAGTAGTCAATACATCTGGTAGCAACTACGAGCTTAGCAGTTAAATGTTGCTGAGAAAGACCTAACAATATTTGTCCAGTACAAGAGGACTGATGTGCTGACAATGTTGACAGTGTAAAACAGTTACTAAAGCAAAAATACACAGTGGTCCATTGGGAAATCGCAAAATGTTATAGAAATATCAAAGTCATCGGCAGAACATCTGTGGAAACCTTAGTCTGAGTGCTGTATTCAAATCTGGAGAACTTTGTTCAAGAATGATGAAGAGGAACAATGAAGAAAATAATTATTAGTGGTAATTGAAGGAACAGAAACTCTGTTTTATAGGATACTTGTGAACACAGTGGAGTGGGTAAACATAAGAGTGGGAAAAGAAACAATTTACAAACTATCTTGGAATACGAAAAAAAGGTAAAAAATTTTGCGTTATAAACTTTGATTTGAAGTTACAATGGAAGTGTCTTAGCATCAGAGGAATGAAGTTCTGCAGCAGCATAACTGTGACAAAAATCTTAATTGGTGGTGAGATGGAGGTCTATCTCTTTCTGAAATGCGAGCTTTGATAACAGCACAAGACTTTTGTTATATAACTTTTGGTTATAGTAGCCATCCATGCCTGAAACTCTGTAGTCATCTCACTAACAGCACTAGCCCTGCTGGAGAGAGAAATTTGTTTCCCTCTGTTTTGGTAAAGATAGGATGCCAGATACTACTCCCAACAGCAAACTATACAATAGCTTTCCTAATTAAGAAAGTTGTTAATTTGGCAATGACAACAGAGAAATTTGTTCATTACAGTTTGGCGAGCATCCATGTTATCCATTTTATGACAATTCTCAAATTATTGTTTTGTTGTTGTCAATAGGAACCAGGTCAAAAAGTAGAAGGAAAATCTGGATGCCATCATGACCTTGAAATTTTATTTCCTGAAAACAAGGCACTCCTAGTCAAGGACTTTTCTTTGTATTAATTGGGCATTTCCTGACAAACTGAATTTCAGCAGAAGTGTCTGTCAATTCTTCAGGTCTTGTCCATATCATACACTTCTATCAAGTAGAATTTATTAAAAGCAACATTTAAATAACTCAAGGCCTTAAATATAGGAACAGCATGACACAAACACCCTGGCCCTAAGAAATGTCTTGGCTTGGATGGAAAGAGGATCTGGTTCCATACAAACTATGTTGAAGGTACATAGTTTTAGTCCTTTTTTAAACCCTGAAGGAAATATCTATATAGGAAACTTGCATGTAATTTCCTCAAATAGAGGAATTGTTTAGATTCCAGTCTTTTTTAACTTTTTTAAGCGACTGAAAACAAGATTTCCCACAGTACAGTGTATGTGCTTAGCCTTTAAGTTCCATTAAATAAATCTTTGGGATATTCACATTGTTCTACCTGAGTATCATTTAGTTCTGTTCTTTGGTAATATCTTTTGGCATATATCAAGCATTAAACCTGCTATTTCTTCCCTCCCTTACTGGTTCAAACACTTGGTGGAAGGCAAAAAAAATGCCCAAGGATAAATTCTTCAGGGAAGCCCTACAAATATAAGAACATGGGTCTGACTTTGCACCAATAGCAAATAGATTAATACAGTGATCAGACTTCCTGATGGGAAAAATATCCAGTTAAAATGAAATATTTTTCAGAACTTTTTTTAGCTTCTATATCAATATTACTTTGGAACTTCATCAGATAGCAACTTAAACATCTGCCTCTGAAGTTTGTGACTTCCTAAGACTCTTTCAAAATCAATTTCTGATGAGAACAGACTATTAGAATAATGAAAAAAAAGCCAAATTTGAGATAAAGAATTACAGAGTTATTTAGAGGCTCTACAATGACTCTTTGTAGCCTGAGCTTACATACACTTATTTTTCGTTTTAAAAACTTGTAGAATGTGGGGAGCAACACAAAAGACAACATAAGGTATTTTCTTTGGGTACATATTTGCCATATAACAAGGACTAAGAAATACTTCAAAAAATAGTATGTAAAGGTCTACTAGGTAACAATCTACAGATGCAATTTGATACCCACCTGAAAATGATTTGTGGATGACCAAATACTGCAGATGAAACCCATGAATTTGAGCCTCTTGGCTGTACAGGAGGCATTATTTGTAGGGCCAGTCACAGTCATAACCTTAAGAATTTATTAAGAAATATGGACGTCCAGAAGTGATTTATGTTTAATTCTTGTTCTTCTAATTTCTTTTTTTTAATCATCTTTTTATCATTTTACCTCATTATTCCCCAGACAACTGTTTGATGTCTTTCCCAATAATAAATTAATAATTTAATTCTAAAATATAACAAGGTACCTCCCTCCATCCAGGTATATTAACAGTGTACTGTAAGTAACTGCATATACACTGAGCACAGCATTTTTTTTTTTTGAAGGTTTTTGTTATGTTGGAGTATTTGGTGTGAAAGGTAAGAATTAGATATAATCTTAGCCAAGGACAGGATGCCTGAAAAGTCTATATAATCTTTAAGGAGAGGCCATAACTTCTCTATTGTTGCAACACAGTGTCCTGCAGTTGTTGTTGCAGACCCATCACAACACTGAGTGATTACACAAGGAATAGTGGCAAACCTGAAGGACCTGGCACTGTAATAAAGGAAAAAGAAACTGTGGAAAGAAAAAGCTTCTGCTAACTTCCACGGTCTAAGTTTTCTTCCATTTTTTTTTTTTTAAGAGTACAGCACTGTGATTTAAAAGCTTTTATTTTGATAAATTTAGATGTTACATCAGCTGGTTTCCCTGACATTGTGGTGGGTAATTGGCACAGATCATCACTGATATCACTGACCAACCATCTTAAACTGGAAATGAGTCAGCTCCAAACAGCTCCCATGTTCTCTTCAGATATGCCTCCAAAAAATCAGGAAGGGACAGAGTATGACTTGTGGGTAAATATTTTGGTCTCTATATTTTTCATTTTCCCACTCAAACCTTTTTCAATCCACATTCCAGTTAATTTTTACTTTGAAAAGGCAGGAAAAAGAAAAAGGAACTTCAGAGTTTTCAGTTTGCTCCCCTCCCTTCTCCTCTTCTTGTTCTTCTCCCTCTCCCTCTCCTCTCCTCTCCTCTCCTCTTGTTCTTCTCCACTTTGCTTCCTAACTTTCTTACTCTGCCACTTTCTTTCTCCTTTTCCTGAGCAAAGAACAGCATACTTGACATATGTTTATAATTACTGCAATGTTCTCAGTCTATATAAATGAATCCTCAGCTTTTATCACTGCATTACATTTCACTTAGCATACTGTAATCAGGAAATTCAAAACTTCTACAAAAATTTATGATTCAGTGCTAAACGTGGGGTAAGATCATAACAAGTCATTGTCACAGAGATGATGTACTACAAACTACATGCCCATCTTGCCTTTCAGAATGTCTGTGTTTAGGAAATTTTAGTTGATTGCCTGCTAATTTGAATGCTTTTGTATTCAGAATGGATCATAAAATCATGCTTCTGCATGCAAGTAGGGTATGTGTGAGCCAGTCAAACCAGTGGTGGAAGTCACAAAATAGGGGCACTGCTATGTTTCGTCCAGCTTATTTATGTACTTGTTCAAGATGTGGCTTCAGCATCACTTTGCTTACAGCATCTGTGACACAGCTTCACAATTTTTCTGACAGTCCCCACTAAATCGCATCTCTTAAAGAATTTACCTAAATAAAAGAGGAAAAAAAATGGAAGAATAACAGTTATAACAAGTTTTAAGGTAGCCATCCATAAAAGGCACTATTTTCCTTTCATGTGTATTAGTCTACATTTAGGGTAATAAGTGAAAAGAGCTGAATTCACTTCTGATTTATCTGCAGTGTGATATTGCAAATTATTGGAGGTCCCTAGTGTATGATTTATTTTTTGACACTGTAAACCTTTAAAAAAGCCTTAAAAATGTTTTAAACATGTATAGATAGAAACTGACCTTCTGATTTAAGGTTTTGAAATCTCTCTTGCTGGAATGTTTACTGAGTTCTTGTCTCTCGTATTTTACCTACATTTTCAATGTTTCAGGCTTTATATTGTCTTACATGAATGATGAACGATATAAAAAATCCAAAAATGTAGCACATATAGCATTGCTGTCAGTCTTGACAATTAATATAAAACAAACAATTTTCAAAATACACAGGTTGATCTGCTACTGATGGTTGAATTGGCTTCTTGGTATATGGTAGGATAATTTAAGTTGAAAGAGACCTCAGGATCAGGTCCAGCCTCTATTTAAAGAAGTGTCATACTGATTTCAGACCAGGTTGCTCAGGTCTTTATCTGGTCTTGAAAATCTCCAAGAATGGATGTATCCCTTTCAGAGACAGAACTGTCTATATACACAACCTTGTGTTTTGTCTTACTGAATGTCATTCTATTCCTAAAAATGCTTAATTGCTCTGTCTGAATGCTCTATCAGTTGCCAAATAGATCTGCCATATTGCACGATGGATATTTACACACTTTACTGATTTGGATTTGTGGATCCTTCTCCTACAAGGGATGTGCAGCACCCTTTAAAAACTTTATATGTATGGGTATCTGTACACATGTCTCCCATGGGAATATCAGAGGTAGGTTTGTACTTCTTGGAACATAACTGATGTCTTTAAATATCAAACAAAGGGTTGGAATAGGTTGGTATGATTCTTCTTTGGAAAATCTATGTACTTTTTATACTGAGTTTAAAAAGAGATGTTCTGCTCACAAAATGTAACATCTGTATAATAATTTATTACCCTAGTGTTTAATGTATCTGTTTCTGATAGATTTTGGATTGCAGAATATACGATACTGTAACTGGGCAATGTAAACTCTGAATTTTGCTTTCTCTTCCATTCCCACACATCCCAGCTTCACCCCGGTGGTCAACGTTGCTGCTCTTGCCGAAGCCTGTGCCAAATTATTCGCTTAATATATCTGTTTCTTTAATTATTTTTTTTCCAAAAGTCATGGCTTGTGAGTGAAGAAATCTTGCTCATTCTTGAGTGCCCAAGTGGCTAGTTTAGTTTCACAAATTTCTGAAAGGGAGCTCAGCTGGGGTCATTTAAATCTTGGGTTGTGTTTGCTTTTGTTAAATTTCTTTAGAGCCTCTTAAAATTGACTCCAGACCTTTTTACTGCACCTGGCAAAAAATTGTGTTTACTTTCCAACCTTTATCTGGAAATTAAGTTCTTCCCAAATGAGACTGTCAGATTTCTGCCTTAATAATGTTAACAAGAGCTCTATTCCCCACTCTCACTGTATTGGCCCATGACTGATTCCCAGGAACTGCATCAGTAGAATTTTGTTCACTCTTCATTCTTAGGACAATTTAGACCCCAAAGGATTCTGTTTTACCATTCATTCTGTGGAATACCACATCATTAACTTAAAATGCTCCAATTTGATCACTGAACAATGCATGTTCTCCAGCACCTGCATTCTAGTCATGGCTGTTAGCCCATTGTCTCTTGTTATATTATTGAGCTTCTCACCCCATGCTACTACTGAAGCTCTTCTATTTTGTTGTTCAAGCTGGTTGCACTCATTATGTGGAAGTTTCACACTTTGGTTTTTTTTTAATTAATTCTTATACATAGTTCCTGAGGCAGACTACATACTTGCATAGTAATTCTCATCAGTATGAATGATTGCTTTCTGCTGGAAATCTCCTGTTGTCTCATAGTTTCTTATCAATTGCCACTGCCTTCTCTGTGTGATTGCCCAGTACATTGAAATCAAGTGAAGAATTACATGAGCTTGTGCTATTTATCTTTATTCACATTTTTGTTACAAGTTCCTCTAAACAACCATGCTGTACATCAGAAAACTATGTGCCTTGTTGTACATGAGTTACTCTACAAGATAAGGTTTCTCTCTGAGAATGTATCCCGCGGTTTGTCACTGACACCTTTTCTGGGTACTTCTCAAACTATCTGAAGTTCTATGCTAAGATCTACCATCTTGCTCTGCCAAGAAATAAAATTCCACTGCAGATGACCTGAGCTTCATTTCTTTCCCTACCTTACTCAATTTCACAGGATTGACCCTTGTGACGGTGAACCTCATATTCCCATCTCATACCTTGGTCCTACCAGACCCTCCCCCGTACCCTCTGAAATTTCCTCCAGTTCGTCTTCAAGCAAGACTGCCCTGGTGCAGGCTGGTCCTTTCCTTCTGCTCCTCTCCACCTCTGTCTCTGCCATCTCGTAATCTCTTGTAAATTGTCTGTGTTCCCTGTTAACTCCAGGCCCTATCTCTTCACCATTTCTTAATTTCTTTTCAGCAGGGTTACTGCTCTATTCTTTCTCTTTTCTCCTGATTCACACAAAGAGGCCTTGAGCAGCCAGTGGGTAACAGATGTGAAGAGCACTCACGGGTGCCACATACTCACTGGTGGCCCTGACATCCTCAGCACAAGACACCCACATTGCTAATGTCTATACTGGCCTTTACAGCACAGCCAGAGGCACGCTCTTGTTCTCTTAATATGCTGGACCTATTCCAGGACATTGCAGGAGCGAGAGCAGCACAGTTTGATATTAAAGACTGCCTCACCCATGTCTGTCATATGACGCAAAGCTGGTTTCATGTTAGACAGAATTTAAATACATTTATTTGAAAAATGAAATTGTGGAATTTGCAACAAAGTTATGGAAAAAAAAAAGAGAGCAATAAGATCAAATTCCAGATGCCCTTTAGCTGCTACAATTTGTAAGCTAGCTTGTGAGGTTAACTGAACAGCCTCTGCAGCTTACCCAAGGCCAAGACCAAGGGAACATCTTCTGGTGCAGGTGGCTGACAAAGTCGTTCAGAATGCCTGCTCTGGGTGACCTGTTCTTTTCTACTCCAGCAAAACAAACTGAGTTTTCAACTCTTTCTTATTTACCCAAATCACATTTCATTCATCAGAATGTTGGGAAATCACAGTGTTGGTTTTCTTTTCTGGATTAAATTATTTTTTTTTACCTTCCCCATTATGTTCTTTTTGCTAACATTTCTACTTATACCATAATTATCACATTCTGACTTTGGACTGATTTTTATTGCTATATTTTTATCAATATACTATAGTAAATACTAAAATTGAAATATCTAAAGCACAGACTTGTGACAACTTCAGGACTACTTATTGCCTCCAAGAATTGTTTTGAAGTAAATCATAATGTAACACATATTGAAAACTATTGGGACTGGGAAACTATTGGAAATTGGCAGTAGGGCAATAAAAAAAAGACATTCAAAAGCATTCAAAAAAACACATGCAAACTTACTTCTGAAAGAAATCTACTGCCTCCAAGTTGTCAGGTATTCAGACAAAGATCCAGGCCCCAAAATAACACAGTTATCATAAATAATTTTTTTTTTCTTTTTAAAAAGAAAAATACTTCCTATTTGATTTTTAACCTATTTTTATTCATATTTTGAAACTTGCATCTCTTCAAAGGTGAGACCTGGAGGCTAATTTTTAAATTACTTTTTTCAAATGTCAGGATTAGGGTTTTAGACCATCATCTTTCAAAAGAATTCTGGGATAAGCAGATATTATTATCTTATTAGGGGACTAAAATGAAAATCTCTGTTTTTTCCATATTATCAAAATCTGTGTTTTGACAATATAATTTGTGTCACTCTGTGAAAAAAACCCAATATATTATGAAATGTAGGGGTTTGTTCAGTATTTTAATAATTTCTATCTATATAAAAATTACATATGTGAATGGAGAAATCTGAAAAATGTTAGTTTAGTGAGATGGATACTGACCACTGAATTGAGATCTGTCAAATTACATTGCACATAAATTTTTGTCAATAGCCTTTTTAAAATAATTTATTGACTAAAGTTACTGATTTGCTTATCAATCAGTATATAAATATTGTACTGACACTCTTTGGAATACGAATACTGTCTTCTGGACCAGCATACTAAACTTGTTGCTGGGATCAATGTATTCTCATTGCTCAGGGTTTTACTAGGAACTACTGAAATTGTGGGATTTGATGGCATCGTCCTTTCAAACTTCCACATTTCTCTTTGTGATGTTTCTGTGATTAGTCTGGATTTGCATACAAGGAGGCTTTGCAAATGCACAGCACTGTCCAGTCACTATCAGCTGCTACAAAGGGAACCCTATATTACAGAAAAACTGCTGACATTTGTGAATACACAGAGACCATAGCACGCCTCCATAAAATCCTATGGAGTTATCTTGGAAGCCAGCTCCTGCAGTGCCAAGCAGATTTGGCTTCAGACAGAGGAGAATGAAGGAAATGAAAAAGAGTAGCTACTTATGGATTAACTTTTCCTGGAACAACCTTACTAAGAACAGAGCCATTTCTGGTCTCAGCAAACTGACACTGTTTAGTATAATTACTTCTGTAACAATTAGCACTATAGATGCTTATATGCAATTTTTTTTTTTTTGTGAATTAGATCTTTGGACGTAGCTGACATATGCAGTAATCTATCCAGAGGGATATTTATTTACAATGTACAAATACACTGTAACTGCTGAGTGTGCTCTAAGTGCATTTCTGTCACAGGTGGAGTGTTCCACTTCCCTCGTAAGAGAGAAGTAGCAATGTTTATTGATATAAATGTGATTTTAAAAAGTTTGATTGTAAATGTGAGAGTGGTTTAACAAGTTTTGATGGTAAGGTACAGTTGGTAGGGTCAGACAAAACTTTTAGACAGACCTCCTGTTGAGTCTTCAGGTTCAGAGAAGACCTACTTGCTTTCTGAGCTCCTTCTCAGACTGGAGTTTAGGTGCAGCTGAATCCAACTTAGTCCCAGGCTTGGCCAACAGTTTATGTTTAAAGGATTATATGTGCACATTCAACCCTTTATGTCACCTACCTAAGATTTCAAAGTTTCAGCATGCTTCTAGCCAAGTCACTGAACCAGTATCTGATGCAGTAGGGATTCTCTCAGCCCTGAGAAGTAACCTTGAGAGGTGTTTCTACTCAAGGTGAGATCCTGACATGCAACCTGCTGCTGTGCAGGACAGCTCAAGGGGTCCTGGGCTGTCCACAATTTATGGAGTAAGATAATGAACTTGTAGTCGTGTCTACATACCAACTACAAAGGTTTCTTCCAAAGCTGGCTTGAGTCAGACCTTGACCAGCACTACGGTTAGAGGGGTGCATTGCTCAGATTAGCCTTTGGCTACTGAGTTCTCATTTGTCTCCCCAAACCCAGTTTGAGTTGGACAGAGCCATCATGACCAGACACACCATTGCGATTGACATTGGTGGTTATCACCTGAGCAGGTTACGGGACATACGGGTAAAGTGGGAATGGAGGGGAGGAGCACACTGTTACAATTTCCTCTGCAAATCTTAAAGACTATGTCTCAGTGCTTAATTATTGTCCCAGCTGAGTGAGAAACTTTACTACTCTGTGGATGCAATGTCTTCCCAGTCTGCAGAGTGTGAGTGTCACCTTGTCCCATCCTGAAGGAAACTCAATATGTCAAAGACTGGGATGGGAGACTTGGATGTGTAAAGAATAAAGGCGTCGGCTCTAGTTGTCAGACCTTCTTTATTTGAGTCATAAAAGGACTCTCTGATGAGGGACAGGGACCATTAGTCATAATATGTAATTTTATTAAAACCACTCAAAGGGCATCGGACAAATGAAATAAAGAAGCAAATACAACAATTAACAACAGATTTATAGGAGTTACGTAAATGGACATAAATGCCACAAAAAACAAAATCTCCAATAAGCGCAGGAAACTTTTAAAGTGTTGGAAACATTTTCCTGGAAAGATGACAAACGGATGTTGCAGGCCTGGGTGTTGGTGGGCATACCACACTTGTGTAGATCACGCAATTCAGCATTGATTTTCTCATGGCCCTATGTTTGTGTTACTTGATGGCACAGTGCTAACTCTCCACTATATCACTGTATCACACCTGTCAGAGCATCTCGGAGGTAGGTCTTTGTGGAATGTGTAATATTGATGGGAACTGTGTTTGGAGAAGGTAGATTTTTTGTACTGGTAGTTGGTCACTATGTCCCACAACATTCCCTTGACACGTGGCCCAATCCTGCTGTACTTTGCTGTCTGATTTTCCCCAGTAGCAGGAAAGTGGCTTTGGATTCCAATCCTATTATACTTCTTCATTTTTGCCTGAACTTCAGAAGGAATCCTACTTTCCTGAGGTTTACATATTAGTCTATCAAAATTTAATTTCATTATTTGTTTCCTTCTGTGAACAACCCCTCAAACAAAGAAAGTAAAATAGTGCCCATGCCATTAAAGTAACAATAATAGTTATCATTGGCCATTTAATAACTTTATCTTGCCCCAAAGATGACAGGAAGATCACTTTCAGACAAAAAGGGTGATTGTAGAGATCTATGAAGTTGGAAAATGAAGCATAAGGAAATTATGAAAATCTAGTCCAACAGCTTTTCAGCTAAGATCAATGTATAGCTTGTTAACAGAATCCCTCCACTTTGTCAATGATCCATATTAGAGCACATAATAAGGTACAGGAGTAGACTAGGGATAGTATAGTATTTCCTTCCTTGCAAATTTTTAAGAACAAATTAGGGAAATATGTCTGAGAAACCAATCAGTGGTACTGGGACAGTGTCCACCTCTGATGTTAGTTTGAAATCTAACATCTGACAGTACAACGCTACAATATTCAGAACATTTGGAATAATCACCTACATTTGAAATTCCAAACTTTTGGTGTTTTCCTTCACTAGTTCTTGGTTTTCGTTTGTTCCAGAGCCTCCCAGTTTCTTGCCATGAATCAAAGGAATACCTCTAAGGCAAAATTGCTCAACTGCGACTCATTCTAATGATATTGTACACTAATAAAACCTCTGCACATTTTTGGTCTTTTATCTTTAACTAATATTTCTTCTTTCATGCACTCATTGTATCTACACACTTGATACTGTTACTCTTCATTTTTTTTACCTTTCTCCACTTTCTTTAACTTTCCTTATAAAGAAGTCTTCCTTTATAACAACTCTTTAGAGCTATATCCTGTTTCAGTTTTGTTTACCCAACATAAAAGAAAATCTGATGGATTTGACACGAGTTTACTCCTTTAATTAAAAAAACTCGTATGTTTGAAAACAATGTCAAAGATGAGAAGTTGAGT
Source organism: Corapipo altera (assembly GCF_003945725.1). Lineage (NCBI taxonomy): Eukaryota > Metazoa > Chordata > Aves > Passeriformes > Pipridae > Corapipo > Corapipo altera. Next base: position 6,662,581 of record NW_020884878.1, read on the forward strand.
AAACATTTCAAATGATGCGGTATGGACAAGGGCTGTTTACCAACCCCACTTCTCCCCATGGACCTTAATGGGAGGTGAATTATATGCTACCCTATTATATCAAATTAAGTAAAATTACGCATGTCAGAGACAAACAGAAAAGGTTTCAGAAAGAATATGCAGATGTGTGAAAGTGAGACGTATTATCATGTTTTCCCTAGCAGGTCTACCTCAGTACAGGACAAGGAGCCTTATTATCTTCCCAGCTGAAGTTGCTGCTTCAAAACCGAATTTACTCATGCTCTATTAAATGCATTTTTCCATACCTATCTGAATTCCCAAAGTCCATATTACTGTCAAGCAGTAAGGAAACATCATTTCAATAGCCAGCTCTTCCCCTTTCTACCCGCGCTGCCAAGCAAAAAGCTCCATCCTTTTTTTGAACCATGATCTTTTGCAGCTTACTCTGTGGTTTGATTCACAACCAGTGCTGATCCATATGCCATAGCTCTGGTCCAAAAGCCATAAATTTGTGCTGCTGGGATGGTGTTGCTCTATGGAAAGTTCTGTAACTATTATCTTCCAAAGTTGTACCTATAAATAAAACTAATATTTACTGAGAACCTTTCACAGACGCCACAGCCAGTCTGAGGAATCCCAGCATAATACAAAGTTATCACCTTTTCAGTATTTTTGATGTGATGTAGTGGAACAAGATGAAAATTCACAACAATGTTGCATCACTATTGCCAGTATAAGTCTCTGAGTTGATCAAACCTAAAGAGTAAGGACAAGGAGAAAAAAACCTGAATTGTCTTTACAATGCTTTTAAATTTAAACTCAGTGTCAATTTAGTTTTGCAACACAATCATGGGTTAGCTAATTACAGTTTTACAAAGGGATCAAGTTGCCCATTGCCCTTCGGTATAGTTTTGAGGTTTTTCATAGTGTGAAACCTAAGCATTTTTTCTACACACATTAATGGAATTTCTCAGAATTTACAGTGTGCAGCAAGGCCATTTCTTTCATGACAATGGGATATTTAATTTGACTTCTAGGTCACTCTTAGTTTACTGAAATTTAGGCATTTAGTAGGGCACAATGTCTTAGACTGCAGAAGAAGCAGTGTCAGGTTAAGGCTTCAGACTGAGTGGGCTGGGGGTTGTAATTGTATCTGAATTGCCTCATTACTCATTGTTAACATTATTGGTTCTTTGCTGTATTATCCATTTAGCATGTGTCAGTGATGACTGTCTGGCCTCACAGATGCCATTTCTTACTAATATTTTCATAATAGCAAATATAAAACCTGTCAGTGGAAGTCAGGTTTCCTGTGTATGGCCAGATGACCTGCTGTATGTGGAGATCTACAAAGGGAACTGCTCTCAGTTTATGCCTCTGCTACCACATACATCAGTGGATGTTGAAACAGCAAGACAAACACAATAAAAAGCAAACCTAAAACATAAGCAAGGGTGTAAGCCTTGACCCTTCATTGTATTGAAACTTTAGTAAGCTGAGAGCAGAAGACATAAAATGGTGTCTTCTACACCCTGTTCCTCATTGGTCATTACACAGCTTGCAGTAAACAGTTCTTGACTGTCAGTCTTGTCTGTGTACCAGAGTGAGAGTGGAAGGAGTTTTGAGTACGATAATCCTTGTTTACATTGAGCCTTACAGAAAAATAAGTAATTCAACCAGTAGTAGGGCTAAAAGAGTTTAGTTTCTTTTACGTTTGTCTCTCATGGATGCAGGGGAAAGAGAACAGAAACCCTGCAAATTTTCATAGGTCTAGTATTTGGTGAGCTGCTATCTTTTAGTTAGTACTTTCCTTTTCATGGCACCTTTTTCTCAGGAGATACACCAGTCATTTGACTTCGCAAACCTCTTCAACCTTCTGACATATTTGGTTGAGACTGATAAAAAGGGAAAAAAGTTACTGGGAAGGGTGAGGGCTATGGGATACTTATACAATGGCCCTCCTTTTGACAAACGCTTCTGGTCGCATGAAGGATATGATCTCACAATTCTCACACTATTAGGAAATCAGGCTAAAAATACCACACTTTTCCACAGAAATGGCAAGCTTTGCCCAGGACACAGCTGTCACTGGGATGAAAGGGGAGAAGAACAAAGAGGACATGGTGGGAAGACAGCATGAAACTTCCCCTGGGCTTCTTTACCCCAGCACAATGTGCCCTCCAGTTGGACTGGCATAACAGATGTTCCCTAAAAGAAATGAGTTTCCAGAAAGGAATGGAGATTTGTAGTGGGAGCAATGCATTCAGGGACTAGCCATGAGTGTGGCACTGTGTCAGTCTCTGTGTCTGGCTCATGCCTCAGGTAAACCCAGGTGTTTCTCACTCATAGTTGCAGCTATGACACCCTTCCAGCTGGTGTGAGAGATCTTTCAGTGCACGACAGAGCAAAAAGGCTGATGTGGTTGTGTGCTGTACAGATTTTTGTCTCTGGCTCACTGGAAGAGGGACACCGTACTCCTGCCATACACCTGGTGCTACACTTCTGTGAGACAGTGGAAACAGCCACCATCACTACTCTACTCAGCCTACTGATAATCTTGTGTGGCAGCAAGGCAAGAAAGGAGAAACTACAACCATCAGTAGACTCTGCCTTGCCTTTCTTTGATAGTGAGAAGAAAATGAGCAGGTAGGGATTGCACATCTTTCACAGGGCACAGACGAGCTTCCTAGAAGATGCCTGTGTTTCATACAAAGCAGATTACAAAAAAAACCTGGAGAGCATCCTCTCTGAATGATGGCAGTTTGCACAAAGCTGAATAACATCTCAGAGTAGCAAAATTTATTCACAGAGAAAATACCTGCTTTTGCAGGGGAGTCACAGACAACTAAACTCAAGAGACAGGATTAATCTGCTGCAAGATAAAGCAAAGCCCAGAGCCATGTGAATTATGAAAGGGTTGAATTGTCATGAGGGTCTTATCAAGCAATGAATAATTGCTTAATAATGAAGGAAAGAAATATAAGCACCAGAAAGTTAGCCAGGAAATTTTTCTAGGAAAGTGTCTGCTGTGCTTCTCCCCCATCAGAGGTAGCAAATACCTATTTGTAAATATTTATGTGAAGTGTAACACCTAATTAATTTGATTAAAACCATCCCTAATATGCATATGAATAGAAACTAAGCTAAAATTACAGTTACAGCACTTGTAAAAGTTGGAGAATCTGATATCATGACTGTCCTTCCAACCACAAAGGTATTGCTCGTCTGCTTGGGGGAAACTGAGCATTGAATGACGTTTTGCTCAGAGTACAAAGCTTTACATGACAAAAAGGCAGCCTGTGGTGATAATGAGTTAATAGCACTTGATGAAGACAGAAATAATGCAACCAACATGTAATAGTGACCCAAAGCTGCGTAGCAAGTCCCACTGTGTCTGGCTTTTGTCTACTTGAAGAGAGCACATCCTTGGGCTCCTGATGTACTTTTTATGAAGTTAAATTCTTGGCTTCAGCTTCTAAAACCCTACATTAGCCATTATTTTTCCATGCCTCTGATTTCCTTCCCCTTTCCACTGTGTTGTATCAGCACTCAGCCTCACAACCCTTTAATTACATTCTCTCACAATCACCTTAAGCTGTTACACTTTTTCAAAATTATTTTGTCCTGTCCTTCCTACAGATATATCAACACCAAAACACATTTAAACCATCATGGCAGATGCACACACACACTAGGAGCACAACTTGTCTCCCTGTACTCCTTTTTTTTTCTTTTTTTTTCTTTATTCTCTTGGTGTCTGATCTCTCTACTACTCTGCAGATGGCTGTCTGGGTTTTGGGAAATGTAAAGGATTTTACATTGGGCAGACAGCCCACAGCTCTTGCTATAAATGTTTTGGAAGTTTAATGGAAAAAAATGGGCTGAACCCTCAAAGGTGTAATGGAACTCCCCTGTCCCTCTACCACTGCAGTACTCACATCACCTGATATCTAACTTCTAAGTGCCCAGGTTAGGAGACTTACTTCACTCCTCCTAAAATCACCAGAGAGACAAAAATGTCTTTGTCAACAGTGGTTCAGGACACGTCCTATTTTGAATTCCTCTTAAGGAATCCATTTCTTTCCATTTGATCTATATGTGGAGGGCAGGTTAGGGGGTTCAGTCTCCTCAGACCTGTACAATATAGGTTTCAGGTCAGCTGATGCCAACTTTCTTGGCATCATAATAATTTTGAAGGTTTATGGAGCCAGTTTGCTTTGAAGCAGCAGAGTTGGCTGGTCACACAGTGGAAGGCATATTCATCCCACCAACCACTGAGCTCTTAAGGCCACTCTTCTGTTATTCTGTGCTGCAGTTCCTCCAGGTGCAACTGGTGCCACATGTCCCTCTAAATCATAAATAGTCTAGGTACAGGAATACTCTGATTTTGAATGCTGTGTAAGGTACAAATTGCATAATAAAAAACTATCACTAATAATAATAATAACAGTAGCATACTGCTCACACTATATCCTAGGATAGTAGATAGTGTGGTTATAAAGAAAAATGGAAGATCCATTTTCCTCTTGATAAGAACACTTAATTGAAAATGAAGAAAATATTTCACAAAGTATGAAAAATTTAAGTGCAATGGTAATTCTTTGTGATGTGTTGGATGTCTTTGTGGATATAAGAAGTGTTGTGTAAACTGAGAATTTACTATACTATAAGGCAATGGGTCAGAAACAAAAATGGAACAGAATTGCTGAAATTCAGAGAAAGTAGTAAAATTTTGAATTCCTTAATGCTTTGATCTAGCTTAAACCTGCTCCAATAATTGTGTATCCACATCACCTGAGCCATATGGCAGGATTTGAAAAGTGGGAGGTAATAAAATAATAATAATGCTTTCATCATGCTTGACTGAAAGCTGGAAGTAGACTGAGATCTTTTTATTTTTAATTGCCTTTTGATATTTAATTTTGATTATTTGATCAAAAGATTCTGGGTTGACTCTAATAGTGCCATAACTTGGCTTTAAAAGTTCTTTGTAGTGATGAGAGTACTAAAGGAAAATATCACAGATAAGAGTGAATACAATATCAGAAGCTAGCTTTAATACAGAGGTAGGGATGATTATGACAGAACAAATTTATATATGAATTTACAGTGCTTAAGCTTGATTGCTTTGTTGATGGTCACTTGAAAGGTCTTCATTGCAAAAGTTAAGTTGGACAAATGTTTCTGGTTGGGCTTTTGTTCATTGTCATCACACCTCTTGGTCCCAGAGAAAGAATTTATTTTTTTTTACTGAATTGAATGCAGCGGAATGCATGTAGATATAAAATTGATGTGTCTGGAAAAGGACGTTCTTTATTAGTGAGTTGAATTTACCTGCAGGAGCAATGGGATTAAAAGATATATTCACTGTTAAGAAAAAAATAAAAGGAGATAAAAAACCAGAAATATTTCTGTGAAGCACATCCACCTACAGCTGGTCAGTGTTTTGAGATGGCTACTTCCTCTTCGGAAAATTCTGCTTTCAGTTTGGTTTCCCTGGGAACAATATGTAAGAAATAGTTCTCTGTTTTGCTGTCTAGAGGCTTGACTTATTCATCAAAATACCCATAATATTCCCTTGGGACACAAATACATTCATATCCAGAGATAGCTGATATCCATTGGCCTAGCTCATAGAAAAGCTTATTTTAGCAAAAAACCAGCTGATCGTGTTGCTCCACCACTCAGTTTTGTTTTTCTACTTGGTTTGTAATACAAAGTTGTTACAGAGGGGTCCTAAGATTCTGTTTTCAAGATTAACCACTTCAGGAAGTGGGTGTTTTCCTCCCTAGACCAGAAGACATTAAAAAAACAAAACAAAACAAAACAAACACTGTTTTTATTTTAGCTTGTTTTGCCAAATGAAAAAAAACAACAACTCCAAAAAATCATTGCCGATAGACTAAACTTTTCTGTTCTAGTTTGAGTAAATATTTTTGATATAAAAATAAATAGAGAATTAATTGCCTGACATTGAAACCTTTTTAGAGTACCTACAGAGAGTGTCACTTCTAAGGAGCTAGAGAAAACTATTCAATTAAAAATACATTAATTTCTGATGCCATTTCTCTTTCGAGCAACCTTATAGTCTTACATCCTTGTATCCTTATATATATATCCTATATAATCTTTATATCTTTATAAAGTCTGACTATTCAAGTTCATCAGGTTGATGTAACACCACTGATTCCCAGCCCTCATTTGCACTGGTGCAAAATAGGCTCTAATCAGGCAATGCTACAAGCAAAATGAGCTTGAGTTTTGTCCATGAACCTGCCAGAGTTCAAAGTTCTCCAAGCAGATGTGCCAGTAGAATCACTGACATGATGCAAGGTGCTTATGCTCACTAAATCTGTCACCAAAATGGAAATTCACTTGGAACAAGAGTGTTAATTTTTGTGTGAAATAGATGTCTGAACTGAAATGGCAAAAGCTAACACTTCTAGCTATTGAGTGTTCTGAGGCCTACTGAAGTCCCTCGAAGTTCTGAGTGATAAATACTTCTTGCAAGGCATTGAAGGAAGATTATTGCAAAACCTACTGAAGTATAAAGACTGTCATTGATTCCAGGAGGCATTAGATCAAGCCCAGTGTGAATGAGTATCAGAGTATGTCTACATAGTCTTTTGCAGGCAGAATACAAGTTTCTCTGTCCAAGACTTGAGCCAGCTGGATGTATGACAGCCTTGAACTGGAAGCCATGTTAATGCATTTACAGTGTTGAGCCCAAGCTAAAGCCCCTGCTGAAAGACAGAAAATATCAATTTGTGCTCAGCAGTGTACTCGTCCAAGGATGCGTAGAGTGAATGCACATATGCTCAGAGCTCAAACAGAATGATTTCATGCTTGCCTGCAAAAGACCACGTAGAAAAATGTCCTGAAAGGGGAAGAGCATCTAAACTCTGACGTGAACACTAAAATATTCACTCCCTTGGACTCAGGGAAACTGAGGAAAACAGACAGAAGGGCTCTTTTCTAACAGCATTCTTCCTAGTTTGTTTCTTAGATGGAAAGAAAAGAGATAGTCAGAGAGGTCCTCAGAGGAAAAAAAAAAGAAATTAATTGAAATAAATTACAAAGCCACAAAATGATCAACTTTCACTGGCATGAGCTCTGCAAGCCCCCAAACAATACTTTAAAGTGTTTAATTTTTTTCACATCAATTTTAATTAAGCTCTCATTAGGCTCCTGTGCCCCTAGAATTTGGCGAACAAAAGAAGCTGGCTTGCCCAGCGAGTTTCCCAAGCTTGCACGGCTCTATTCCTAAGAAGATTTATCGCATTTTTTTCCTCCTCTTGAAAGAACCTTACATGAACCAATTCAAATGAAAACCACATGGACTAAAAAAGACTTCATCATGCCAGATACCTTTTTATATCCAAAGCAGTGAACTTGTAGTCAGTTTGTCCTTTCATGTGTTGTTTTTTCTGGCTTTGCGACCTAAGAATGATTTTTTACTACGTGCAGTAGTAAAACAACATATTATGCAATTCTATTTTTCAGGGAGAACACTATGTAATTCATAGTCTTTGCGATGCCACATTTTCTGTTCAACAAATACAAAAAGTGACTTCTCTTTCTCTTGTGGGCAGACATCTAGAAATTTGTGTTCAACAAATGGTATTCCAGTTTACCTTATTTGGGGTTTTGGAGTTTTAACTATTTCAAAAGTGACTGCATAATGTAACTACAAACAGCTTTCAAACTGTGTTTTTATCCCTGGCAAAAAGGAGGGTTAATAACTTTTATCCTGAGACTTCCAGTAAAAGAATACAGGTGAAGACACAACATACCATGACTAGCTTGCAGCCCAACAGATCTGATAAAAGAGGAAGATCTTGCCATAAAATCCACATGATGGATTAGCAGCTGTCTTAAAATAACTTGTTGTAAATGTACTCACTGGGATGATTTTGAAGATTATGCCATCTTCCAAAGAAAGCTTTCAGAACTCTTTCCTATTTCTTAAAGCCAGTCTCCAAAAGAGTTCAATTAAGTACACTTTTTAAATGGATGTTTTTGGTTTTTAGCTTACAACAGTCATAATTCCAGAAGACTATCCCTCTAAACCTTCTATGGATTTATGTGGAGCCTCACACCTCTTCCGCATGCAATGGTCATTCACTTGCTAGATGCGTGTTCACATGTTGGATACTTAGCTATTGATTTTCCCAGATCAAAGCTCACAGGTCAGGAATTATCTCTAATGTGTAATTGGGAAAATTTCCCAAAGAATTCACTCACCTCCTACTTAGAAATATGTTAGAACTTTGAAAGGTGCTGACAAGGAAAATATAATTACACTTAAGTATGCCTTCTTCTCTTGCTCTGCAGTGGTGCTAAGAAAAGGCAAAATACAGGTGAGCTTCCTTCAAGTTAAGAAAATGCATTTGCAAGCCTTCTAGACAAGTTCATGGGAGAATAATCCATTTATTGCTACACAACAATGCTACATCAGGATCAGGAATGTTCTTTGTTGCAGCTTGCTGGAGGCTGGGCTAGTATTCTCAATAGTATTGCTGTATACTTGTCTTCCTATTATAGTCTTCTTTACATGTCTAATTTTAAGTGTTATGGCTCTTCTATTTAAGGTGTGGGTGGCTTTCAAAGGGAGGATCAAAACCCTAGAAATAGCTGGTGTAACCCTAATCAGAAAAAGTCCAGAACTTCTGCGACCTGGTCAGGATTGAGAGGTAATGAACAGTGGTGTTTGAGGTGTTTACAGAAGATATGCCCATGCCTTGCCCTGGAAAGAAAAATACTACAGCACTCCGTCCCTCCAGCTCTGCATCTGAATACCCCTATTATCATAGTTGACCCCCAGTTCATCCCAGCTAGCAGCTGGAAGAGGCATCAATGGCAAAAAAGATGGATTGTAAAGTGTTCAAAGAAGAGGCCACCCAGGAGGCACTGTCACGCTCAGACACCCAGCCAGAACTCCAGACACAGCTGACCTGGGCTGTGAGAAGGCCACGATTGTTGGAGTTGAGGTTTTTCCAGATTCTCTAGGGAGCAATGGTCTATGATCTCCTTACGTGTGTCTGCTGGAACCAGAATATCTTCCTCAAATGTGGCTGTGGATATCCTGATGGTGTTAAAAACCATGAAAAGGACCAGCGAGTAACAGGCTATTTTGTGAGAAACAGAAGTAGCACAATTCTTGTAACTTATTGGCCATTTATGGACAGCAGTAAGGCTGCTGGACAGGCTATGCCTTTGTCCTTTCTGTTGTCATGTAAACTTAATGTTTCTTTAGCCCCAGAGGTGCTGTTGTAATAAACACACTTTAGACTAAATGTATGGATCTTGTAGCAATTTGTACCTTAAAAGCAGACACATCGCAAAGCCATCAAGCTCTTGTGAAAAATAAAAAGATAAAGCATAAGAAGAGATATTACAAGGGATGAAAAAGATGCACTTCACTTTGTGTTTTCACTAGTCCTTTTTATTACCAGGAAGGACAAATCTGGCTGGCCAAAGTGCCAGATAGTTTATGATGGGATTGAGGAATCTTCCCAGAAGACTAAGGAGTCTTTTGCCTCTTATGTAGTCCCTCTATTCATGAAATCATATTCTTTTAGCTCTTTTCCCTAATCCTCGCAATTCAGATGGGATTCATAACAAAACTTCTCTTGAAAGAAGACTTTCCTTTCAGAGGGTTTTCTCACATTTGTTCTCCTTGAGGAACATTGCTTTTGGTTTGAGTTTTCAGTTGGAGCTTTGTCATTTTCCCCATGAGTATCCAGCCCCATAGACACCAGTGACATAAATTCCAGTGGCATTTAGTAATGAGGGAAGTGTACTGACTATATAGTCCAGATGAAGTGAATGACTTAATATATGTCACATTAAATGTGAGAAAGCTGGTGTAATAATATTCTATACCATGTGTACACAAGATAGGATGGCTTCTGGCATTATATGAGACTTCAGTTAGTTGCTGCAACTGAAACAATTTGTTAAGTGCAAATGTTCAAGACCTTATCACTCACCCTTTGTACTGCAGGCATCATCTACTACACTACATCAGAGTGGAAACCAACTGGGTTGAGTTGGCTCTCAGTGTTCAACCATGCCAGGACAAGCAGACTAGGAAATGACCGGAAAGTAACAGAGGGATTAGTACCTCTTTACCTCCTTTCAGTGCTTTTACACTTCTTGATATTGAAAGTCCCACATTCTTGCTTTAAATCTGTATATTACATCTTCTCCACTGTAATACGTGCTGGTGATTTTGGAAGTACAGACAAGCTTGGGGGATCTTTTGCAGCAGGTTATTTACTCAGTGATATTTCCATGTTTTTGTGTTGCAAAGATCTCCATACTGTTTAAGATGCTTTGGGAAATTAATCTGACTAAAAAAACCAAAATGACTTCTGATTGACCTTTACATCTTCTGTCCACTATTTGTTTTGAACTGTCATAATTTGAAACTGGTCTAATATTTTGCCCAGATGCATAGTACTGTTCCTTTTCCCTGACTAGCTGAGCTCAATTTCTTGGATCAGTCTGATGCTCCGAAGTCTCTGTGTTAATTTCAAATTATCTTTCTGGAAATATTTAGTAATATTTAATTAAAATTTACTCTGAATATCCCTTTTTTCAAGACAGACTACAAGTATACTTTATAGGTGAACCTGTGTGAAAACAGACCGACTAATTTAATTTGGCAAAACAGAAAGATTTTTGTGGAAAGTTTGTTGCCTACCTCTACTTCAATATAATGTACGTACTATGTTGCTGTAAGATGTTCAATAAGTCTTAACTTTACACTACATTGTCGATTAAACGTATTTTTTCTAATTTTTGTTGGTTTTTTTGAATCTGATTAAACACAAAATTTTTAATTTCAGCCATCACTTGAAAGGAATAGTCTGTCTCTTTTTGTAACCTTTGTTTGAGGCTCAGTGGAAAAATAACGTAGATAGGAAAAGTATATTAGAGATACTATGTGACTCAGACAGCTCAGGATTTCTCCCTTCAGAACCTGTTTCATATTTGCCAAGGAATTCACTACCATCTTACAGTATCTCTTACTATCAATTTGAAACTGTTCCAAGACATCTCCCAGGCAGAATTAGACAGAGATGGTAGAGATGCTCTGCTCACTGGCAGCATTAGGAAACAACGTTCTTTGGCAGAGACATCATCTTCCAGTATAAACCTGTGGACTGGGATAGACGTGGTGCCAGAGTAATGAGGCTTTCCCACCATGTAGGAAAGATTGTTACTCTGACATTCTTGGTACAGCTGGATTTTAAGCTGGTCCCAGCTTCACTGAAGGGCATCTCTCTGGGTGACTGGGCTCAGCAGATCACCTCACCAGTGCCACCCCAACCTAAAATACGCAGACAGCTTTTATAGCTGTTGTCCAGTGGCCACACCAAGACAGTGACCAGAGTAATTGCAGACTGGGAAATTTCAGAGGCTGCCATGTAAAGGAGATGGTAATTTTTTTCCACCAACAGATAAAGAAAACCTTGCAGATAAAACAGATGGTTTTTATTTGCCCAACTTACCCTGGACAAACTAAGTTAATTCTGAACCATCTGATCCTTTAAGGTGGCTAGAGGGAATAATTTCATTGTGCAAATTCCTTGTTAAAGCTTTGCAGTTAAAATTCGTGTGTGAAATAAAAGTACATCTGTGTTTAATTTTACAAGTTTGCCATACATCATAACCTCAGAAGAACCCCTCAAGATCATGCAAATTAAAGGCAAGTATGCAGATGATTTGCATACATGTTTTTCTGGGTTAGACATTACATCGGAATGCATTGGCGGTGAGTGGCTGTGACTAATGTAACAGAGCCTTACATTTAATGTACTGCATTATACAGTTTTATGCACAGTAATGTAATAATTAGTTTGTCAAGATATCACGTTCAGTTCAAATTTAAATAGTGTTGCTCTCTGCTGGTTAGTCTTGTGAACTACATATTTGTTAGTAGGAAAGCTTCCCATTAAATTGTTCTCAGAGACAGGATTTCAGATCCCGTTCCACCAGCTGCTATCCAAATAGAGCGATTTTGTGAGAATCAAGGAGGTACATACAACAACAAATCACTTTGATCACATTTGCTCTTTTCTCTGGCAGATGTTGTTAAAAAACAGTCTTACCTCTTATTCTACAGAATTGCTGTATGGTTTCTCATTAACCCATCCTGTGTTTTCAGATTTGATCATTCCTCATAACCTTTTCTATTCTCTCTTCCTCCTAGATTTCCCACCTCCTGAATAAATATTCTAAAGAGCGATATTGAAGGATGCTTCTGTTAATCTTACAAGGAAGTAGCAGTCAAAACTGCCTTTTCTGAAGAAAAGGAACTAGTCATCACATTAGGCATGTTCTGATTTTACTATTTGGGCTGAACTTTTAGGAGGATTTTTTTCTCTGGTTTCTATACCAAAACCTGAGATCTAGAATAAAGTACAGATCCTAGGTATTCACCATATTTGCAGGTGCAATCCTATATACTGGGTGAACTGCAAAGCTTAGGCAAACATCAGATCTTTTAGTAGCTAAGAGGGATTTTGGTTTGCAGTTGAGCATCTAAGTTAACTTTAATCACTGCTGACCAAATTCTTGACATCTTGCTTTTCTTATGCACAGGTGAGAGAGAACCTGGAGATAAGACAATGTAATGAGTCCGTGCAAAGCATTCTGTAGTACAGTGCAAAGAGTGATTACTTTTCCTCTGACCCTCTACAAAACCACTGCACAAGATAACAAGTAACAAAAATTGAATTTTGTCAAGAATTACCCATATTATTCAAATGGATCATAGTGTTTAATTTGATGATCTTGTATGTTTTGCTGATTCCACTCTTTGCTTAGAACAAGCTCTGAGAGGTATCACCTTTAAGTTATTTACATCCTACCTAGCCAGGATATATATCATAGCTCACTTTATGTATCATTCCTTGACTGTATGAAATGAGTACCTGACAGTTATCATAAAAGTTAACTGATCATAGATAAAGAAAAGTTTCCGTGTAATTATTGCATAATGTATATCAGTGGGATTTCTTTTAATTGTGCATTCCATAATCTACTTCATTTCTATATTTTACTTTCAAATTGTGTGAGCTAAAGACTAAATTTTTCCGTTCCTTATGTTTTCAAGAACATTAAAATCCAGATCTTTCATATCTGTTCCTATTTATGTCACTACCAAAGGCTCCTTGCTGCGTTTACTTCATCACAGATGTGTGTTGTATGAATTTGAAGAGATCTTCAAATACCTCTTGGTCTATTTCTCCTTCCAAACAGACAATCCCTGCAAGTCTTCTGATTTTAATTTTAATTATACGCTTCAGTTACTGCCATAAAACAAGTTAGTCTTGGCCCTGATGTTATAGGTTGTCAGGAAACATTTTATATGAAGGAACAATGAACAATGAGTATATGATATAACTTGTGGAAAAGTCGTGCTCCTGCAGTTTTCACTCAGACATTATTTCCACTTATTATGGTCTTTGCTGCCAGTGTTTTCCAAAATGGTAAAATCAGGACTCAAGAAGAAAATACGAGTGAGGATCAATAGGTACTCATAGCAGACTGAGGGTTTATGTTGGGCTGTAAAATAGGGAGACTTTGGCAAAATTTCAGTACATAATATTATGTGACAAATCTCAAATCAGGACAGGGAGTATGCCATAATTTAACTTTAGTACCAATGAAATGTAATTTAAAGGGAATGTAGGAAGAAGAGATTGTCCAGAAAGAATGGCAGGGATGTGAGATGTCCAGTGTTTCCCCTTTACAGCAATCAAGTATTTGTGATTTGGTTTAGTTAAACATAGGTAACTCCCCTATTCCAAGTCAACTGTTACATTTAACTATTTTGATAATTTCGACTAAGGTAACCTACATCAGTCATTTTACCTGGGTTCCTGACTAACTTTTGTCAAAGCCACTGGTGTACCACAGTTTTTCCTGCTGACTAGTCACAGCCTAGGGGCAGCAGTGGTTCTCTGCAGTCATCATCTGCCTTTCAATCTTTTATACATCTTTATATTTTTTTAAGGCATCTGGAGAATTTTTTTTTTCTTAAGGTCAACCCAATGCAAAAAAGTGAGGGCACAGAGCAGTAACTGTATCTTTATGTTACATGCAGAAAAATCTACATCTTTACCGTACAGGAGTAGGCTTTGTTTTTACCTAAATAGGACTTTTTCCTTCTCAAGAGAAGTGCTCTTGAAATCCTTCTTTTTATAGTCAATTAATTTTAATCTGCATTAAAAAACAAACCAAACCAAATCAAAAACCAACAAAACTCCCAAACAAACAAACAAATTAAAAAATCCCCACCAAACACGTTCTGTGAAAGGAACAGTGCAATATGACTGTGATATAGTTTCATACAAGTACGTTGGACTGAATTGAAGGAAAGGGAAATGAAGCACATAGCATTTTCTTTTTTAAATAGAACTACACTACCATAAGAAAACCAGTTAACAGGAAGCTAAAAAGGAGCAGCTAGAAGGATGAATTTTTTATAGTTCGCACAGAGAATGTTTAAAACCACCACATCAGAGGATTGCAGTTAATGAATAGTGCTAATTAAACAGAACCATTCAATGAAAACAACCATTCAATGAAAAACCAACCACAAAAAGAAAAGGATTCAGCTTCATGAAACAGTCAAATTAAAGAGGAAAGTAGCCCTTAAAAATACATCCACCCAAATAGGTGGAAGTCATATATAATTGGAGAAAATAGAAAAGGGTGTAAACTCTACCAAAGATAGAGAAAAAGATACTAGAAGTGGCAAAAAAAAAAAAATAAAAAATTAGAATTTTGGGAAGTTGTAAAGATGGAATCTGTCAGAGCATTTAGCTTATTTATAAATCAAGATGCGACAGGAACTCTTAAGCAGGATAAAAGCACAGGAGAAAAGTAATCCAAAATCTTGGTATTGGTTTCCATGATAGAGGAACTGGTTTGTGGAATTGTTGAGAGCAGAGAAGATATCAATATGCTGCTTTAAATGCTGCATATTTCAAATACAGTTTGTAGGTCTGGTCATTCCATACAGTAGAACTAGAACTAAGGTAGATAAAGTATACCTAGGAAAGATACAGAGAAGAACAAGGATAACCAAAAGTTAGGAACAAATTTCACATAAAGAAATGACAAAGAAAGGACTTTTCCACTTGGAAGGAAGAACTCTATAAAAGCATGAACAGTGAAGTAATGAATAAGAAAACTGTTGAGCTTTTCCTTCTATATAAGAGCGGAGACATGAAAATTTCAAAGCAATGAAAATAAATAGTTTTTTAAAGTATCTTTCACAAACTTAAATATTTACATTATACAACTCCTTGGCAGAAAATGTTTGTAGAGGTAACAATTCCATGTAAGTTCAAGAACAAACAAACGAATTTAGCAAGGAAATAAACAGATTCACAGGGCATACACTAATTAAACATGTCAGTCTGGATCAAAACATCAGTTCAGGAGGTCCATGAACTTAAAGAAGTAGGATAAGTATAACAGGGGAAATACAATAACCAGAGTATGTTAATAACTGAAACAGTCTATAAAAACTCTTCTAATGTTCCTTTATAAAATTGCCCATTTCTTTTTCATTAACAGCAGAAGAAGTCTGGGTGATCAACACTACTGTTCTGCCGTACATTTGTTATTCAATACACATACCAGTAAGAATTTTGGTGACTATAAAGAATTTTTATAGATGTTGGCAAGCTTGGAGTGTTTGATAGTGGTTTAGATATTGACGGCTTTCCTCCCCTTCAAACCCTTCTCCTTGTCTTCCACCATGTCTTGCAAAAAGACAGAATTTGCATTTGTTAAATGCTAATGATACTTCATTTAACTCCCAGATTTTTTGTTCATTCTTTTCCTCTGTATTTTTTGATTTAAATGTGTGTTTTATCTTAAATTTCCATGTCCCGCCTCAGCCAATTTGTTTCCTTGTATAGAAAGCTTGCTCTGGAATACAGGTGAGGTAGCTTGTAACAGTAACTTCCAGTGGATATATAGAGCCATCCCCTACATATTATGGTCAATACTGATATCTATAGTACTGCCTCAGCTCAGACCTTGCACAGTGACCTGTTTTCTGCTGTTAATCTAGAAGTGGTTGGACCAGTTCTGTGTCTGAAGAAACATGCCCTCATGCTCACAAAATAAGAGTGATTATCTTTTAGCTCTCTGAAGTGCTCACTGCCTAACAGACTTCGCCCTGGACTTCAGATGACCAGAACTTATGTATTCCAGGGAAAAGCAGAGAGCCCTTCACCCAGCAGGGCATGGACAGGTCATAGATATGAACTCATTGCTGCAGTTGACATCTCTAGACCTACTTTAAAAAGTTCCCTCTTTTGTGTGGGAGAGTGTCTAAACACGGCTTTTATATTTTCATGTGTTAGAATGTGTACCTTCCCCTCAGAACTAAACCTTTTCCCCCTCCTCCACTTGCCTCCTTATCCTCTGCTTTGGCAGGGTTTGTATCCTGAGTTTGATACGCTGCTTGACAGTCACCATTACTTTTCCTGGCCTAG
Source organism: Corapipo altera (assembly GCF_003945725.1). NCBI lineage: Eukaryota > Metazoa > Chordata > Aves > Passeriformes > Pipridae > Corapipo > Corapipo altera. The sequence continues at coordinate 6,679,110 of NW_020884878.1, forward strand.
CCTTGTGTCTTTAGGCATTTATGACATTGGGCCATTTTATGCTGACAACCTGATGTAAAATGAGCTCCTCCAAATGGAAACAACCCTCAGGAGAGCAAGTTCCTTCCAACTGGCTTCATATTTTGTTTACTGAAGCAGTTTGATTGTCTCTGTGTTATACTCACATATCTTGTAATTTTTCAGTGCTGCTTCTATTACTTTTGGTAATTTCAAGTTTTGGGCCAGGTTAAGTTCTCCAACATATTCTGCCAACAATCGTCCTTTGAATTCTCTCCTTATTAGTGCCATAAACCAATTTATATTATAGCATTCCCTCTAGGACATTTCCAAATTAACAACATTCAGTGAGCTTTCATTCTACCACACAGAGTTGCAATTTCTTTTTGCCTCTCAAATTATTATGAAATTTAACACATTCTACAGAAACACTTAACTTTCCTGAGTGAACTTTTAAGATCTTTCGTAACTCCTCTAAATTATTACCACAGAAAACAGGACTGGAATAAATCTTGTCCTGGAGCATCCTTTTGCCCCAAGACAAGAGGAGTTCTACCTGAATGAGCTGTTGTTTTTCTGAGACTGTAACAAACTGAGTAGGAGGAAGTTTTATACAGCCATTGATTAAAAACTTTTCTTTATCTGCAGATCTTGTCTGGAAGAATAAGGAGATCAGAGTTTGCATAAATTGCTGCCAGCTCTTATTTACTTCATTGCCTGTGTTCAGTCTTCCTAAAAAAAATTGCTGTTGCGATTATTACTTCCCCCACCCCGACTGGTTTGGAAATGGGATCAATCAGCTATAGTCCAGAACCCAGATCCTCCTACAACTGAGTTGGTGTACAACAGCTGGGTGCCCCTTTCACTTACCTGTAGAAACAAATTTGCTGCTCTGAATCCTGACTGATTAATGGTGTTTATTGCAGAATCCCAATTCTGGTCCCTTTCAGACACAATTCTGAACTCTGAACTCTCTCTTGGCAACCCCCCTCTTTGTTTCAGGAAGGTAAAATTTGCTTTAAACATAAAGCAGACAGACAGAGCTGTGGCAGAAGCTCTGGAGCCCCAATGGGTCAAGCACCTAACTTTTTTAAATCATTGCCCAAGCCGGGTGCCTGTAACAGTTGCAAAAAACAGTCTTAAGGTTTTTAGTACTTCTAGTCTCTGTGCTATTGCAAACAGACTGTGTATTTGGCTGGATAATTTTTGTATCTTCTTTGGCCTTGACTTTTTCAGCTTGCCTCTTAGTTACTCAGAGAGGCTTTACCAAGGGTTTTGTGTCTGGTATCACAGATGTAACACAGAGCTCAAGGGAGATGACATATTTTGGATCCGATTTAGACTTGGCTTCTAAGAGAAATGTTTGCTCTTATGATTTTACTTTGTAACTTAATATCATTTTTATATTCAGCTCTGAACTCTGCAAATGTTGAGGAGCAAAGCTTTCTGACTTGCCCAAGAGGTTCAGCATTAGAATAATTTTATGAACACTGGAACTAAAGAGTAAAGTAGTGAAAAGATTCTAGTGACAAAGTACATCCTAGGCTCTCTGCTGATTTAATCACTAGAAAAAGTCCATCATCTTCACTCTGTGAGTACCTTCCAGCCATCTGAAAAAACTTCTAACATGTTGTGCAGACTGCAGGAGGAAGGAAGGTAAAATCTCTGTGGTCTGGATAGATAAGCCTCTGTCTTCTTAACAGTGCTCACAAAGATCTTTTATTCTGTATTGTACTGCTTCTCATTGCTGCACAGGGAGTGTTCATGCTGGATTCGATAAAAGTTAAATAAAATGCCCAGATTATTATCTAGCTGCATTAGAATTGTCCACCTTATATGCCACGCAATAGGCCTCTTTTTTAATGTGTATTATTATTGAGAAACAGAATCCATAAAAGAATGGTATTCTTCACCAATGACTTGAGGAAGCACAGGTCCAGGGAGACTGGCATGTTTGTAGCTGACATTGAACTTTTATTCGGATAATCAGATACCCTACTTGTAATGAAGAAGCCCAGAAAGACCTCATCAAACTGTGTGAATGGGCAGGTAGGAGGAGGTGGTTTTCAACTCAGCAGTGTGGAAAACATCAGGTTAGGCATCAAAGGAACAGCAGTCTAGCCCACTGAGCTTTGAACAGGCAACAACAACTCTGGAAGGAGTTTTTGAAACCATAACTGAAAATCCTCCACAATTACCAACTCAGTGTGTATCAGAAGTCTGAAAAAAAAAAAACCACAACAACCCAACAAGATATAAGACATCACAAGGTGAAATGAGAACAAGACAGAGCATCATTTTGCATGCCTTGTTGAGTACTGCATGCTGTTTGGGATGCTGCATCTCCTGAAAGACATAATGGAGTTAGAGAAGGTACAGATAAGAGCAAATAAAATGACTAAGAGGATAGAAGATCCATATGGAGGAACACTCTGCAGTGTGGAGAAGAGAAAGTTGAGGAGGGAAATATAATATTCCTTGAAACTTTGAAAGGCTCGCTGTCCAGGGACCCTGAGAGCTTGCCTGTGGTTACTGCTGCATGCAGGATTTTTAAACCTTTTCATTCAGTGTGTCATGAAGTTCATTCTTTCTTTCAAGGGTTATTCTTGCTCCATCTTGCTGTTATGTCAACCTTGCTGACCTGAGTGATGGAAGGACAAATTATGTGGGCTCTATATCAGTTACTGAGCAGTTTTCAGGGCTACCCTGACAGTCAATCTCCTAGTGTGCTCCTGTCAGGCCTTTCTTCCTGGGATGTTGTAGCACAAGAGATTGAAGTCCAATCCACACAAAAACTTGATATATGGGCAGTTTTATCATTATCAGTTATGGCTGTAGGAGAACAGATAGGTATTGTACATACTAGGTTGGTCAGTCTTCCCTTATAAATATTATTGTAGAGTCCCAAACCTAGTCAAGTGTCTATGCAGTGTACAACATGACATAAAAATACACCAAAAGAGACTGAATTGTAGAATACTTACAAGGTTACAAAGTGTGTGGAGAATATCAGACAAAAGAAAAAAAAAGAAAAAAAGATTTGCTGCATGACCAACAAGAGATGTATTAAATACACGTTTACCTTTTTTGACAGACAGAGAGACAACAGTAAAATCATCAGACTCTCAGCAGTTACTGTTGTTCACAATAATGACAGTGATCTTATTTTACTATATTGTCTTGGCCCTCTTTCTTTGAATGTAAATTCAAATGAATTGCCAGATGATGTTAGTAGATTGTTTGATGTCACTAGCATGTTATTTTTTTACCTTGTAAATAATGTACTCTCTTTTTCCATGTTCTCTGTATGAGATCAACTAAGTGCAATTTGCTTAGCTTTTTCCTTGGATGGCTGATAGCAATCAGGCACTTTGAACAATCTATGTAGGTCATTGCAAAGCTAATTAATCCTGCTTTTCAGGTTGAAAATTATTTTCAAGGAAATATGTTCTCAAACAGCTCTCCCAATGATTTTAAATAGGTTCTAATAATATGCACGTTTAGTGCCTTACCAGTATTTCTAGAAAATAAAATTGATTGAGATTAATTGACAAGTATGAAACACAAAGCTAAGGGTTATGATACTAGATATCTATTTCCTAAGCAGGGGAAGGAAAATTGCAAAGCTAATCAGTTTCTGAATGAGCAGTGTAAAAGAAAACCAGTAATATAAGAGAGCCATGGAAGATATCTGGGTTGGTATTTTCTTCCAAGAGGGAAGCATTTGAACCTTAGAACCTTAAGGAGAGTTATTATTTTGATGCAATAGCCTTGTCAAGCTCAACATAGGAGTTTCTTGATCTGTCAAATGCTTTTCTTGGTGTATCTGACTTTAAATATTAAAGGAGCTTGTGTCGGGTTTTTGGTTTTATGCAGGTTCAGGGTCACCACTTCCTAATTTCACTTTTCAGTGAAGAGTGTTTTTTTCCTCGGAATATTGGGCAGGTTGGCATGAGTCAAATAAATCTGTGCATTCCCTTACATGATCTCTTTAAAATTCTCTCCCTCTGTCCGTGAAGTTGGCAATGGCAGCTTTGGAGTTTACCCAGTGTTGATTGCAGTTGCCTGTTGATACAAGAGTTAACAGCCAAATTTCATGTATGCAACAGCAACAAGCTGCTTATCTGATACAATTCATTCTGCTTACTTTTCAGCTGATGCATCAGGGAGAGCAGTTATTATTAAGCATGGACATCAACACATTAATACATTAGACAGCTGTCCTAGGAACCAAGATACCACGCAGTTTGCATCCAATACAGTATCTCCAATAGCTCTTTGGGGCTGTGTTTCTCAAACAGTGCTTTGTACATCACTGGTAGATTTTAATACATTGGTCTGTGAAATTTGAAAGAAATCACACATAATATTCATACTTCCAAGAAACCAGACTTTCATTTTGTAATAAAGGAACATTCAAACTTTACCCTAATTTTATGTTGCTTGTAAATGAAGACAATTGTGGGAACACTGTAGAACTGGTCTGTGGGACTTTTTTCCTAAAAAACATTCTTACGATCGTTCAATTAAATGAAATTAGGAACCACTGGCTTACAGAGTGGATCTTTAGAATTAAACTGTCAGCAGAAATTACAACACCTGGAACTAAAAGATGTATGTTTCTAGGTCAGACCGTCTGCGGTGTTAGATTCACAGATGAAAAATGAGTCTAAAGAGATTTTTATATAAAGAATGAAACAGATCTTTCCGGTCTCCTGACAGTGGCCCTCTCCAGAAAATTTCTTGGGGTTATATTTCAAGCTCATAGGTAAATATAAAGTCAGTTCTGAATATAGTCCACTTGTTTTGCCTGTACTGCCTCTCCCACAGTGTTACTCTGAACCCATCGATTCCTTCCTCTAGAGAGAGAGGAAGGGAAGAAAGATTCAGGGCTATTTCAAGCATCTGGAATCACAAAACAGCTTGAAATTTGATCACATTTTCCTTGAACTTTAATTTTCACAGTCTGAACCACTAAAAGTATGCTTTGACTAGATAGTTTTAGGAGGTAAATGAATCTAATATTCAAAGTGTATCATGTCTGAACAGATGTCCCAACCTTGACTGAAGAAACAACATTGGGGATTGCTCCTCCATCTCTGATTCTGAGCCCTCAGCCCTCCTTCTCTAGAGCACATTCTTGATGGACATGTTCACAATGTAGCTCCCTTTCAGGAGCTATGACTGTGTCCACCTCCACACTCAGCCCTGATGTTCGGTCTCCCGGTGAAGGTGAAGCCATGTAAAATGGTTCCTTTATGCACACAGCTCTTCTCAGGCTAAATCTCTGCATGCCTGCCTACATTCCTAAAAACCTCAAATTCATAAATCCAGGTTTCGTGGTGTCATCTGACCTATGCTTACAATTAAGGGGCTAAGCCCGTGAGATAGGCAGGATTTGAGACACAACTGCAAAATCTTCACCTTTTCCAGACAGGCTGGTTTATCCGGTTTACCAGGTCACACACTGGCATTGCACCTCTCCCATTCTCTCACTGTTTTGGGTGCTTCAGAGCCCCATATTTGAAGGGACTCAAATCACAGCATCATCATGTTTTTTCTTAGATCTGGGTCAGGTGACATAAGTGGTCTGAACATTTGATACACAATTTATAAGAGACTTCATTAAATTCAAGAAGTGTTAATCAAGGGGGGTTGGGGGAGCTCTAATAAGCATTTCAGGATTGCTAATTTGCACAGATGGTTGAATTGGAGGGAATATGCAGAAAGAAAAGATAGATCCTGAACATACTTTGAAATCAATTTTTCACCCAAATAGAAATAACTTTGTGAAGCAGCCAAATACAAGAGATTGCTGATGCAGCAGCGTAGATGCCGTGTTCAGGCAGTAAACACTTGGGTGCTATCATGATGGCAACACACTATTAAGAAAGACAAAGAAAGAATTTTAAAGAAACAAACATAAAAGCACATTTGTAACTCACATCTCTACCTTCTTCACTCAGTATAACCTTGGATCCAATTTTTAGTGCACTACTTTTCAAGCAGATGCTAGTGGTGAGCACACCATACTCTTATAAGCAGGAGAGAGAAAACATAAATCACTTATCACCCTAAAATATGTATGGTCCCTGAAAACCTACAGGTTGTTTGAGCGTTACAAATAAGTCTGTTGAAATAAAAGACATTCAGACATTGCAAGGCTCCTGACTCTTTAAATTATATTATAAATAGATCAATCTGGCTTTTTTCTGCTGTCATAAGACTGGTGAAAGGAATTTGATAAGGTTCACATATATAAAACCATAGTAAAAACAATTTTTTGGCAACTGTAAACACATATTCACTAATTGTAATTAGAAATGTAAGACCGAACATTCTTTAAAGGGATACTGAAATAGAAAATGGGAGTTTATCATGCAGGTGAGAAAAAGAAGAGAATTACAAATGTGCTGAATGAAAAAGGAGATTGTGGTGTAGGTAGAAACCAGGCAATATCTGTGACTGGCTATTTCTCTTTTCCCCTTTCTTCCCCACCTACTGAGAAGCTGGACCATATCTAAGTATAGACCATCTCTTCTCTCCTTCAGAGCAATGAAAGAAGTTTGTATGCCATGGAAATAATTGTAGCTATAAATTTAATGCACTTTTAATGTCAGGTAATATTATCAGCACATAGAAAAAGGAATAAAAAAATCACAAATCGTGACCAGGCATCCCATGAGCAACTCTAGAATCCCTATTGCAATGAATAATTTCAGCAATTGGACTGTGTGCAGAAACATTACTTTTTAAGTAGGTATTAGAAAATGTCCATGGAAAATGAGTCAGAAGAGTCATTATCTTCACCACAGACCTCCTTTACAGAATTAGTTTCAGCTTTCTGAGAGCAAAAAAAGGCGATGTGACTTAGTCATCATACAAAAATTACTGGAGAAACTAGATTTTAAATACTGATATCATGCACTGAACTGTTAGTGGGCAATCTATAAAACAAAATAGGTCTGGGAATACTTGAAGGCACTGTAATTAAACCACACTCTTCATTCTCTCCATCTCTTTTATTCTTTTATTGCATTATATTAAACTGAATGGATAATTTAAGCAATTAAAAGCCAAAGTAATTTTTCTGGTCCAAGGAATTACATTGTTTCGTTAGGCTTGTTATGATTTATATAAAAATTCAGTTTTTCAGTGTTAGTGTAATATAGAAAGGGTTACATGGATTAGAAAGGTTAACATGAAATCTCCAAAAGATTAAAATATTTACTACTTGACAAAGGCACACATAATGAAGCTGGCATCTCCTTACTATAAATGCATGTTTGAAAGTTTAGATTTGGAAAGGTTTTAAAGGATTACTTTTATTAAAATGTCTTAGGTTGCCAGAAATAAACCCCATGGTAGACAAACAGTAAACAAGGTCACATACTTCCTACCTGTTGAATAAGGAAAAGCATGCCAGATTTCTTTGCCAAAAAACTCCTTTTGTGCCTTTGTTCTAAATAAACCCAAGGCAACTCATTGCCAGAGCCTCTGTGCTTCCTGCGCCCCCTCCTACTCTCAGCTTAAGATTCCATCTAGAAGTAATAGATAATTGGGGATCTTTTGAAATCAAGTATTGAGTTTTCTATTTTTAGCCATGTTAATAAGGATGAACTGAAATTCTTTCCAGAATTTCACCTCTTCAGCTTAGGAACGAGTAATCAAAATTTGTAATAACGCCTTGGTTTTTGTTTTATGTTAACGGCTGAAGTGCCTCAACAGCCTTGGGAAAGGAACAGCTTGCTAGTCTAATTGAAGCTGGCAATATTTCCACGTCTTATTTCAGCTGGTAGGTACTGTAGCAACCAAGGTCATGTAAGAAAATTTCAGCATATGGTAACAGCTGTGCCTGTGATTGCAATATTTTCTGCAGATGGTTTATTCATCATTAGATAACAGTCATGATTATTGAGGGACTAATTGGATTTTCAAACAGTTAATCTTAGAGGATGGAAGAATTATAATAGAAAAGTTTAGTGTAGTTTAGGTGGTCACTATATTCACCTCCTTGCCAACTCCCAAGTTTTCTTTAATGTAAGAAAATATTTCCTTTCTTTAGTTGTTTTCTGCCAAACAATTTCATCACCTGCTGGAGATACAGTCTCCTTCAGATCTTCTAAATATTAATGCCATCTTTCTGTCATGTATAATAACATCAAAAAAAAATCTGAATTTTGTTTCTACCATTTAAATGTGTGGTATGTTGTACTTTAGTACATTAGAGTCCTTACTTAGAACAGCCTTGCACATGTTTGTACAAGGTCAAGGAGATCAGATACAGCAAGTTAATTAATGAAGGTACATAGAGAAACAAGTATTGTTCTTTATTTTTAATTATCAACAAGACACTTTCTCCAAATCACAGCAGTAAACATGTTTCTGTCCAAAGAAACTAGAAAAAAAATCCAAAACATTATTAGACCCATGCAGATAGTGAGAATCCCAGAGCTGTTGCCACTGTTTACTCCAGTATTGTAATATGCCTTATTCAGGGGTAGGGGGTTATGATGGTTTGAGGGGTCAGGTACAGAGGTAATAGAACTGTTCTTCTGATCATGTGACCACAATTCCATTCTGGAAGATATCTTGAACTCCTTTTCTGTTTTGTCAAGGGCCATATGACTCTTCCATTGATTTTAGAAGAAATGTTTGAAGACCAAAGTACTACTACACAGGAGCATAGGTAACAGAATCCATTTCTTAGAGGATATGTTCTGGACTCTAATACTAGCATTTTGTCTAATAACAGCAATGATAGTGGGATCAGGCCGTTAAGGGTTTTTGTAAAGATTTAGACTACTCAGTAACATCTTATGTGTAACAATGCATCAATATTTAAATATACAGTCTTGAAGTCTTTCAGCCCATGATAGTTCCTGGATGTGGGGTGTTGGCTACAAAAACTCTTGTACAACTCTTCAGCAATTTAGAAAAAAAACCAAAAAGCACCATTTAGTCTTGGATTTCTACATTAAAATCTGCTCTCTTAATTCCTTTCTCTGGAAATATGTATTCTTTTGTTTCAGCTCAACCACAAAAAAGGCTAGACTAAAAGAATACTCATGTCTTACATAATAGAAATTTTTTCTCTATCTGATCTTTATTCTTTCTAGGCTGATTTTTCAAGTTATTTAAGGACACCTTAAAGTTACAGTACTCTAGGGCATTGATATGTGGCCAATGTTATGCTTGGGATCTGTGTAATCTTAGCAAGCACAGTGCATGGCTACTGCACCTCTTTTGAGTATGTTATGGTCAGCATATTATGTCTCATTCAATTACATACACAGTTTTATTCTGGTAGTATTAGTGAACGATGATTGTGCTCTGATGAGTTTATAGACCTAGCAGACTGAGATCCACTGTGGGAAGAAAAGGTGATACTCCATTCTCCACTCCCTTTTTAATGACAGTAACACATTGCTGGGCTTTAATCTTATTGAATCTGTCTCCTCAGGTATGGTGAAGAGTGGTAAACATGCCAGTGGTTGGAATAAAATTGTATTATGAACAACAGTGTGAGAGGAGAGACAGAAGAAATTAACAGTAGCTGGCAGGTGAAAAGTTTGAGATCTGTACCTGAGAGAGCAATTAAAGAACCAAGAGGGACAGGGACTTGTATATAACCAAACAATATATTTAGCCTGGAATATAACACTTATTGGAGTCTGTCAGCACAGACTGAATAATGTGAACTCTCATCACAGACAAGAAGAGTGTTTCCCCAAGGGATAAATTGGTGAAAGTGTATAGTGGATGGTAGCCTAAACTACAGTTGCAAGAAACCAGGTCTACAGCAGAACAGGTCTGGACACAAAGATATCACTACATAAGGTTCTTCTTTCAAGCCTACTTCTATAGATTTTATGAATAACTTCACTTGCCATTTGAAACATATTTTTAGGAATAATAAATGAGGATATAAAAAGAAATTATTAGAAAAATGGATAAAATTAAAGACTGAGAGTTATACTCCACAGTTACTTTAAGCAGATTATTGAAACCCTGTTTCTTAACTTACTGGTCTTCTACAATGAGGATAATCTTTATCCACAGGGTTTTGTGAATGGAATTTGTGAAGTGCTTTGAGGGCTTCTCCATGAAAGTCCTACAATCTGGAATTGCAAAGCTTTATTAAATGGTTTTATTGTGTCTAAGAAGCAGGTAAAGCAAACATAAACATAAGAACATAAAAGCTGCTAAGTTATGATTTAAAACATTTGTGTTCATTCTTTAATATTCTGAAGCAGTAATTATGATGTACTGGTGTACATGGATGTCATGTACATGACTTTCATAAAGTCATAACCAGTTCTAGCACTCAACCACACAGGAATTTCTGATTTTTTAACATGTACGTTAGAAAATATACTAAAATACAATGCACTCTACAGTGTGCCCTGAATATCTTTTCTGCTTAATATGTCATTTCCATTATTCTTCTACTATCATACTTAGCACTGTCAAACCTTGAATTACCTTGAAAGACAAAAAAATCTAAGTGTTTTAAGGAATGGATGTAATTTACTTTTTAACATTTAAAATTTACAAAATAAGGTACTACCAGTATAACAGCTTGCTATTTTGTGTTCCTATCTTATAATATAGGTAATTCTCATGAGAATTCTTTGTATACTGTGCTTATCAGTTGTGTGTTAACCAGATTGCTGAAAAGCCAAACTGAACCATGCCTTGCACAATCTCCTTCTTTGAATCTTAATATAAACATACATTGTGATAAGTAAACAAGCTATAGTGTTCTTTTAACTTGATATTTAACTTATGTGCCAAAAATTACAGGGATATGGGCATGAGTTGAAACAATGGAATTCCTCCTGAACATGAGGAAACACTTTTTTACTGTGAGGATGGCCGAGCACTAGCACAGGTTATTCAGGGAAGTTATAGATTCTCTCATCTTGGAGGTATTAAAAATACACCTGGACATGGTTTTAGGGGGCCCTGCTTGAGCAGGGGGCTTGGACCAGATGAGCTCCAGAGGGTGCTTCCAATCTCAGCCATTCTATGATACATGATCTGTGATTTTAACTCAGATTTTCTGGCACAGACAAGAATTTGTCTACAAGTTTCTGAAAAACTCTGGAGATGGTGTGTGAAGTTCTAAATGTTTATTGTTGTTGGATACACTCAATAGTGTAGCTAAAAACTCCTCCAAATCAATAAAAACTTAAGCTCAGAAATTGTCTAGACTTCAGATGGGAGAAGGAAGGAAAGAAACTTCACAAACAATTATTTCCCTTCATTTTAATGAGAAACACAGGTTTATCAAAGCTAGCTGAGTATTTTGGTGATCTCCTTCAATAGCCTTTTCTACTGCTATTAAATCAGATTTTAAATGAACAAGGAATAGAAATCCCTCATAATACTCATTCTAAAATTAGAAACAAGGCTTAAGAACATGTTTCTACATCTAATACACAGCCAGAGTATTTCATTATAACAATCACAAAGCATTTGAAGAGAGATTGATTTAGGCCAGTGTTGAAGGGGGAGTGCAGAATTTAGGAAATACTTATTCCTTATTCTTGCTGTTAAAATTAGAAAAGACTGGCACATTTTCAGGCCATAGACAAATTTGTGTCTTTGTTAGGTGTCCAAATGCCTAAAGTTGTACTGATACAAAAGCAATAAGATTGAGAGAAGAATCCAAACTTAAAAGGAGAGATGGACCAAAGATACACTATTGAAATCATTACCAAAACTTCTCAGAGCAAGTTAAAAAAAAGAAACAGGTAAAATAATTTTCTGTCAAAGTGAGATGAAATTTCATCTTTCTTTGTATTTCTGATGCTATGTGTGTCTCAGTATGCAGCCTCAGATGGGTCTACTTGTTAGAAAGTCTCTGCAGAGTAGGAGCTGTGAGCCCATCCACCTACATTTCCTGCAGCTATTCCCTTTGAATGAAAAGTTTTTTGAGCTTGTGACTAGTAGTGCTACACCCAAGACAACAAAGAAAAGTCTGTGCACCAGTCCTATATTTCCTGTGGTATCTCAACAGGAGGGGAGAATAATCTGCCACAGACTACCCCAACCATCAAACCACTAGCAACTATGCTTGCCATTCCAAGAACCAAGCATCAAAGCTCAAGTGCTTACATATTCTATTAAGTGTTTTAATATTAGAGCAGGGAGACCAGAAAAAGTGCAACCTTTTGGCTCCCTGAGATCTCCTAAAGGAGGCCATGAGGGACAAAACACTGTATTTTTTCTGTTCTTCCCTACAATATTAAACCACTTAATAGAATATGTAAGCTCTTGAGCTTTGATGCTTGGTTCTTGGCATGCCAGAGGCTTTGTTACATGTTTTTACAGTAATTGAAAGAAATATCCATCTGTAGCAATTTCATTTTTTAGCAAGTTGAACAGATTCTTGGGAGGTAGGAGCTGCAAACATATGAAACGGAATAAAATAGTTTCTATCAAGTTTAATTCTTTTAGTTCTGCTTTTGAGGAAACAATCACAGAGAAGTGTTATAGAGAAGTTCTGGAATCAGAATTGACATATTTGCAGTCTTGGTTCAAATATTGCTGCATGCAGCCAACCCTTGGGATGCTTACAAACCTACCACACCATTTTATCAGATAAGGCTGGGGTTATGGCACCAGGCTCTGGGTGTAAGACAGCAGTTCTGATTATCCAGCTCAGATTTGTTTCCTGAGTCACAACCAAGTGTTAACCAAATCTCACCCTCCTTGTGGTTCATCTTCCCACTTTCTTATCCTTCACTCTGTTATGGTTTGTTTATGTGCTTTTGGGACAGTGATTTGTCTCTTGCCCTGTTTGCATATAGTGTGTCACAATGGGACCCTGATATTAGTTTAGCAATACAGATGATACTATGTTAGAGTTAAAAAGCAATATTCAGAGAACAGCTATTCAAAAATCAGTTAAAAATGGGATGCACTACAAGCAGAGGTAATCTGGTGTGTTGGAGGAGTAGGATAAAAGTAAAATGGAATTGAGAAAGAACTTAGAGAAATTTGTAAAGCCAGAACCTTGTAGACATTTGGCAAGGTGCTGAACAGGGAAAATTTCTTTGAATAGTGGAGAATAAAGTTTCCACAGTGAGGTTTGTTATGGACTTTGAGAGCTCAGAATTTTTACAGCTTCAGCAGATGGACTTCGCCCAGGTAATATGTTATTTTTTTGGAACCTAAGATGTGTGGTTAGCAGCACCCCCACCAACATCTTTCATTTCTGAAACTGGCACTGTTCTGGGGATTGGCAACCAATTGTCTACGAGGCATACTCACAGCACTGTGACATCCTGATGCAGAAAATTGCACTACTCTGGAGCGCTCCATGAGTACTACTTCCAATCTAAAGGCACAAAAGTCCCAAAAAGTAAGGTTCCTGTGCCATCTTACCTTTCTGCTGAAAAGCAGCAGGGATTTGTTTGCTACTGTTTGCCCTATACTATTCTCATCTGAAATGTGTAGCTGCAGAGAAGAATTACAGTGAGATTTCTCTTTTTCTGTCGGGTATTAAATTGAGCTCAGTTGTGCATTGAGCTGGGCTTTCCAGGTAGCTGAGCACCTCAGGGCAAAGAGAGGTGCTGTAAGGCCAATTTGTGCAATACATGAGATTTTAATTTACATTATAAACATCAAAAGCCTTTGATTTTAGAGCAGCCTCCAAAGAACAGAACCAGAGCATCTTTGCCAGGCAGGGATGATCCCAGCAATGAAATGTCAATTCAGAGCATGTTGTTCTGCACAGCTCCTCATACTTTATTTTTTATTGTTATCTTGAAATAACAGAATCATAGAATGGTCCCTTCCAATGAAGGGACCTTAAAGATCATCTAGTTTCAACCCCCCTACCATGGGCAGGGACACCTTCCACTAGACCAGATTGCTCAAAGTCCCATGCAACCTGGCCTTGAACACTTCCAGGGATGGGACATCACAACTCCTCTGGGCAACCTGTTCCACTGCCTCACCACCGTCACAGTGAAGAAAATGCTGGTACATTCCATAGAGCTGACATCCAGCCTGCAATAGTCAATGTCCCCAGAGAAATCATGCCTCTGCTTGTTTTTGCACTGCAAAGCAGGACCAAGCCCACAACAACCTGAGCTTTAAGACAAGGGTGTCTATACATTTTTTCCCTGTAGTCTGTATTCCCGCAATGACAAAGCAAACAAATAACAAAGAAAAATATAACCTTTAATCTGCAAAAGTTGGGTTTATAATGTCCCATTTTTAGAAATACGGAAATCTATTTGCTCTGGAACAGGCTTTGCTCAATGTCTCTTTTGGGGAACAACCTTTTTTCCAGGTTTAAGTTTCCATTCACTCCAAATCTAGAGTGCCCACTCCAGTGATTGTGTCTTTCCCTCCCCATAAAGGTCTGGCCACTGTTTCTCACTGCCTTCTCAGCAGCCTGTTTTTAGGGCAGATTTATGACTACTTGCTGCAGCTATTCCTGCCTACTGCCTTGTCTTGCCCACTTGTCCCCTCCACAGAAGGCACAACCTCTCCACTTTCTCCTGAAGGTCCTGCCTGACCCAGTGCTTCTCCTCACAGGACACAAAACAAATGGAAAACAAGCAAATTAATCACTTCATGTCACAGGTGGCTTATAGCAAAGTGTCAGCACTGATTAAAAAAAAGATTGGAGAATAGCTGTAAGTGTTCTGGCAAAAAGGGAAAAAAAAAATGTAATCTTTGATAAAATGGTGGAGGTCAGCAAACTGCAGCTAAAAATGGAGATAGCAATGAGATAAACACCAGCTGTTTTTTAAATCCTTCTGAAGCAGTGTATGAGGTGAATTTCAGGTATTTGAGAGGACACGTGCAGTGTTCTTGGCAAACACACTGCTGTAAAGGAATATTAAAGCAGGAATATATGGTTGTTGCTGACCAGGATAATTCCTTATTAATGTTTGCAATGGATGTCCAGATAGTGGGCAACAGAACAGCGCAATGGTTTGGCCTTAGAAAGCCTCTAGACACCAAACTTTTTCACATAGCAAGATGTAAAAGGTCCAGTTCCCGTGTTTTGCATTAGTAGGGGGGAAGTGAATAGAGAAAGCTGACAGCTGCCAGATGGCACAAATAGCTCCACATTACCAAGTACATTTCTTGTCTAAGTTTATGACAGAAGATTTGCAGATTTGCAAGAGCTCAGCCTTCAGAAATTACACCTAGAATTTCTTATTGTATGAATCAGGGTGACTGAACAAGGTTTCCAGTTTCCTCTGGAATACTCTTATCTTTGGAGTTTCTGGTTATCAGCTTTAGTCCCATGCTTCAGTGAATTCTGAATGCCACATTATTATCCTTCAGTCCCCTCTCACAGCTTCTGCAATCCTTCTCACAGCACCTCTTCAGAAAGTGTTGGAACTGCTTTGGCCTTAGCTTGGTGGCTGTTTCTCCACCTATCCTTTAGTGGTTAGTGTGAATTCCTGAAATCACCTAGGGCAGCCCTGGCAAGAAAGATGCTGAACTACAGATTCTGCAGAATAGCCACAGAAAAGGACACAGGTTGTTATTTTTTATTCTTGCTATCAGTTCATGGTACTTCTACCCTCAAACAGATTCCAGAGACAAATAGGAATATTTAAACTGCGACCTTGACCAAGTTACACCGAGCTAGTCTTAAGAAGAGGACAAGAGAGTCAAGGTTGAAGACTTCTGTGACCAGCTATGTATGAAGATCACAAATGCAAAGTGGGAAGGTAGCTTATCTGTGTGCAACTTCCTTCTTGGGGGTTTCAGCATGTAATTCTGCTCACCCAACCAGCTGGAGGACAAAACTCTATTACCGTAAGTCAGATTTTTTTTCCTGTGGAACAGGAGAGAAACAAATAAGACTCTACATGCTAGTTAGTAGCAAGATGGAACCGTGAAACTTCTTTTCATATAAAAAATCAATATCTGTACTGTTCTATTAAGTCTGTCATGTGGACACTTGTACAAAATCCCCTTTTTGCTCTGGCTCAGTTTGTCCCCCTTGTTTACTAGGTAGGTACAGATGGGAAAAGAGGCTCAGCTCTGAGTTGATTTTGAAGTTTCAACAACACAAACAGGAAAATCTGTTCTGTGTCATCAGTATTAGGCACTGAATTTATATGTCTGCAGTAATTGCCAAAAGAGTTCTCACCCCAGCTTTGTTGTGATTCTGATGTTCTCTAAATGTCAGTGAAATCAGATAACCGCCCCTTCGCTAAATAATGTCTGTCCTCTCCCTCTGTCCAGGGAATGAACATATTGCCAGGGACTTTTAAATAGAATGAGAGATGGGGAGTGCTGAAACAGCCACATGTACTTCAAATTCTTCTTATAAGAGTGCTTGTCATTAGCACTGATTATTTTTGTTCATTGCATATGCACATTTTCTAAATAAAATTCCCAATATTATTGCCCCTTTCTCAAAAGCCATTGGCACTTAAGCCCAAAGTTATAGCAAAAGAAAGTTTTCAGCTCTTTAGAAGGCAAAATAAATCATTCTGTGAGAACACAGCCAGTCAGAGACTTATTGCAAATGAAAAAAGTGACACAACTATCACTTTATTTGGATCAATGACATCTGTCTGCAGGTAGACTCAGTGCAACTGTTATGTGTGCAGATGTACACACAGATGATGATGTTATTTATAGAAGGATGCACAGCCCATTGGAAATCATCTTGTAAAAAAGCCGACTTTAAAACCTCTGAAGATGCATTTTTGGGAGCTTCCAGATGCTTCAATAGTCAGCCAAATCTCTGGTCCACAAGAACAGGATGGAGATCTAAAAAAATCGGGTCATGTTTTCAATTTTCTTCTGCAATATCTCTTGCACTTGGCACCAAAAGAAAACATAATAATTCAACAGAACCAAAAGTTCAAAGGAAAGTTTCAATTCAGTTTGTGGATGTCCAAACCGACATCCTCTCTGCCCAGGTACTAAACGCAAATGGTATCTCTCATGATCTTTTCTATGAATAACACCAGCACAAAGGTTTGCAAGAGAGGACCCAAAGAGAATGAAGGTAGTTGATATTCTACTCTCATCTGAATGAATACAGTATCATTACTGACCCTCCTTTCTTGTTAGCATTGTTAAAAACTTTACCTATTAGTAAAACAATTTCTGTGTTTGTGTGTGTATAATTTTATAGATTTATTCTAGAAGAGAGAAAACAATATCGGGGCTTGATTCTATATAAGGAACTGAAATGAATGAGTGGACTAAAGAAAGATGCAGAACTGACTTCTGACTGTGCACCACTCATGTGAACATCCAGACATGCAGTATGTCTGCATTTCCATCCATTTACTATTCAGTACCATGACATGTTTTCATACAGATGCTTTACCTGAGTTTACCCCATTTTGTTCCCTCAAAGACCTTCTATAAAGTTGTTAAGCAATGGAGAGTCCTTTTTCTTCAGGAGTGCTCTGTTCCATCAATATTTGCTGTTTCCACACAGTGAAAAATACACTTGCCTCCCAGCTTGCACAATTTAAATCTTATCACGTAGGTAAAGGCAGTCTACTGGCAGTCAAAACAGAGATGACTTACTTTGCATTTTTCATGATACCAGTACCTGTGAACAGAAACTTCACAGATTTTCATATTTAACTACTACTGGCTTAGTTTACTTTAAATGATAAACTTGCAGAAAAAGAGAAGAGAGTAAATGAATGTGAACATGAGAAAGAACTGAGTTTTTTCACTGGCATTACACTGGTTCTCCCTGAGGTTCAGTAGGGTAGTTTTAAGGATGGGGTTTTCAAGGAAGCCAAATGACTCAGGAGCCCTAGGTCAGCTGGTCTGGGTAACCCACAGTACCTGGAGGAGCGGAGGAGCACACTCTGACTGCACAGGCTGTGGAAGCAGAAATAGCGCAACTCTATCAAAGCATCACTGTCCTGACCTAAAAACCCAAGTAGGGAATGAGTTCACAGCCTCAGGGGCAGTGCTGAGCTGACACAGCTACTCTGCTCTCCCCTTCCGTGTTCTCCTGAGCATGCAGCTTAACACTCAGCCAGCGCTACATAGTGGATTTTATTTTATTTTATTTTATTTTATTTTAATACCGTACTCTCAGTTTCTGGGGCTTCAGTGCTACGTAGGATTTTGCACATCCATTAAGGCACTAGAACAAAGGGCCATGCCCAGAAAAGTAATGAACACATGCTGTCATAACATGACAGTTAAAGGCACCTCCCTGCCCCTGTGAAACCTTCTGTTTCTTCAACCTCCTCAGCACATATGCTTTACCAGCTAAAACTCGCCCTTGCACTGGTAAATATGTATCATCAACTACCCTTTGACTATTTTATGCTAACAGAGTCTATATCCCTGCTGGAAAACATAACGCCATTTCATTTGGTTTAGTAAGCTTAAAGAAGGTTTACTCAGCTGCAATCAATACCACTGGTTGTTGGGCAATGTGTTTTACCATCACACCACAGACACAAAAACTAGTGCACAAAAGAGAAAAAAAACAGGAATTAAACTTCTGAAATTTCTTTAAAATCTTCATTATGGAATAAAAGTCTTTCAATAGTTCAAGAAGTTCTGAGTAGGGGAGCAGCTCTAAGATAATAGACAGAGAGTGACTAAGATTGACTTTTTTCCGCAGAGGACAGTTAGTAATTGCCTTACAATTGCTGTATCATTCATGGAGCAAACCAAGTCCATAGAAAAGATGTGTCCCAGGCTGAGAACCTAGAAGTCTAGGGGCCCGGTGATAGAAATTAGAACCAGAAGTTAGGGTCCTGGCTAGGCATCATTTCTTTAATTTTGAGGAAAATAAAAATAAGTGCCTCTCACAGGACTTCCAAAAGAATGAGGTGACATTTGTGAATTGAAGATTTTATTCTAAAAGTGTTTAGGTGCTATTGATTAAAGAAGGAACTCAGACCAGAATTCAGAATGAGAGTCAAAACCAGTGCACACTAAAGTGTTGTCTGTCTATCTTATGCTTCAACTGGATATGTCTCTAATTGGTACAAATTAAAACAAAATTATATCGGTGTTTTTCATATGAAGAAAGAGTTCGAAACCCAAACCTGTGCTACCATCCAGCCTTTGTGGTGACTTTGATGACAAATCTTTATAAAACACCTGCACTTGAGAAAATCCTTCAGCCCTCTTCCACCACCATCCAGTCTCAGCAACTCAGTCGTTCTGGAAAGAATCATAGTATGGTTTGCCATGGGCAGAGACATCTCCCACTAGACTAGGTTGCTTCAAGTCCCATTCAACCTGGCCAACACATCCAGGGATGGGGAATTTACAGCTTCTCTGGGCAACTTGTTCCAGCACCTCACCACCCTCAGGGTAAAGAATTTCTTCCTTATATTTAATATAATTTCCCCTCTTTCAGTTTGAACCCATTACTCCCTGTCCTATCACTACAGTTCCTGATGAAGAGTCCCTCTCTGGCTTCCCTGTAGGCCCACAAAGGATCCAAAAGGAAAACCGAGCCAGTCTAGCCGTTCAGTAATGCTGCTTCACAGAAAAGTTGGTAGTTATTTTCTTTTTTTTTTATAATCAATTCAGTTACACTTTTTAGCACATACAAAAGAGTGTAATTCACAGCGCTTTTTTTGTTCGCTCATGTCAAAATGATATCTCACAAGTAGAAATTGACTCTGCAGAGTGTACTTGTTAAAAAAAACCTGACCATTTGGATAGAATGAAAGAACTACTGGAGCCTTGCTCCAGCCAAAACTTTTGAGCCACACCAGCAGTAGTGTGCCAAGGCAAAACAAGTTTGCCATATGGGTGATGCACGGTGCCTTGTGAAGGACTAAACTCATATATCCCAGTAACCATATGATATTCTCACTGAACTTTGAAAAGAATGCATTCAGTCAAATGAGAATGCAACCCTAGGGCCCTTTGTGGTTCTACTTTTAGTTCTAATTTCAGAATAGGAACTTTATCCTGAAATCTTTATTCAGACACACACACACGCACATGCAAAAATTGAATCAAACTGCAAATGTATTTTCTTCCCTCTTGCCCTTTTCATGAACAGGGATCTCAGGCAGGCTTTGAATAAACATTATGAACCCTTTCAGTCTAACAGTCTTAAAATACCCATTTCTGCCACTGGAAGGAATTCAGAGAAAGGATCTGAGGTCCCTCACACTTCAGGCTCAGAGAACCACATGCTTCTGCAGGATAACAGATCACCACAGCCAGCTGCATCCTGTAATCATGTGCAACTGGCAGCTCACAACAAACATAAGGTATCCTGAGTTCACTGAAACAGAAAGACAAAACAACTCAAATTACTTTTTTATTTGCTCCAGGATGGGCAGCTTCATGCAGTCTGTAACCAGGGCAGTTAAGGCACAAAAACTTGCTATCTGCGAGAGAATGTATTTCAGCCAGAAGCTCTAAGATGCTGTGAGGGTTGATCTCTGACCTGCAGGAGGTGTACTTCTACTTTTAAGAGGCTTGACATTTACGTGGAATGGTTGTTTCCAATAAACCTGGCATTGGCTCCCCTCACACTTGTTGTTTTAACTATTGCATTAATAATTAGAAATTCATGACAGCCCAGTAAAACTCAAGTCAAAAGGACAGCAAGTCTGTATGAGTAGCCCTCAGAATAGTACTGTTATGCTTCAACACGACTGTCAGATTATTATTTTTAAATAACAAATAGAAGAGACAATGTCTTATTCTTGGAAACCAAGCTGGTTTTTTGCTGAGACTTAAAACAACATTAGTCTGAGAGCCAGATACTAAGCATGGGAAACCTGAATGTCAATGATTTGCTTCAAGCATTGCTATTGCAGCTCCAGCACAGGCTCACAGAAAGAGAATTGTCAGACAAGTTTCAGTACAGGCATGGTTTATAGTATAAGTGCCACCAAGACCATACAAATAGTAGTAAATAAGGCTTGCTGGATGATTGGACAGAAATATTACAGTGCATTGAGAGTGCATTGTTAGTTGTTGTGTTCTTTGTTGGTTTTTTTTGTTTGTTTGTTTGTTTTGCCAGGGGGAGAGTGCACTTATTATGCTGAATATATGTTCTTAATATATGTTCTCAAAACCCGGAGTTCCCACTTCTCCCATAGTTGTAATTATCCTTCCCCAAACATGAAGACAGATATACACACAGTAATCACTGTCAGAGCTTTTACAAATACCTGTATAAGGAGCAGCTATCACCACTCTATTTGCAGTTTCTACATATGATATGACAAGTGCACCATCTAGTCACAGCATTGCTCACTACCACAGCCATGGCCTGCTAAAGCACCTTACAAGCATTCAAGCACACCCTGTTCATGTTCAGACTACTCTTCTTTTAATTATTAGTTTTTAGTTTTTTAATACACAATGATTTGGATTCACTGTAACTTTGGGGAAAATGTATTCCCATAGGAAAAACATGAATATTGATTGGGCAGAGGCTTGTGGACAGTCTTAGCTGGAACTTTTTCAGTGCAAACTCACCCATTTGCAAACTCAGCACTACCCACAAGAGACAGAACATATGTAAGTGTTTATTATGAGAATACATCTGAAGACCTTGCAACCGGACATGCCTATCTCGTATTGGCCTTTTTAGCCACCAACGCTCTTGCAACAAACGTGAGGAGAGCCCTTTCCAAATCTTCATTCGCAAAGCCCAACCATGACATCTGAAGACCTATTTAGGCCGATAGTTTAATGCTCCAACATTTGTACCACAGGCTTTAATAACATTTTGTCTCCTCTACATCAAGTTCTTCCAAAGACTAGTGAGAAGAAAGAACAGCAAGGAATCCTTTTAAGCTACAGTTGCTTTTTTGAAAGACAACACAGTCCTATCCAGTAGAACAATACTATTTTTGCCTAGCTGTAGGCATCATCAGGATACAGACAGCCCTTCAACACCTCAAGCATTTAGGGTAGTCTTTGCTGTATATCGTCAATCCCATTTCAGCCTCCCCAATTCCTCCTCAGCCTCCTCTTTTAACTGTGAGACTAATGCTAGACACTCATCCATAACAGGATGGCCAGGTCCTCATGATCTTGTAATGGTCACACATACCCTGCTGCCTGTAAGCAATTGGGTAGAGTATCGCAAATCTAACCACCACATCTCAGGGGGGACAGAAGGAAAGAAAAAAGCCTAAATTCCCTGTTTCTCCCAGTTATGCCACCTACTTAGATTTCCTCCTCTGCCTCAAGCTAGTCACGCCTCGTAGAACGACAAGGACTTTGAGGTTCATTGTTTCCAGGTTAACTGGGTGGCCTTCATTCCTTTTCTGTCTTGGGACTCTGTGGACACCATCCCACTGTTTTACTTCATATCCTCAAAGCAAATGCTTGGACTCACCATTCCATTGTCTCTTTAAACTAGGGTATTTCTCCGTTTTCTTCTTTTTTTCTTTGCCTCTGGTAAGCAGAACATGAAGCCCTTTGCTAAAGCTGTTAATGGATTAAGTCTGCATTGATTTGGGCATGATCTTCCATGGTTGACTGCTCTACCACCACTCTGCTTTTAGTCATGCCAATGTAGTTAGTTTCAAAGACAGATGTATTAGAGACACATGCATAGTGTTAAACAAATCCCTTTAACCCCAAACTCATACTTCTGAAAACGGAATCAGTGGACATGATGGCCCTGAATCTACCTACTTACGAACCGGAGGGAGCTACTGGAAAGCCATTGTAATTTTGTAACTTGGTCAACAGAGTTAACAATCTCTAACCATTCTTACTGGATTCTCTGGAGAGGAAAGTCTTGAGGCTGGGGGACAGCCTGAATTTTTTGCACGGTTTTTGACTCATCGGTTTTGGTTTGTTGTTTTTTTTTTAATGAAGATCATGACCGTAGGATAGAAAAATGAAAGTCTCCAGCCAAGATCAATGCAGTATCCGTGCAGTAATGAGCAAAATATCAAAAGAACTGATATTCAAAAGGAAGACGACACCCCAAGGTAACAGCAGCAGTTTCATTGAAACTATTGGACAATTCCAGCTCTCTGAAGGGGAAAACAGGACTGGGCCTGCAGGCAGCTATGCAGAGCAAACCTGATAAAGCTGCAGCTTCTGGCTCTTAGCTCCCCCAACCTTGCACGTGCTCTATAAAGCGCAAAACTAAGATCTCCCCTGCTGAGCTAATCTCTTAGAGTATAACAGCCCTGCAGTTGTCTAAAGAAAAACTCCCTCAGACAGAGCTTCACATCAGACTTGGTTCCTTTATGGCTCTTTCCCAACAGTAAGCCCACACGTGATTCCTTATGCTTTCATCTCTGGCTTCCAGGCAATCTTTGTTCTCTCTCAGCAAGGAGGCATCACTAACTCTTTCTTGGGCTCAAAACTAAAGGGACAGCTCCAACACACCCTGAAAACAGCCTGCCTCTCATATATCTCAGCAATCCAGGCTCTCAGCCACCAGATCAGTCAGATCTCCTTAGTCCTCCAAGTCCCATTATTTAGGAAGGAAACCAGGCACAGGTGAGAGTAGTGGCTTTGAATCCCTTCAAAGCTTACACTTGCCCATGATAAGATGCAGGACTCTTGAAATACTTCCAGTAATTTAAACACTGGAAGGTAGAATGGAATAAGTCCAATCAACTCCACATTTATTTAGCCTCTTGAAATATTAACTATTTCTTGTTAGAATTATTTTATATGCACAACTCCCAGCAAGCTGGGAGATGCCTGCATCTGCTCTGGAAATCTCAGTGAACTTCTGTCTTTGAATTTGGCACAAAAAAAATTTCAAAAAATTAACACATGCATTTACCTTTTTCTAATTTAAACATCTTTGAAAGGCAGTAAGACACAGACAGACAAAGAAAAATTTCACCACACGGCATGAGAAGCATGAGAATGAATATGAGATAATTGATAAAGTTGCTGTGCATGCCCTTTTGGGTTTAAAAATAGACAAGTAAAATGGGAGAGGGTAGGAGTATACTAGTGTACCAAAATCTTTTAATTTACCTGAATTTATAATAAATACTCATTGTTTTTCCTTTCCTTATTCTTAATTTCCTCTCAGTGACTGTTCATTTAAGCTATCTTCATTCAGGTGGTTTTGTTTATAAATCATAGAATCCTAGAATGTTTTGGGTTGGAAGGGACCTTAATGAGCATGTAATTCTACCTCCCCTACCATGGGCAGGGACACAACTAGACCAGGTTGCTTAAAGACCCGTCCAACATGACCTTGAACACTTTAAAAATTTATACTGTCTGCATTTGGTCTATCAAAAGCCATGTACAAGTTAGACGAATGGCTAAATTCTACTGTCAGTTTAATTTCAAGTGAGGACAGCAATTCTGTGGGAGAAACGCTGTCTCTGTGCTGCAGCACACCATACCACGAGCACTGGCTACCTACAGGCAAAGAGCTACTGGCATATCCCCGTTCTCTCCTTTTGCCATTTTCCCGTAAGCAATCACTGGGAATGGGTTACAAACTTTACGATGTAAAATGCGAAGGGAACAGTTTGAAGAGATTCAAACGGTTCCATGTTCAAGTGCTGCCATCAAGCGGATAAACACAGTATAAGGCTGCAATTAATATCAAGGCTGCAATTAATATCCTCTGAAAGAGGAAAGTCGATGGAGAGAGAAAGAATAAAACAGTATCCAAGCTTCATGGGGCAAAACATTATAAAAACATATTTGGCCCAATAAAAACTCCTCTTTAAGCCTGGTTTAGTCCCTCTTCTTTATATTACATCACCTTCATATTTTAGCATCTTCAGAGTTACTCAAACTTGCCTTTGAGAGACCATGAAAATCTAAGAATGTTGCTCTGTGCCCACAAAATTTGTCTGGATTGTAATGGATAAGGACTACACTCTTCATGATGTTCCTATGAACTTCTCTGGGACTCTCACTCAGATATGACCTTCAGCACAAGTTCTCTATCTCGAGGATCATTTTGAGTTTTAGAGCTAATGAACAAAATTAATTACCTCAATGGTTCCTTCAAATCCCAGAGCAACAGTTCAGTTTATATTTGGGACTGAAATGTTACCCTTTATATGAAGTCTTGGTCCGTCTCCTGAAAAGTTTTAAAATAACCATATCTTCATTTCCTTTCAAAAAAATCGGGAGAAAGTTCAAAATATTACTTGATGTTATAAGAGCTAAATCTAATACCCAGTACATTTTCTGGGTTGATCTCATTTGACGGCCACAGAGATGCAACAAAACTGGCCCATGGACCTCAAGTGTTGACTCTAATATGGCTTTAGCAACTACAAAAGACTTTTCTCAAGACACTTCTTTCACCTAAGCTAGGTGGAACTGGATATTTTCCTTAGCTGCATGACATCCAGGAATGCAAGGTTTGTTCATGGCTCATTCACAAGAAATGCATAGTAAATGAGATGTGTTTTGGAAAATTCACGCTGTATGTATAGTACATGTGCAATGATTTAATGTTCTCTGGATGCATATGCACGTAGTTCTGCCAGGAAAATCCTGTATTTAAAAAAAAAAAAAAAAGAGAAAGTTTTATATCTGCAGCAAATTGTTTTGCCCTTAAGGCGATGATGGTAAATAAATTTGCCAAGGCAAATTTGAGAACTTGGAGAGGGAATGACATAGTTGTGAAGTATTGTACTTGGGCAGTGTAATCTGGGCTGTTCTCTTCAGGGACAATTTGTATATATATCTGCAGCCAGGTCCTTAACCAGTTTCATACTCAAAAGCTGAAGGTCTGTTTTAGATAGGAATACCATGTTCCACCTGGATCTAAATATTTCTTTGAAAACAGAACTCAGGTTATCAACCCTGGAGAGCAAACTAGCTGGGCTGCTGTGGATATATCATCAGTAGATGGTTTAGCATTTACAAACAGGATATTTACTGATAAAAACTGCATACATTATTGGTTTATAGACAGATATCAAGAATGGTAGTGAAAAGAAAGGCCATGTATGTATTCACTATATAGACATCCTTGTCCAGAATTTGGTGATTATTTCTTCATATGTTCTACTTTTACAGCAGACAGACCTCTCTGCCACCATGGTTATGAAATATCCCCCAAAACAACCAACTAAACAACACCTACCCCCCAAAAAAAAAAAAAAAAACCACCACACTACCCAAACAAATCCTAAACAAACAAAAAAACAATGTAGAAAACCATCCACAACCTGTCTCTAAAACCCAGGTACTTGTAGGACATCTAATGGTCTTTTTTTCTTAGCATAGCAGGAACAGAAGCTAAGATGGCTCAAAGGGAGATAAGTAAAATAAAAATACATAATAATATTCTCCCATACATAGTAATATTCTCCCATACCCTGGGGACAAGAGGGAGCTAATGTCCTTAACAAACTGTCCCACCGTCCCAACCCATCCCCCAGCCCAGTTGTCTTTATTAATTTTTTTCTTTTCACGGGCAGTAAAGCAGAGGTGAGTTTGAGTCTGAGACATCATTGCTGACTAAGGGAGAGACTGAGAAATCAAAAGGTGAGACATGGCAACATAGCTTGGTACCTCTGGCAATAGGTATCATAGGTATGTTGTTCTCTGTCCATTAATAAATAATATGTAGTATTAACATAAAATTGATGTGGTATCAATGCTCTGTCTTCTCTCTGCTCTTATGTCAGTGTTTATGCATAATGCTTGTTTTAAACTTCTTGCTTCTGCAACGAGTTGCAGGCTACTGATCGAGACACCATAACTTAAATCTTTTGTATCATTCCAGTTCTCTGTGACTGATGTGGTGATAAGTCTTTGGAGCTATTCATTACACTAAGAGCACAGATATGAGAAACAAACATACATATGTTTAATTCTTTTCTGGAACAGAGAAGCTAAAGACAGCTATTATTTTTTCCAGACTTTCCCTTTGGAGAGTATAGCAGGACAATAGCAACCTTCTATACTGTTCACTGACACCACGAATGATAGGTAGGATACTGGGAGTTGAAATCTGTTTTTTCACACCGAGCAGATTCTCAGCTCACATACAAAGAAATGCACTATGGTGGAGGAGCTGCCAACTAGGTCACCATGGCCAAAAAAAGGTAACAGTTTATAAATATGAATTATAATACCTACATTTTGTATGTTTAAAATACAAAGCTTTGTTAGTTAAAGCCTTGCTCTGGCCTGGAGCACACAAAGCTATAAATGCTGAGGGAGCCTCTGCCCAAAGGGAGGTGAAGGGTTCAACTGACTCAGGAATTTAATCATTGATTCCTAGCAGGTGTCTAAAGCTGTAACTGGTTCTGAATCAAAGCTGCAAACTACCTAATGGAGTTATCCATGTTTCTGATTATCTCCAAATTGAGCCTAACATATTTCTAATCACAGAACAGATTACATTAAAATGCACAAAACTGAATTATATGTTTAAAATATATTGTTTTAAAAGAAATGTGTCAACTCCTGGGACTCATGTTTCATGGCTTGAAATTCAACTCTGTTTACCTGATTTTATATTCATCTGGGTTTCTACATCACCTTCAGACTTCACTACAACTAACTGAAAAGTTTCTGGGTTTGATGAATATTTGTCTTCCCAACAAGAGTTTTGAAAGGGAGAATCTGCTTCCTTTAAAATTTTCACCCTGTTTTCTAGAAGTCAACTTTCCATAGTAGTATCTGAACACAATTAGCACTACATTGTAAGGCTATGATACATGCAAATATTATCAGCAATACAGCATGCTTTAAACTGGGGATTTTTTTGGTTTTGTTTGTTTGGTTGGTTGGTTGGTTGGTTGGTTTTTTGTTTGTTTGATTTTTTTTTGATTTTTTTTTATTGAGTAGCTGTTAGTGGATTTGGGAATAGAGAGCTTAGAAGAAGCTGCTAATAGTTCCTATCTAGGGTGGCTGGGGAAATAAATTGTTACTTAACAGCAATTAAAGATATCTTTAGGCACTGCAGTTCAAAATTATTTGGTTTTGTTGGGGTTTTTCTGGTTGGTTGTTTTTTTTTCCTTGTTTCTTTGTTTCTTTCTCTTACAGGGAGTGGTCAGTGTAAGGCTGACCAGTTAGGAAATGAAGCTGGGAGACCCAAGAGGGTCATGCCCCAGGGTGGGACATACCCATGCCCTCACCAACAGCCCAGTCTCATAGAAGCTGAACACATTGCCAGAGCTAGTGCTGGTAACGATGTCCATCGGCACTTCCAGACACAGCAAGTACTGAACCAGGTCCAGCATCCATCCATGGGCTCCAGGCAGGAGCAAAAGGAGACAGGGCCAGAGACAGGGCTGGAGCACAGATACAAAGGGTCCATCCAGCAGATGGGCTACCAACAATAGGTAGTCCAAGGTCCACCAGTATGTAGAGGTAGAGACCAGCACTCCTACAGCGCAGCTCAGACCAGAACAGCACAGGGCTGACCTGAAATGAACCTGGGCAGGGGATGGGTGACAGCCCCAGGTGAGGCTCCTCAGGGAGGTTAAGACTTATTAATGCCCTCAGGCCCCTGACAATTTTATGGCTTTCATGACCCTTTACCTGTTTGCCAGCGCTGATTTTGATTCTTGAAAACCTTGTCCTCTCCTTGAAATGTGACAGAAAAAGCAGAAGTGAAGAATTAAAAGCAGCTGTTCTATTTCAGGTGACACATGATATCTTTTCATTTCTCCCCATGACACAGGTATGAAGGATACTTCTATAGGCAGAGTTCTTTAAGGAGTATTTATAGAAAAGTCAGAATCAGATCCTTTAAATCTCTAAAAGTTCTCTAAAAAGCAAGTGTGATCAAAGACATTGAACACTTTTTTAACATTTTAAAATAGATAAATAGAACAATTTATAGATGCAGCATTTCAAGCAAGAGACCTTTGACCTCAAATTAATACCTTGAAGACCTGTAAGAATCTATAGAAAGAGTAATCTCTCTTATAAGCATGTAAAAATAGCAAAACTGACTGAATAGCTGAGGTACCAGTGTGAATTTTCTCCTCTTGTCACAATCTCTAAGGTCTTCACCACATATAGCAGAAGAATTAAGCAGGGACACTTGTTGCGGACTTTACTGTAGTGTAACATTTACAAATGAATAAATAAACCAGTATAGCCCTTAACTGCTGTTTATTAAAAAAAAAAAAAAGCATTACTAAGTATTTTACAAGTACTGTATTTGCCAAATACACTGTGCACAAGACAAGAAAGCTACAATACAGTTCCAATGGTAAACAAGTCTTTTTATTTTACAAAAAATAGCTGCCTTAAAAAGAAATAAAATTAACATTCCTTGCTCTTTATCCTTTTTTTTTTTTACCTTTTATTTTGGGGAATGAAAAAATCCTTAGCTAGACGGATGAATTACATTTCTTCATTATCACCCAGCAAAATTTACAGCAAATATACCCACAAATACTGAGGCCAACCACAGGCAACAAATTTTACATATTGCTATGAAAAGTTGCAAGTTGCTGCTCGGCTTACAAGGGCCTAGATGGCAGTGTAGTTCTTAGTGTAATTAGTCAACTTGATCTTCTCTGGGAAGATAATATTAACTGAGAGGTTTTCCCCATTGTTAGACTTCAGAAAAAAGTTCTTTTTCTTGCGCAGAAGATGACTGTATTTGGCATTAGCAAGCCACATTTCACATTTTGAAAAAAAAACAATCCCGGTTGTGCCTAAGACAACAAGACATGTAAGCAAGCCCAGAACAACAAAACATATGACCTGACTTCTGCTCAGAAAAGGATCTGCATTTTGGATTGTTTCTTTCACTGTTATTTTCAGGATTTCTTGCTGTTGATGCACTGATCTATGATGAGCTTTTGAGAGTGGCTTGTAATTCTGCATATGCTTTCTTTCCATATTCACTCCAGAAAGACTTGTGTTTTTGCTGGGATGTTTGCAGGTAACACCAATGAATTCTGGTTTACAGATGCATTCGAACCCTCCCTGGGGGTGTTCACTGCAAGTCCCTCCATTCTCACAGGGGCCACTGGCACAGAATATGACACGGCTTCTGCAGAGCTTTCCCGTATAGCCATGGGGACAAGAACAGCTGAAACCCACACCAATATCTGTACACGTTCCTCCATTTTCACAAGGGTTGGATTCACAGTCATCTCTGTCGATTTCACAGAAGTTGCCAGCAAAACCAGAAGGGCAGAGACAGGAAGCATGTGGTGCAAAACCGTTGTCATCAACACACGTTCCTCCGTTCTGGCAGGGAGAGCTAGAAAAGATAACAAACAAATAGACAAAATTGATGTCCAGCGAAAGGAGCTTTTATGAAACACTTTATATAACAAAAGGAGCTGGTTTTCTTTAAAGAGCAATTCCAAATGCAAATCCACTAAAGTCAATGAAGTTGAATCAAGAATGAGTTTGTTCAACAGCTTTGCCAATACAGATTATAACATCTTCTGCTGACCCTTCGGGCAGGATTAGTACACTAGTATACAAATTCAATCTGAAGAGCTGTGAAGGGATTTTAAATTATTTCAAACATTTATTCAAATTAAGCTTCCCACTGCTTTCATACGCTTGGAGCTATTTAGCTTAGCAACTATTCAGACAAGACAGAACAAAGACATGAGCAGCATGGCTGCTTCTTCTCTACCTGATTATTCATAAGATAATCTATATATTGTATTGACAGAGCAAAACACTCTGCCATAGCGACTACATGTTTTTATTGTGCCTCTCTGGTGTTTCATGACACAAAAAAATTTAGAAGCAAGCAGATACTTTTCTACAAACTGCTGTTCAGCCAAAAATTTTGATAATTATAATAAAAAATATAAATGAGATAATTTCAGATTTGGCAAAGACAGCTGTAATGTGAGGGTAAGACCATAGGAAAACAAGTATTTGTGCAAACTCTTTAAGAACTTAACAACTAATAGCTTGGTACTATGTTTTAAGTGACATAAATTAACTGAGAGACCTTTTTTACCTTTACAATGCAATTGTGCCTTACTGAGCACAACATCAAAGGATAGGCCTACCCACTGACTGGCACAAATGTGTCAATTCAGTGGATCTGTGCAAAGTGGGCTTAGACTTTTAGCTGTCTCTACTGGAAGTGAAGGGTCCCTGGGTCCCAGGTTTACAAATAAATCTCAAACCCCACTTTTATGGCAGTTCATCACATATGAACAAAGCTTTTAAAACTTACTTTGTAAAAAATGAAAAAGATTTGGCAGAGCTTAGGACAAGCCTCTTTGACAACACTTTTCTTAAAAGTGTTTTCTTAAAACACTTATGTATCCCTGAAGACACACAGCACAGTACTAGCTGATAGTTGAGAAGTTCAAGCTGTTCTTTAAGCGTTACGTTTCCAGGGGAAAGTCCCAGGGATAGTGAACGTCACAGCTTCATGGATGCAGACATTTCACATATGCAGTGGTCAGTAGAACAGGCCATTATGGATTTCCATGGTGGGACATAGGAATTTAAGAGATCTGTTGATGTCTGAATGAGATGACTGTGAAGGACATATAAGTTCCTGACTACAAGTGGTCCCTGACTTCTGGTCAGAGCAAGGTTGAGCTATTCAAATGCCCACCCATTGCTCTGAGACTAGCTGTGACAGAGATTACTCCAAGCACCTCTGGCTTCACTGGGGACTGAAGTACTTGGTGGCCTCAGGAGAGTCTGAGTATTGTGATAGAGGAATCATCTGTCTGTTTTCTGCTGCTTCCACATAAACTGCTCTTTCCTCTTGTGTTGTCCTTCACTGTAGATGCTAGCTGGAAAAAAAAAGCTACTAGAAGAACATATTGGAAGTCTGGAAGAAGTATTAGGAAAACAAAAGGTGTCATTGTCCCCTTGGCATAGCTGTTGTTAGTGATAACTCGAGGTGATAAGGAATTTTAACAGAGTAACCAGCTACTATGTCTCCTTTAAGTAAAACATGGAAGTTGTAGTTGTACAGTCCTGGAGTAGTTATTGACTTCTTGGAGAGTTTAGCACCCTCTTGTACCTTTACAGATCCCATGGAAAATTGGACAAGCTGTTTTGGATATGACAATATGTAGAGGTTTGAACCCTCATGGTTTGGTTGAATTTCAGTATTTTCTAGTGAAATGAGAAGAAATTGCTGGAGAATATAAGTGTAAACTTTTTTCTGAACCTTACAGAAATGTGAGCAATTGAAATAAAGAACAGTTAAGAAGAAATATGCAGAATTTTTAAAAAATTTATTTATTTGTTTATTACTAATACTCATTGCATTTGCCTAATTTAAATATATTTAAATAAATGAAGCCTTAGTATTTATTTCCTTGATTAAATTCAGTTTCTTTGCATTTTTGGCATTTAACACTGCAAGGCATGGTACATGAAGGGTTAGTTGTGGAAACATGTACATACCACTTCTTTGCTTTCCAGATACTGTGTTTTCTTTTTAGAAAGTACCATTTGCTGCTCTGCTTCAAAGTAAAACTTCAAAATATCACACAGAGGTCACTAATGCAGATACATGTAAACGGACTAGAACAAACACTTTGATTTGTGAATTGTCTTGGTTCCGTCTGTGAATATTAACTAAGGAGCCAGCAGTAATACTCAGTAATATCAACATTGTTAACATTACCAATGAGGTAGGGAGGAACTGAAAGGAAGTGAGATGTGAATGAAAGTACACCATCTGATGAGGTCTTTTTCCAGGATGTGGGATGCACTCTGGGGGACTGTGAATTGTTAGCAGACACAGAACGCTTATGTTGAGAACAGTTGTCTTTTTGAACTAAAAGCAGATTTTCAGATACTGCTGCTCATTTTCCTGAAAAAAAGACAGCTTCTTAGAGAAAAAGAATCACTGTTTCAATTATATTGTTTCCTTAGGAAAAACTGTTCATGATTTCCAGACTAGCTCATGAGCATACAGTTCAAACACAGAGTACCAACACAAAAATATAGTTTCAGTAATTTAAAACCATAAGGATTTTAAGGAATTACATGGAACTAATCTGTGTTATTTTGTTGATGCTTTACTTTTGGAACTCACTTGTTCTTTGGGATAGTTAGGATACATGTTCACATTGAATTACTGAAATACTTGCTCTACAGATGAAAAGAAGAGAAAGCTATTCACATCCCCTATATTAGGCAAGTAGCTTGGATATGATTCATTGGACTTTCAAGGAACTTAAATGTCCTCATCATCAACAAAAAAAAAATAGGCAAGTGAGAGCAGCTATTTTAGAAGCTGAAAGTAAACCCAGACAGCACTATGTGAGTGCTCTTAATTTACCAGTTAAAAGTAATAGTAAAAAAATTCCACTGACATGAAGTTGTGGAAGAATAGCAATTCTTGCCAGAGAGAGTGAGAGGTGTTAATGTTCCTTAAACAAGAGTGTAAAAGTCTTCAGGAAGATTCAGTCATAAGGGAGATCTGAATATTTATTACTATCTATTGCTGAGCAAAAAGAGAATCAGAGGGTACCAATAGAGAGCAAGAAGGCAATCTCCTAAAACTGTGATTTTAAGGTGATAGTTTTAACAAGCTTGTATCCAACAAAAAGGCATTCTGTATGCTTATGGGACTAGATCTCTGACAAGCTAGAAGATTTCACCAGTTCACATTTTCTTTAACACTGAAAGGTCTTCCTTTTTTTAAGCATTTCTAGCAGTGCATTGGAAGTTCTTTAGTCCACTGAGTCTTGCCCTTTCACTGAGCACCTCAAATCTGGCTGTCTTCTTTGCTTCTGCCCATCAGGTATTCATATACATGAGTACGTTCCTCAGAGCCTGCTCTTCTCAAGGCTAAATAATCCAGATCTCACTATCCCCTTATAGGAGAGATGTTCCCATCCCTTCATCATATTCCTGGCTCTTCACTGGACTCACTCCAGTGTGGCCATGTCCTTTTCATATTGGGTAGCCCAATATGTACCCAGCACTCCAGATGTGTCTCACCAGGACTGAGCAGAAGGGAAAGATCACCTCCCTCAACCTACTGGCAATGCTTTTCCTAATGTCCCTCTTCTCTTAAAGAATGCAGAACAATGGCCCCCACATCCTGTTCTGATGGAAGTGAGATTATCTCCTTCAGTAAACTACAGACATATATATATGTTAGTTAAGAAAAATGACAGACTGATGGACTAGATGTTTTCATGTAGACAGCTTGTGTCTTTGGCTACTGTTCTCATCAGTGTATATTCTTTGTACATACAGTTATCCCTCACTAGAGGTGGGAGTACAGGATGGGAGGTTACTTCAATTTTTTTAACAAAAATCATGTGAAGGCATAAATTCACCGCAATAAGATGTGCAAATTAGCACTTTTAGTACTCAAATTGTGCACATAAACTCGTGCTGATAATCTGTAAATCTTGAAAATATTAACAGATCAGATTTGTAAAGTTTAATAATATCATCACTATGAAAGCATTATTTATTTTAGCACAGAGATACTTCCACTTAGCAAAAAAATTCTGAATACTAGTCAGTAGAAGTGTGGATTTTAAATTCACATCAGAAATCAATATTTACCCATTAATAATGCATGGTCCTTTCTTGAGATGGCAGTTTTTTCCTGTAAATCCCTGGGCACACAGACAAATATATCCTCCATCACCAGTCTCTATGCACGTTGAGTTATTGGTGCAGGGCTTTGCAGAACATGGGTGAATATCTGTTTAAAAAAACCCAACAGGGCTCAGTCAGCCTAATGAGAAAGAATCAGTAAATGGTATGCAATACGTAAAATAAAATATAGCTTTAATAGTCCTTCATCATGCATTTTATAAATGCTGATCTATTCCTTCCTCTGTTAAAATGGAGTTCAAGTTGTTGAACTATTGCAAGCAATTTCAGCTCTTCTCCTTTTAGCTCCCCCTTGCAAAATATGTTTGAATTGCTCCATTCTATAAATAAGTAACAGAAGGGAAATATTAGTATGGGAGAAAGAATTTCTACGTAGTCTAGCCATCCTTTCACAATGTTGGCTTCTCCATGAGCAGAATTCTGATAAAGCAATCAGGAACTTGGAATTCTCTCCGCTCCCTGCCCATATCATTATGTGCTTATGAGTAAACATTTCATAAAAACAGAGATCAGCAAGTTAAAAACAATCTGATAAAATTTCATCTTTTGGCTGGGCTACATTCAACCCTTACATAACTGTACCAGAAGAGAGAGCTGTATGACGTCTGGATCCAAAGTCACACATCTCATTTTCTTTACAATCTCCCTGCTGAGCCACTTCCCACTAAAACAATTACTGAATTTTTAAAATAATTAAAACTAAATAAACAAAAAAGTGCATATTTTAGCCAGCTAATGGAGCAGCTGTAGAGAAGTGCTGACTGTAAGTTTTCTAATGCTTTGCACACACATGTGCACATACACACTTTCTAAGAAGATGAAAAGAGATTTAAGAGCATCTATATTTTACTTTCCACAGCATAAAATAAAATAAAATTTAGAAGGTATCATGAGGTACTGCAAAATTTTAATGACAGCAAAACAACTTTCAAATACAATCTTCACCAGAAAAAAGGTTCTATTTTCTAATGTATTAGCCTGTTCTCATTGCAAAACAACAACTTAGCATGCACTTTGAGTGTAAGCTCTCATTTTCACAAGGACCAAAGTAACCTTGAATGCTTTTTGGAGCAATGTTGTCTGCCAGGCTCTAAAGGCAGCTAATAAAGCATGTACTTTGATGCAGGAGCATGGAAACTGTGTGAAATATATAGATATAGATATATAGGTATGTATATATATATATATATACAAACACATTGCTGTCAGTATTTTATGTCAGGGATTTAATTTTAAAACACAACTTAAAAGGTTGCTGTACCAGGTCTTTTTCAAACATAATATATAGTCAGCCTCAATTAGCCCGCTTTCTCTATTTTTCCTCTGAAAAGGTCAACAACTAAGTGACTTGCTTGCCTCAAGTGATAACTGAGTCTAAGATGAGAACCCAAAAAAATAAATGTTACATTTACACATGTATTATGAATGGCAAAATTCATATTCCCAATAAATTAATTAATATTTGCCCAAAACTAAGTTGTCATGCTGCAGTACATGAAGCAATCACTAAGTATTTTTATGAGGAAGACACACTCAGTAGTGGTGTGTCACAGCAGAATTTTTAACTCCTGTCTCATGCATGCCTAGCATGGGCATTAGAGGCTTTATGTGCACTCTCTGATGGCAGTTTGCCCTTGGCAAAGCAGTCAAGTGACAAGTAGCACAGTATACTCCCAGCTCACACCATATGTTGGCTTTTTAGCCAAACTGAGGTGAGCATTCAAGTAGGAGGTCATGGACCTGCTAACATGACTGTGTAGGCACAGCCAGGGGTGACAAGATGACAGATCTGATTTAGCAAGGTGGATCATATATTCTGACTGGGCTGTCATTTTTTCTTGGAAATAAATTGACTAAATTGTTTTTCCCTTTGCTACGGGCAGTGTTTGATGTGGTTCCTGTACTGTGCAGTGCGAATCAGCTGCAGAGGGAAACTGTGCTATGCAGCCTGGTTCCAGGTGTTCGTATACCTGACTCTGAGGCTGAGTTTCTGCAAGATGAGAAGATGCCATGGCATTCAGTTGGACAGGTTGGTGCACTCCACTGCAGAGATTAACCAGCAGTGCTAACACTGACATCAATTCACAGATGTCTTTCTTCAAGTGTCACGTCCATGTGACTGCAATAATAGTCATAAATTATTCTGATTTGTACCTACAGGTTTACAGTGGATAAAGCCCAAAGTATAACCTGCGTGCCTCTAAAGTACTGGGAAGGTAATTTTTGACTTGCACTGAGAACCAGGCTGCCCACACTAAAAAAACCAGCTACCCAATTACAGGCATTAGCAAATCACTTGGTGATCTAAAACTACTCCAGAAAGGAGCTTCCATGATACAAGACAAGGAGATCATACAGTAACTTTTTTAGAAAACAGAAAAAAAAGATATCACCAATAGCCCAAATCATCTTTTTCACTCCTATGCTTAGCAAACAAATAAGATGCTGCAACTATATCTGTATTTTACAAATATTTCAAGTGTTTGCAGACCCTCCAAGTTTTCCCGTCTGGGTTTTTCCTTCCATTTTCCCAAGCAAATCAAGTTTCATTCAGTGGTACCTGTGAGTTGTAGTTGCCTGTAATGACTTTACACTACCAGGAAACTGACACCAACTTTTTGGTTGATCAGGGGCTGAGCAATCAACTCATTTGAGGTCTCAGTGCTTTATTGGGTCAGGATAACAATTTGTAGCAACTTTCCAGTAGCAAGAAGATGAGATCTCTTGATCCCTTGTGGCTAACCAATGCATTTAGAGTAGGTAAAACCAGCAAGATGAAAGACTGTCAACATAACGTGTCACTGCAGATAAAAAGATGGTTATGTCTTTTTGGCTGAATATTCTCGGCAGTTCTTCATGAGGATCTAGATTCAAATCAGCAAAGAAGACTCTGATATGCCTCTGAGTGTTGAGAGAAATAATAGTTTCTGCACTTAAGAAGAGATATCTTCTCTGGTATTATAGGACTATGTTAATCATTATATATTAAACTAATATTTTTCCATAAAGTGATGGGTAATAATTTTCAATGCATTCTTTTGCATCCTAAGGATCAGTTGCAAGAGGAAAACATTGCAAGGCTCAGAATTGCAAAGATATATTAATACTAAGAAATTCAGCCAGGCACTTAAAGCTTTTAAAAGTAGTTGTGAGGATGGTACCTTTAAAAATGTGGTCCTTTGTATTTACCAATAAGCAATAGAACTGAGCCTCCTAAGGTGGCAGATGTGGGTTGTTCTGTCTACCTTTAGAAATCTATGATTATAGGTCACAGAGGGACCCATTACTCCTCACCAACTGTAATGAGTTTAGGTGGCTATCTCAGGTACAAACATATCTGTGAGATGTTTCCACAGCACTTGAGAGTTTACTGCCACCACAGCTCCTGTAAACACACTAAGACTAGCTTTAAACTAAGAAGCCTCTCTATTCTCACGTGTGCAGCCAGTAAGTACAAGTTGCAAAACTTGATGAGAACATAAATGAGTACCTGAGAACCTTGCAAAGTCCATGTCACTGCAAGGATGTGAACTACCTAAAATCATCTGAGTCTTTCAGTCATCTTGAAAATCTTATCCAGTTCAAACCGTCATCATTAATTACTGCTTTGGCTACACATTGCAGAACTCAGGAATACTCTATAAATTATAAGCCATATA
Organism: Corapipo altera; assembly: GCF_003945725.1. NCBI lineage: Eukaryota > Metazoa > Chordata > Aves > Passeriformes > Pipridae > Corapipo > Corapipo altera. The sequence continues at coordinate 6,717,200 of NW_020884878.1, forward strand.
CCAACAAAAGCCTGAAAGGCACGGAAAGAGAATGAGCCCCTGGATGCCTGTCCTCTTCCAGCTGCAGCTACGTGGGCAGAACAAGTGCATGCTCCTGGATGTTCATGTGATTTCTGTCTCCTCAGATCTCTTTGATTGAACATTGGCCTGTGTTAGCCAAAATAAACCAGCTCAACAAAGGCCAATTCTTCAACTTGCTTATGCTAAGCTGGCTCATTCTGAGTGGCAAGGGGTGAGAGAGCCCACACACAGCTCTTCCCTCTCAGACCTGAGAGGGAAGTGGCAGCCTGTTCAAGCAGACTTTTTTCCTCAGTTGTAGTAATGTTACTCCACTGCACCATCACTGGGTTAAGCAAAGGAAGAAATAAGCACAATCGTTTTGTTTTCAAGAAGTATTAAGAAAGTAGCATATATATACAATCTGCTACATAAATATTTCAAATTAAATTTAATATTTCAAATTATATTTAATGTATACAAGACAACTGTATTTCTACAAAAAGGCCTTATATTAACAAGGGAGCAGTTATTTGTTAGCCTTGCCCATGATAATCAATGTTTAAAATAGCATGTGTTTACACTTTGCTCACACATATGCCAACTACAAAAGATACTACATGCTTCTGCCTAAATTATTATAAAAGTTCAAGGTTTACATGCTGCTGCCCAGAATACCCTTATCTGGAGCTAACATTCAGTATTTTAAAATTAGTTCTCCAGGACTTTGCGTGTCTTCAGCACCAGATGGGGCTGCTTCCCTCATTTGCTCAAGAACAGGAAAGGATGTGCAAACCTATGTCACAGAGGCTGCCAACCCAGCCCTCCTCACAGATGCACTGCCAGGGCTTGGCACAGCTGCCATGCAAACACCCAGGGAAAGGAACACACTGATTACAAAGAGCACCCTGCCAGCCAGGTTGACACCTGAAAGACATAAAGGACAAGATAGAGACATAGTTTATTTTTAATAAAAAACATTACAAGGATGTTCGTCTTTTTGAGGCACAATAAATAAACTTTTGTATATCAAATTGGACTATTTGAACAAAAGGGTACCATCAACGTTTCTGGGATACTAGAGGGAGTTTATGTGAAGAAAACCATTTCATTCAGTGAGAAAGAAAAAAGCTAATCAATGTAAATACTTCGTACTGGAAAAAGTAAATTAAAAAGGTATCTAGACATCTATGCTCTATTATTGCAGTTACTGTATCGTAGAGTGCTGTTCCACTACAGTTCCATGTTTTCAAAGAGCAAACCATTTCAGCTTCTATCTGTTTTACCAGGATGATGAATTATTGAAGCTGTCCACTCCTGTGTTAATAGCACTGTCTGACAGATCTTTTTACCTGCATTCATTGGGAGATTCACAAAATCCATTCTCTGGGTGACAGCCAGTTCTACAGTTCACGCCTGGAAGAAGAGATTTTTTATAGACATCAAGCCAGAAAAATCAGCACTCAAAAAAAAAAAAAAAAAAATGACATCATGTCCTTTACACACTATTGATGTTTTAAAAGAACCCAGAATGCATAATGTACTGGTTTTTTACTACAAACAAATGTTTTTGCAACATAAAATTTAAATTAACTTAATCTGGAACATGTTGTAGAATGTTCCTATAGGGCAAGTCAAATGCCATATAGAATTAACAGCAAAAGAACACTAAGTCACTTTAGCACACGCAAAGTGTATGTAATATCCCTATATGCCGCATTAAGAGAAATGTCAGAGCAGATCCATGGATGTCGTTTCACAACATGCCGCTCCAAATGCATTGTTTCAGAACCACTTGAAACACAAAAGTACCTTTAGTCAGAAAAAAAAATTACATTTCAAACAACTTACAAGAAAAGTGTTAAATTCTTTTCAACCCTCCATCGTGTAAAAATAATCACTTTCATTAACTCATGCATAAATAACATAAGTTAAGGAGAAGATATCTCAGTCACAGTTTGTGTTTGTTTGTTTAAGTATTTGCATCAAGTAATACTCCTCTGAAATATCACCGTTAGCCACTGACACACTACGCCAATGACAGGAGAAACGCACTCCATCTGCTACGACGGAGAAGCTTCCCAAAGACACCGGTATCTCTGGCCGGAGCAAGGACCGAACGAGCCTTTGCCCTCGAGGGACTGCGGGAGGACTCGCGCCACCGCCGCTGCCCGCCCGGCCCCGGCAAAGTCCCGAAACTTTCCCAACTCGCCTCCCCTCACCGCGACATTTCCCGGGCAGAGGATCCCGGTGCGGCCGGTGCCCCGTCCGCGCTCCCCGCGCCGGCCTTACCTTGCGCTGCGGGCAGGACGAGGGGCAGAAGGCAGCAGCAGCCGAGGAGCCCCGCGGCTCGCAGCCCCATGGCCGGGACGGGGCCGCTCGTCTCCGGCCGCCCCGCGGGGAGCTCGGCGGACGGCGGGGCCGGGAAGGCGGCAGCACCCCCCGCCCGCAGCGCCGCCGAGCTCCGGCGCCACGGGGCGGGGGGAAGGAGGGACGGAGGGCGGGGAGGGCTGCCCGCTTCCACCCGCGGGCGGGGGAGCTGCCCACGGGGCGAGGCAGCCCCCGGTCGGCCCAGCCCCTCCGAGCCCGAGCTCCTGCGCTGGGGCGGCCGGAGGAGACGCGCACCTTGCGCTCCTGCGGAGTCCTATAAGGGCGCGGGAGAAGGGAGGTCTGTTGGCGGGGAGGAGTGTTAAGCACGCCTCTAGTCTCCTTAAAACTTAACTCCGGCTGTCCGCACAGAGCTAATTTGGGGCTTGTCTTCAGAAATCTGAACGCTTCTCTCCTTAGTCATTTACATCAGAGCTCCAACTCTTTCAGAAAAGACCCAGCAGAAAAGCATGGAAGGTGAAATATTGTGTGTTTCTGAGGCTTGAGAGTTAAAAAAAGATCCCACCAAAGCACCTCAAATTCTACCTTCAACAGTCACAGAACAGATCAAGAAGAAACATTAGTTCCACCACAAGGCAATTTAAATTCTCCATTTTATTCTGTACCTTTCGCTTTTATATCTCTTTATTCTTCCTTTGCACTGTCCCTTAAGGAAATAGACTGGGTATTTCTTGTTCTTTGTATTCTTTCTTGTCCATTGTTTTCTTCTTTTAAAGAAGTTCTGCTGGTTTTTAGGATTCCTGAGGGGCCTGTTTTCTGCCTGCAGATGCAGTGCTTTCTTCCACCAGACCTCATTTACTAATTTGTCTGCTTTTATGTGAAGTAACTAGAGATCCTTATAATATGGTAAAAAAAACCCCTACACAGCCATCTGCTTTTTCTCTAGAATTAAAATGGGCTAATTCAAGATTACCTGCCTGAAAATATACACATTGGAAAGCATTAGCTTCAGATAGCCCATTTACTTTTACTTCAAGAAAATGATGTCACTTAGGTTGAAAAAGTTTGCTGATGGTAATGCTGCCTTTTAGTTTTAACCAAGAATGGAGGAAGGGAAGGCCAGAAAAAGGAAGAGCAGAAACCCAGGGATAGGTTAAAGATAACACTTAGGAGTAAAGTGTGAGAGGCAGATGCTGCTTCTTCAGAGCTCTCCAAAAGTTTTGGTACCTACGATAAGCTGTGCCTGTCTGACTCTATGGGCACAGATTGTCTCCATGGGTTCCCAACTTATCTTGCTTTCCTTTTACTACTGAAACACTACTTTGCCTCACAGCTTTTGCTCTTGCTCACCAGACCAAGCTTTGCTGGGGTATGGTCAATGACACCCTACAGAACTGAGAACATGTGGTGGTAATGATGACTAATTAATCCTTTACTCTGCCTTTCTGTGAGCCTGTGCTTTTGTAGGGTTAATATCAGCAGCTCTTTGTCAGTCTATTCCCTTTGCTTTTATTCTGGCTTTCTTATTTGTTTACACTCACATTGTCATAGGTCCAATGTTTCTTATTCCTCTCATAGGCCATAAGTTCTCTGCTTGCTGGTGTAGAAGCCTTGCTATGTTAGACCTTCTCAGCATTTTTTGACAAGAGATAACCTGGGTAGTTAAAATGGTTACCAGTATTCTGTTATTTCAGTGATATTTAGTGATATTCCTATATTAGTTTGACCAACTAGTCAAATAAAGGGTTTAATCTTCCTGCCTTCTATCTTAAAAATTTCTCCTTGTATTCTTTTTTTTACAAAACTTTAAGAGTAGAGAATCTGTAGAATTCATAGATTTTATCCATGCACTCATCAATGTCAAATTATCTGCTCTAATTTGCATTGTAAATAGATACTCTGATGATATATGATGACACATGATGACACATTTCTTCTATTTTCTGGGTTAACTATTGAATATCAGCTGTATTGTTCAAAAATGATATCTTACAAAATACATTAGGAAAATCTTGCTCTCACGATGCTATGTATGATGTTGTAATGGCCATTACAAACTTCAATTTTTGTGCTCTCTTCTTCTTGCTTTTTTTTTTTTTTATAGATACACTGGTAAGCAAAAATTGCCTATTTTTTAGAATAACTCTACTTTTTACTCTTCCATTTCTCAGGGTGCCCCTTGGATTGCTAAAAATAGTAAAAATCTCAAATTTTCCATCTCTTCTATTTTCTTCAACTGTCATTTAAATAAAAAACTATTTTCATTTCCAATAAGTCATAATCCTTTTTGTTGGAGTCTATCAGCTGGAACAGAATCTGTCCAGATACTAATCCAAAAATAATTCCAAAACAGAATCCCTAGCATTCTGTAAATCCAGGGTAATTTTCTTCTCTCCCCTGCTTCCACCTGAGCAAAACCAAACCCTAAATCATTTTTACTTAGCTTGTTTACTGCCAAAAGCACTCTGATCTAAATCTCCATTGTCTTCACAATAGTTTTTGAAAATTATAGTAACTGTGTTTTACCAGATGTTAGTGATTTCACCGAGGATAACCTTAATTTTTTTTTAACTTTTTTTGGTCTTTACATTAGAAATTGGAAAGAAAAGAGTCTCATGCAATAGTTGTTTAGGTGTGGAGATCATCCAAGGTGTTGCACTCATTTCTTCACCTGAAAATACTTGAGTGGTGAGCACAGACTGAGGAGTGCTGGTCTAGTGATCTTCTAACAGTCTGTGATTCTTGGGAAACATAGTTTCATGGAAACCTTGGGATATTTCCTTTGGAACATTTTACAGGAATCAGGGTCATCAGATCATCCAAGACACTGACAGCAACAACTGAATCCAGAAAAAAAGTCTTGATGGATCCTTGTCCAGAAACTAATACAATCTTTCATTTGTTCCAAGAAAATGCCCCACAATGATCCTGTCTTTTTTTAAACTAGAATAACAAACATGTTCAAGGACTGAGATAGTGGAAAAAGCAGACTGAGACTGAGAATTTTACTTGGAAGAACTTTTTTTTTGTACACTGAACACAGAAACAGAGTTCCTCAACCTTCTGGTCAGCAACATGCAAGCAACTTTTCAAAGTCTGGCAATGCAAAAGTAGCAAGGAATCCTTGAAGTTCTGTTCTGGCTAGGAGTACTTATACTCCCAACATCCTGTTTGCCTACTAATATAACACCTTTTGACTGGAAAGAAGTTCAATCAAATTTTTGTTTCGTTGTTGCAAGAATCTGGACAAGGAGAATCTGCATCAATGATGAGAAACACAAAGCAAATAATTAGTATAACAGCTCCCAAAGGTACCTGCAAACTCTGATAGCTAGAATCTGAGGCTATTAGCAGAGTCACGTAGAAACCATATGTGAGACCTCCACATGAGGGGAAGAAATAACGGATTAACTACTCTAATACATATTGCAAAGAGAAAGGGAAATATATCTGTTAGAGACAGTGCCACCTTCCCGGAAAAGTAGGAATATTTTGCAAATGACTGTATCAGAAACTCTAACATTATCGTGAGTGGAGAGGTTTATTCTTTATCCCTTTAAGTGATCTCACCTAAAAAATCCACTGTGCAGGCTTGAAGGGTAATGACCTTCCCCAAATCTTCGTTCGCAAAGACTGGCCATGATGAACTTCATACTGTACTCTGTGAGTAGTGCTGGCCATTAAGAAAGCTTATCAGAGGCAGCTGGAGCTTAAGAAACTCTTTTTCTGTTAGGATGTCCTATCCTCGTGTGCTGGGACCAGATGGGCTGAACCAGGCTTCCAGCTTGTTGGGGTTGAGCAGAATATCCTCTCTCTCCTTTCCCTCTAACCTCCTTGCCATGTCCCAGGTGCACAGTGGCACTTGTCCCCCCATGCCAGATTAACCTCTGTTGCCTCTGGCTCCTCAGTGAGATGATTCAGTGCACTGTGCTGGCAGGTGACTGACAAGAAAAACATGAAATTATTTCTGCTACCACTGTATCCTTTTCAAGAACATGTTTCTCTCCTCACAGAAAGCAACAGGTGGATGTCTTCAGACTTCAGTGGGAAGACAGGCGTCTTGTCCATCACCGTCTGTATCAGAGTACATAAACCAGAATTTTTTTCTGCACAGAACAGATTTCACTACACACAGAAGTTGCAGCTATCAACAGTGAGTTAGAGATTGCCAAAGTATATTTTTTTTAGAATGGTAATTTTTCCCCACTGGAACAGTAGCCAGAATGTGTAGAGCTAAAATATACAGCAATAATTTACAGGAGTTAAAGCCAAACCCATTCCCTCTCCTAGTACTGAAAATCCTCATAGCCTCCCTCTCTAAGTATTGTCAAAGAAGTACCTCAGTGCTATCTATCACCCAATTACTATAGCACAGAGAATTCTGCCAGCTGTTTTGGAAAGTACATTACTTGAAATCTTGGCTGCTATGAAGACTGAGGCAAAACTTTCATCACTAGGGCAGCTTTCCACCGTCTGTTGCAGTCTTGATCAAAAAATGAATGCAATTTTCCCCCTCTCTCAGTGTTAGGAATGCCAGAGATTTTGCTATCCCTGAGATCATAGCCCTTCTTTGATATTGTAAAGAAAGAGTCCTAAATGTAGAAACCTGAAATATTCAGTAAGATTCTGCATTCATAGTTAGTACTCTGACAGATGCATGAACTTAGCAATTAAAATACAGGGTCAAGAAACTACTACATAAAAAGCAAATCAAGGCAACAGGAAAAAACTTCATTCTTCTAGTAGGTTTTTTTCCATCCTGCTATTCACAGCACAAAAGATGAGAAACTGGAGGAGTATAGGCATAGAAGAAAATAAAATATATTCAGAAAATATGATTCTGTCACTGATGCAAACAAAAACGAAATCTTATTCAAAGCTGTTACAAAAAGAATACATATATATTTAAAGAAATCTAAGCAAAGACAATTTTCAAAGAGCTGGAAGATATCACTGTCATTTTATATAGCACTAGTGGGCTGCATATACTTGAAGTATAGAATAATGTAGACAGGTTTGTTGAAGACAGTGGGAAAGTCATGGAAAGAATTTTTAGTATAAAGAGAGAGAAATTCTAATGTGCATCATAATGTGTGAAAACAGGAAATTTAGAAATGCAAATACTTGCCATAGACAGAAATAATGGCAGGAAGTTTACTTGGAAGAAAGATTAATTTATGCTGAGTATATAGACATTTTCTTTTAACACTGAGGTTGATCAGACAGTATGACAACTTGTCACCAGAGTAGAGGCAAAATAATTAAATGTCTTTAAGGAAAGGTTAAGTAAACTTAGAAGGAGACTAATATGAAACCAACATTGCTTGAAGCAGGTGTTTGAATTAGATTATCCAAGATGTCCCTTTCAAAGCCATCACTTATGGTCCTGCCATATATTTTGGTCAGGCAAACATTCCCTTGCAAACTGATGTTATAAAAGCCTGAATCCTTGGTATTTTTAAAAGGTGATTGACAATCTGACAGATGTTAATAGCAGCTAGGAAGTTTGTATCATAATATTTCCAATATATCCAACATGCTATACCAACTTGGAGATGCAGATAGTGTTCAGTTTTTAAATCACATCATCTTGTTATCTTTTATTTTTCTGCAGTGAAAGACTTGGTACTGTGAATATAAATGTAGATTCTTAATAGTCAGACAGTAAACAGAACATTTTTGTTGATATGTTAGTAGTATTGCATTTTCAAATATATTTTAAGTACTTTCCTGAGGCTAGAAAAATAATTTTACTTCCTACATAAAACATAACTAGATCTGAGACTACATTGCTGGACAGGGGCTGACTGTGTATACACAGGGGAGAAAGCAAGAGAGGGAGAAACAATCTCTCTGTAAGACACTATGTTCTTATGGTTTTATGAATTGAGAGAATAAGTTATTCTGTCTTCTGGCTGAAAGGATATTTATAAAGAAAAATGGACAACTCACTGTGAGACAGACATATATCAAAATGAATAGCTTAGTTTTACCTACATGGAATCTGAAATGATAAGAGAGCCATCAAAGATTACACATCAGAGAGAGGGAAATTCAACACTGAACCACCATTTAAGTCTATTGGAAAATTGTCTACATATGGATAATCCAGAAATAGAAAGCATGGCCATATATTTCTGAGTGTGTGTAGAATCTATTTAAATTTAGTCTGTATAATACATATTTCTCTCTATGATATATATATATGGAGAGTGAACAGGAAAACAAACAGATATGTGGGAAATATATAACAGAAAAATAAATGCATGAGGAAATATTTTTATAAAATTATCATTTATCAATAGAGGTGTTCTGACAATTTACAAAATTTTACACTCTGCAACCTCTAGTGTCTGATGCTAACAGTTTCAACCTGAACTCTGATACTTAGAGATGCCTGCTGTTTTTAAAGCTTTGAACTGGCCCTGATGGAGGCTTTAGGTGGCAAAAAAATAAATAAAAAAAAATCCACTCACCTTTCTAGACTCATTACTACTGTCAGAACTCTATCTGCTATTCAGTCTTTGATTTTTGTCTTGATCTCAGCAGGATTTTTTGCAAGCTACAGAAGCAAGCTGTTATTTTCGCTCTTAATTCTCTCTCTGGTTTTGTGCCATTTTAAAGGAAAGATGCTGCGTTTACTTCAGTTTCATACAAACCCTAACAGATCCATTGTTGCTATTTATACACATTCACATATGGGTATTGTCTGCTGATTACCAGCAAAGTTTCCTGTGTTTCTGCTTTATTTGTCTTCTGACAAAGAAACCAGATCATTCCTCTACTCTGTGCTGTTTATTTGTTTGATTGGGTTTTGTTCAGCTTTTTCCAACATATATGTTTATTTGCTTGACTTTCTGTTTAGTGGGGTTTTATATGCCTTTACTAATTCTAAAAATCAGGTGAGCTTAACTCTGTCATAGTCCTATTTCACAGTTTCTTTTTAAGTTCCCCCTTCTTATCTTATAAACATTACTATGCTGTACAATTCTTTCCTTTCCTATACTGTTTCTAAGTAGTTTGTCTGCTGCTGTTTTTTTTAATGTGGTGTCTTAACATTATGATTTTCAGTGCTCTTTTTAATGATATTGTTAAACTATAAAATGGATCCTAAACTAAGTTCTATTTGCATTATTATGGTTACCTTGCATTTTGTCTAGATCTATTTAATTTTTATTTTGTCACAGGATATTATATAATCATTAGTTGAAAGTGATCAGATTTGATGAAATTTCTGATGTTCTCTATCAATGTAGTTTTACCTCCTGGGAAAGGGACACATGAAGAAACTGCCTCAAGATTACCATTCCAGTTGTAAATGTGAAGATAAGGTTTTATAACAATTGGTGCCATTAAAATAATTATTTGAGAATTAAAAAGAACCCAAATGAGAACAAATATCTGATGGTAATAAAAAAGAAGTCTATGCCAGAAGCAGTCCTTTTTGCCATAGCTAGAAGCTCTTTTCCTCAGTCTAGCATCAAGGCTAAGAAAAATAGATTGGCAAATTGTCAACCCTTTATACACTAGTAATATCAAGAAAGTAATTTCCACGAAGATATACAACCTATTTCCTTTGCTTTAGTTCATGTCTGAGCTCTGAACTTCCCAGGAAAGTTTTCTTCGTTCTAGCCTTATCTTGAATGAATTTGCAAGTGAAGGACAAATGTTTGTTAATAGTACCAAAATAATATATTTTAAATTGTTAATGCTAGTAAACACTTACAGTCAGGAAGCCTGACTTTTTACATAACAAAAAACATGACCTTTTGCCCCGTAATTCCAGAGTCAATTCTAAGATATTCTATAAGTTTGGAAATACAATTTTCAGTGAAAGATTCTAATGAAACAAATCAATTACTCCAGTAAGCTGATCCAGTACTCCGTATATTAATGTAGAATGCTCAGAATTAGGAATGATTTTATTAAGCATGGTTTGAGATTAAAATTAGAAATTAATTAAGCAAGAATTTAGTTGTTGTGAAACACTTCCATTCTTTAGTGGTGAAGATTAAGTAAGGCAGCTAAGGGAAGACTGAGTTAGCTTGCTTTTTCCAAATCAGATCTAACTCATGAGATTTTTGCAAATCATATAAAGACAAATAACTTGACAAGCAAGAATGTGTTTGCTGAGATCTTGCTTTTGCACTAGTCTTTTGTTGGTTCCATTTCACAGGTAGAAATGCTGAGGCACAGAGAAGGAAAGTAACTAGTTCAAATTCATATTCATGGTAAAGTCAGGTATGCATGGTCAGGTCTCCCACACCCTTCCTTCTTCTTCTTACTATATTGCCACCTTTGGAGTGAACCACAGATTTGAAAAGAGGAAGAAAGAAATTAGGAAAAAAAAAAAAGGAGGTATTCAGAACAGGCCATGTAAAAAAAATGAAACTAAATGCAGAATTCCCTTGTATTCTGAATTTCCAGTGATGGCTCTTGGCAAGGAAAATACTGGATATTTGTGTCAGAAGTCGGCTTGGTTTCAGTTCCCTCAACTGATATGAAATATGGATCATCTGCTGGAAGGTGCATATGTGCTTATGTTCTTGAAACAGTAATATCTTTATGTTTGTCTTTTATAATCTTTTTTTCCACTAGCATGAACTGTGCTAACTATACATTGTTCGCTCTTGCAGGTCTTCTGTAAGCTAATTAAATGTTTTATTTACATATTGTTTGTGAATGATGAACACATGCACAAATATGACATTTCTCTTCCAAGTGCAATAATCATTCGGCATTTTGTTCAAAAGTGTGATTTTCCCATTATTCCCTTCCCATCTCCAAACAGAAATGTGTCATAAATCTTTTGAGTCCTGCTCTCTTGCATAATGCAGTAACACTGAAGCTCTTGGTTTTCCGATGTAGTAATGTTCACCATTACTCTCATGTAGATGTTGATGTTATCTCCCTGTTTGTTATATCTTATGACATTATTTTTTTAGATGTGATAAAGCAGTGGTCACAACAGGGTTTTGGGAACTGGAAACAGAGCAAAGAATCTATAATATATTACATGATCCCTTACATTTTGCTATATGTAAAAGCCTCCAGTGACAAGGAGGAGAATAAACAAATATCCCCATAACTGCAACTCTGGAAAGTAGTGGCAAGCAGGTCTGATATAAAAGACACAACAATACTTTCAATTATGTTTGCATAAATGCAGAAGTCTACTGATTTTTTTTTGTATGACCACTGTATTTTATTATTATTGTTTCATCTGTTTGTATCTTTCTTATGTGTTTGTGTCTTATTTATAAAGCTGTGCCTTTTTTTTAGTTTATAAATTCCTTAGGTCAAGGACTGTCTTTTTATATTGCATCTCTAAAATACCAGTGTCTGTGATGGGCTCCTAGTAAAATACTAAGATGACGTAATATTTGTGTTGCATTAAAGACCTTGCAACTGCAATCAGGACTGTAATCTGACTGCACAGGGCCCTCTCTAAGTAGAGAGCTACACTCTTACTCACAAAGAATGTGAAAGAACGTACTAATGAAAGTAGGACAACAGACTACGACAAAACCACGCCAAAATGACATGACCACGATGATTCAGGAGAGTTCACTACCCCCATGGATCTGAGGGATGGGGCTTTCTTATTGTTTCAACATTTGTTCATGTCTGTTGCAGAAAGCAGGAGTATGTAAAAAACCTGTCCAATGTTATATTATTATGTTGTTTTTGAAGCTGAAAAGTCAAGCCCTCAACAGATGGGAAATGCAAGAATTAAGATCCGTGTGCAAACTTAATTTGACTTTTTGTGATTATGTTTTCTAATTCCACCTGCAATCTCATCATTACATACTGTGTTTTTTCATAGCACATCCACCTGATTGAGTACTCACTTTTTAAATAGGTTTTCAGTATTTTGTTTACTCATGTGGCTCCCTTACCTTATCTCTCCCATTTTGCAAGACCTGTTCTAGAGACAGAATTGTCAAACTTTCTCTGAGACTTTTCATGCTGTTCATATTAACATCCAACAGCTACACAAATAGAAATGAACATATTTTCAGAACATCTCTCTAACATAAGGCAGTACTCATACATCCATTTTATATTCGAAGGACTGAGAAACAAAAGAAGTGAAAAAAGCTCAGTTCTTGCTTGTTCTGAGTTGCCAGTAGAAAACTTTTTTCAGTGCATTTAGCACATTAGACATTCAAAGCACAACTCTCAAAGACATGAAAGGCAATGGTGAAAGCGCAGCACCTTATGAATTCAGGCTCAAGTGAGACCCAGATAATGAGTAAACGTAATTGCCACACGAGTAGTTTGGCTCTACTGTCTTTCCTGGCATCATAGGCAACATTATGGAGAGAGGCAGGGTGGAATATAATTCTGCAGAACACTTAAAGCAGAGGACAGTCTTTCTCCTCCTGCTTCCACAGCTTCTGACCTGTGGGCCTGTGGGTCGTACACCTCTCACAGCACAGCCGTGGTTCATTTTCACATGCTCTTCCATAAAACTGAGCCCCAATTCCTATTGCAATAAAAGTGCATAACATTTAATTAAACCTTCCACTATAATAAAGTCATATGAGCGGGTTGGAAAAGATTGCACAGAGAAGTACACAAAGTGCATTACTGATGTTTTATGAGCTTCACGATGCTTTAAAAGTAGTCTGCAGGTAATATTCCTGCATTTTTCTTTTTTTAATGGCTTGTTTGTTTTTAAATCAGAAACAGGAGCAGAATATCCCACAATGTGGCATCATCCTGGTGTCTTCATTGTTTGTTTGTGTGTTGGCAACACCTAGAGCTACATAACAGAACTCTGTAGTTTGAAGCTAGTGAAATAACTACTGGTCATGGCAAATACTCATTCTTGGTGGGGCAATGAGAGCCTTTGTTAAGGAGTTTTACACATATTTGCCAAGAGCATGTGAATGGCAAAACATGAGTTCTTAATTCCATTCCAGACATAGGTCCTGCTGTTTCTCCACAAGATCAATCTCTTCTGCCACATCTTTCCATCATTTCTACTTTTGAGTGTTTTATAGCTCTTGGTCCTGTCTCAGTCACTGTTACCTTTTCCTGGACTTCTCACATCAGTCTTCCTTTACAATCATTCCCGCTTTCTCCTTTCCTAAAACATGTGCTGTCCTTCTTCTTTTCCGCGCACTGCACCACTACTCTTTGGGGACATGAGCCTCTTCATTTACTGCACCTCCTCTCATACACTCCCCATGGCTGTCTGTCTTCCTAGTCTCACCTATGTCGTTCTTCAGTTCTTCATCTGCAAATCTGCACCCAGTACTATTTCATTTCAGGGTCCCTCCCTACAATCTGCTTGCCTGTCCAATCCCAGTTCTTCCCCTGTATCTGGGACTATCATAAAATCCAGAACCCTTCTTGTTTCTTCTCATTTGCTCACACTCTGAAAACATATAATCAATCGTTGGAAAGATGGGAAGAGGCTCATTATCAGGATGTGTGGTGAGAGAAGTAATGATTTTAAACTGAGAGAGGGTAGATTCAGACTAAATCTAAGGAAGAATTCTTTACTGTGAGGGTGGTGAGGCACTGGAACAGGTTGCCCAGAGAAGTTGTGGATGTCCCATCCCTGGAAGTGTTCAAGGCCAGTTGGATGAGGCTTTTTTATGGTCTAGTGGAAACTGTCACTGCCCATGGAAGGGGGTAGGAACTAGATGATCTTTAAGGTCTCTATGAACTCAAATCATTTGATGACTCTATGATTCTGCTCATCATCTTAAACTCATCTTCTCATCTAGTACTCTTGGTTTTCCTCTTGATTCAGCTCCCATCTCAGGAGTCTGCTTATCATTTTCAGACTCTCTCAGTCTCATCCTCCCTTTGGGGAGCACTGCACTCTGGTTGGTCTCTTGCCTGCAACATGCACAGTATAAACAATATCTGTTGGGGTCTTATCTGGTAAACATTAAGAATTCTTTGTTGAGATGTGTGGATGGCAATTTTTTCAGGGATTATATCTTATTTGGAAAAGAGCAGATATTCATAAGGAGAACAGGAAGCATGTCCTGAAGGAAACTGCAGCATATTCTGATAAACTGCATATCCCTTCTCTGTACCATGAGGATAGCATAAAGAAAGGGAAATTTGTTTAAATTTTTTTTAAATTACCATAATTTTCGCCCAGGTCCATGTCAACTCTATCTTAAATCTTGGAAAATTTTTATGAATTTTGGCTGACAATAATTATGTAAACTTCAAGAAAATAACTTCTTCATCCAGATGTCTGGCACACACAATTCCATCTGGAATAGCTACGATTAAGTTCTCATCTGTCTGAAAACAAAACTCTATGATAGAAAGTATCTTGCAATGCAAAAGATAGATGATATCAAAACAGTCCTACCAGAAGCTACGGAGTGTGGCAGAGTGGGTGTGAGCCTCTAGGACCACAGGAGTAGAAGATGAAGTGTCAACAAAGGGTTATTACAGAATACAGAAAAGAATGGGAATGGGAATTCGGTGGGAATGAGGAAGGAGAACAAGACTGGAACAGTGAGGAAAGCACAGGACGGACATAGAAGAAAGCAGTGTTCAGCAGACATACCACTTCACAATCCTCTGAGGACTCTCTCATCCACTTGTCCTGCTTCATCACCACATTGCCCAGTTATTCCACCACAAGACTTGGCTCAGCCATCCCCACTTTACTGTCATTGTTTTAGTAGCGTGTTTCTCTATATTATCTAATGATATGCAGGAGGAAAGATCATCAGTGTTTCCTGGGAGTTGATTTCCCTCCCAAGACCTTGTGTTTAGCTGCTGAGCTCATGGACCTATGTGTCTGCACATCACTGAGCAGGCACACAGGCCTAGTGCTTCAGCAAGAGGTGCTGTGCCCAAGGGCAGATTTGGAAAGGAGCTTGGCTCAATCTCACAGAAGCTCAAAGACACATTCATGCTCATGCTGTGATTTCTCTTACACACTACGCAACAATGGAACCGAGCAGGAGTGGGTTGACCCATTTGTTTGGTTGCCATGACAATGTGTTACCCAGTGCAGAACACTGCTCTGAGCAGCCTTGCTGCTTGGCTGCTGTGGGCTGATGATACTCTAAAAAAATAATGTAAGAGAGTCAGCCATTGTGATTGCACTGCACCGTATTGACCTCTGCAAGATGAGAGGTGCAGCTCATCTGAAGTGATAGAAGTTTCCTGCTCTGAGTATCGTGTTTATTAGAAAAGAAGGTTATGTGTTTTTTTTTCTAAGAGAGATTGGATGAATGAGTTGGGGATTTATTTATTTATTTGAAATTCTAAGAGGGGTAATTTAATTTCTAATGTTGCAAATAAAAGACATAAGGAAACCCGCAGTGGCTTATAGATGTAGGGGCAGAATGGTATTCACATTGCAGCAGAAAGCAAAATACTTTCTCTTGAGTGGAAGCTACTGAGATCTGTAAGCAGGTATGCATAGGAAACGAGTAAAGATATGCCTGAGGACTGATTTAGAATGATGGATAAAGACTGTGTTTGACACAGATGAGAATAGGCAGCACTTGCTCTCCCTAGTATGAGCAACTAGCTCAGCTGGTGTAGAAAGGAAAAATACCTCCCCATCAGCTTATTATCACCCAGAATAAACTTGGATGTATTTCTTTAAAGAAATATTGGTTTCTCAAATACAGATATATGCCTCGAAGGGTTTTACTGAGTCTTTGAGGCATTTTCCATATTCCCCACTTAATGTTGCATCTTGCTCCAAGACAAAGATGACTTTTATCTTTAATTTTGTACTTTGTCTTAGAAGTGTTTGTAATACTATTGTTATTACTATCATCGTTATTATGAGAACAATACTTTGTATTGCTGTACAACTTAGTTATTCAAAACAAAAGTCTTGCTCTAACATACCAGGCTCTGTACCTATTTGTCTGTTTTTAGTTAAACTTCTGTTTAAACTCATTCTTTTCAAAATACATGTCAGTGAGCAACAAGTATATAATGTGTCCCCCTAGATCAGATGTAATTTATTTATATTCTTCAGAAGATTCGGGAAAGTATATCCATTCCCTGTCACAAGGATGGCTGTGTTTTGCAAATCTCTAGTCCCTTAACAAGATCAGCTCTTAGCAACAGGTAATTTCCCTGTGTAACACTGCTGGAGTGGATCCCCTCTCCCTCTGTTTATTTGCTGTTAACTGAACAAGTTTGGCTCTCCTTGGAATTTATGTTCAAATTGGCTCAAAAACAATGTCAAAACAAAGCGTGGCAAACACATTCATGTAAGAGATGAAACAATGAAGATTTGTGCATGGGTTTCTTCCTAGTCTGCATTACCACTTTTACTCACCAGTTTGACTTGCTTTTCAAGAATTAAGAGCTTCTCAGCATTTAAATGAAATTTGTTCCTGAAGGAATTTTCTAACTTATATATTGCTGTAAATGGAAAAGACGTATAAGGAGTTTACCAAACAGATGCTATCAGAAAAAATGGATAACATTCTTTAATATGATAATTGATTTTCTAGACAACAGAAAGGGGGATGAAACCATCTATCTGGCTGTCAACCAGCAGTGTGTCATGGTTTAGGCATGGTATTCTCCAATTCAGTAGTCCCACTAAAACCACACTGACACTTGTTTCTACTCCTCCTCCAACTGAAAGCACAAAAGGCAAAGATCACATGTTGAGATCAGAAAAATTTACTGGAAAAGGTAATGAGATAAAAAAACCACCAAGAGTAACAGCAACAATATTAATACCAAAAGATATAAGACGAAGAAATTATTTCTTCCACCATTTGAAACGCCCTTCTGCTTGGAAATGAGGGAGAGTTCCTTTCCTCCACCCAGGGCAATGACATGAGGTGCACCCCCTCCTAGCTATTGGAAAAAATTAACTATGTCCTCGTCTGAAACCTGGACACAGCGTCATATGGGAATTTGGTTAAGTGGAAAAGTTGGAAATTAAAGTGCAAGAACTGTAACCTGACTAAGGAGTTGGTTAGAGGTGAGACGGCAATAGGAAAAGTAGAAAGGAAAAATATCTGGCTGGACAGAAGGAGATTACTGGAGTTCTTCTCTGGTATTTTTCCAGATAAACCTTGTTTAATATTTTCAGTAATGATCTTGGCATAAAAATTAGAAATGTGGTGAGGAAACCCCTCATGTTGCAAATGGACAAGATCAGATCAGATCTCCTTTAAAAAACCCAAAACCACAGGAGGAAGTGATTAATAGGAGGTGAAATGAGAGTTCACTCAAATGGCAAGCAAATTTGTCAATTTGAGTACTCAGATTTTAAGTCAGGAGCTCATCCATGGGCAATGACTGAGGAGAAGGACCAGACCACACTGTAAGAGCGGATCTGTTAGTGATTATTGTTTCCAGCGACACACAGTTGCTCAGAAAAGCAAACCATGACTGAGTACTGCAAAATCTTCACATTTTGAAGTGTCCCTGCAACCCAAACACTCAGTTGCACATGTTGACTCCAAGAGGTGATTACCCTGTGGTTCATAGGGAATAGAATGGCAATATTTAGGAAGTAATCAGTATGATCAGAAGAGACTGTTGAGCTCAGCCCAGACTGAGAGCTGTCTATAAATGTATTCTCTGAGGATATAATAAAGATACCTCTAAAGAAGACAAAGCTAGCACCAAACCAGATTGGTTTGAACTGGGTGTTAGTTAAATTTGGTTGGAAATTTGAAGAATTTTTATAAAAGAGTATTGAATAGCCTTTTAGAAGGAGTATCAAGGGCAAACAAAACACATATCATGAATGGGTTTTTGATGTATTTATGAAGAGATCTTGTGGTGTGACAGGTGAAGGCGTTGGGATTCAGCGACACAGAGTCTATATTCCAGGTTTGTCTTTCTACACTTCTTTTTCCTTTTATAGTCATGTAAATTTAGCCTCTAGATGTTCTCCACACTTCCCTTATATAACTGGTACCAACACAGATTGTGT
The DNA here is from genome assembly GCF_003945725.1 of Corapipo altera. Taxonomy (NCBI): domain Eukaryota; kingdom Metazoa; phylum Chordata; class Aves; order Passeriformes; family Pipridae; genus Corapipo; species Corapipo altera. The sequence goes on from NW_020884878.1 coordinate 6,735,441, forward strand.
ACTTGACTTGTCCAGAAATGGATTCAGATATCCAACGACATCTCCTGCTCTCTAGTGAAAAAAAAAAGCTGTTTTGATATTGCTAGTGTTTGGCCTCTATCCCTACCATATGATTTGTCTGACAGATATAACACTTCTTATTGTTAGCCTTGTCATGTGCAGAATGATTAAACTTCTAATGCATATCCTACAATTCAAGGAAATATTATGTTTGTTCCCATTTTAAGATTTGCTTCTTTCTTGTCGCTCTGGTGACTATCAAGTCTCTAAACTAGCAGTTTCCAAGTACTTAGAAGCAGAAAATCTCTCTCACTCTTTCCTTGTAAGGCTGTTGGACAAAACAATTAATTAATTTGTTTATGTCTACATGCATAGGATGAGTGAGGACGGCTTGTGTATGTATAAACAAATGACTGAAGGGAAAATAAATCATTTCAAATGAATGCTACATTTGGACATGAAAATTTTTTGAGACTTGTTCTTAATTTTGTTTCCAAGAACTGCTTCTAAAATGTTATCTTGTTTGAGCTCACATTCACAAGCCTCCACATCTTAATAGTTTCCTAGGACAGCTACTCTGAGATATCACTGCAGAATAGAGATGAGCCATGTGATTTCCAATTTTTTCTCACAGTGGGTTTGTCCTTTTAGAATCTAGATTAGAGCTACTGGCTCTCAGGTGAATGCAGTCTGGAACTTGTCCCCCATTGGTAATAGAATTCATCCTTCAATATTTGCTTTTCCCATGCAGTATGCTTTCAGTCTCACAGATGTGAAGTACGTTTGGTGTATTCTTTTAAAGCAGTGAACACTTAAAGTTTTTAAATGTCGTGTGGGTATCAAGAACAAACTGGACAGAAGGCTCTGATTTCCTGTGTGGTTTATTCAAATGAGAGTCCAGGCTTATACACAGACAACTCAATAACAGATGTTCTATCTTGAGATTTAGGCTGGTGGGTGTAGGATTCAATGACAAGAAGTGTACAATATCTGAGAAAGAACAGGTACTCAAGAGTGTCAAATAAATATTTACTTGCAAATTTGAAAACAAAATCTAATTATTAATGAAACATAAATTGTTTTGTCAGAGTCATTCTGGAAGCATTCTATTTCCTGGAAACTGCTGAAGCTAAAAACATGCCTGAAGAACCTTTGGAAACATATTTTTTCCTTCTGATCTGTGCAGATGGTGGACTGCTGATGACTCCTGCCTTGGAGAAGTGAGAAATCAAATTAGACCCTTTATTAGGATGTAGAGGAAGAACAGTATTATGAAGGGACCCTACATTTGCCAATTCTCCAAGAAGGCTTTGCATAGGCTTTGTCCTGGAGTGATCCCTCAAAGACTGAAATGTTTCAAAACTCAAATAAACTAGATTTTAATGGAACATGGACTAAATCAGTGGCTTTAAAATAGAGGAACCTGGAAATGGCTGGGTAGGAAAGAATGTAGCTATATAAACCCTTTGTATGTGTAGAAACTTCAACAAGGACATTGAAGATCAACTAGCAAAAGTAATCAAAACTACTGATAAGTATTTGTTAATACTCATCAGAAACAAAGGGCCTGACAAAAAATTTGTAGGGTTCACTGACGATCAGGATAAGAAAGACATGCTCTGAGAACACAGAGCAATTCCAGCGATGGTAGAAACTCTTTCTGCATCACTGTTTGTGGCAGAAAAAATGAGGGATATTCATATTGAAAAATCATCCTTTATGGGGGACTCATCAACTGAAGGGATTCTGAAGGGACACTGGAACTGACTGAAAAAAATGAACAGTCACACATCCCCAGGACCAGAGTGTATTCACTCATGGGTTTCAAAGGAAGTCAAGGATGAAATAGCTGAATTATTAATCATGCTGTATGCCCTCTCACTTAAATTGCACCTGCATCTTAGGACTCAGGGGTGACATTAAGATGTCTATTTTTAAAAGATGTAGAGAAAATTAGTAGAAATTATAATAAAGAGTGGAATTAATAGATATGTGATACACCTGATTTAAGTGACAAGAGTCAACCTTGGTTCTTTTTGTGAAGAGGTCAGTTTGGTATGTTTTTAAGAGAAGCTCATCACTGCACATATATTATGGTTCTTTCCAGAAGTCAATAGAAATATGGATAAGGATGATGTGATTGATAAATTTTCCAAATGTTTTTGATACAGTGTTTCATTTCTACTGCAACTTTGCATCTGTGATGTAAGAGGTTCACTGATGGAGACAAAACAGAGAGTAAAAGGAACCATAACCTTACCATGGCTATGCTAATGGTTTTTTGATATAGTGAAGATGACTCCCGCCCAATCTCTCCTTGCAATTACATGGTTGCTCCTGTTTTGGTTTCCAACAACACAATACTTACGAGTTGCAACAACCCCAAGCAATCCATTATGGCCCTGCAGCATCTATTCCTATCATCCAAAAGTTCCAGATTTCAGCTCTCTGTTCCTCTAAATAGTTTCTCACTTTATGCATGAGCTGAGGGCTCACTGCTCTGAGAAGAAACTCTCTCCTCCCTCTTGTGCCACAGGAACTCCACCTCTAACAGCAAACCTATCCCCTGACAAGCAGGAATCTTCTGCTTTCTAAAGGAAACCTCAACCAGTTAGTCCCTTCACAGAACATAATGCAAAACAAGAATAAGCAGCCAAACAGAGCATGTCCATCACAGCGACGGGCAGAAGTGAACTGTGTCTGTTGGCAAGCAACCTGATCAGCAGGAAAGCTTGGAAAACACCTGCTGCCAACTCACAGGTGAAAACATCATTACTAGGCTCAAAGTCATGCAGGCCGTTGAGATATCAACTGCCACACAACATCCTGGCATAGCAGATGTTGTGTTTCAGAAAACAGGCAAAGAGACAATGTGATTTGTTGAGGGAGACAAAAGAGGGACACTATGCCACACTGGTCAGCGAAAGAAGAATGACTTTCAGTAACCACGATCAATTAAAAAGCTGTTATTCTTTCTAAATAGCACTCAAGGACAGGCAGCTTGAGAATTTGACAGCTACAGCAGGGTTGCCTCTGTGGAGCAGATATTGTGGTGGCAAAGAATCCATCCCTTCATGACCTCAAAGGAAATCTACCAGATTTTATGTCCCATTTAGTTGCCTTTCTGACAACTGAAAAGTAGCTGAGCTCAGATGACAGAAGCTGGATTGACGTTTATTACAGTTATTTCTCAGCATTGTCATTTTAGTCATCTCTACTTCAGATGTTCACAGCTATTCTCTTGCCATCCACTGAGTATCACTGGATCATTAAAACACACTAATTTTCATCATTTATCCCTTCAGTTCACATCAGTTTGTTCTGTTACTTCTACAGGGTGGACAACACAAGTCTTTCGTTGTTTTGCAACTTTTATTTTACAGTTTTCTTTTTGTCTAGAGATTTTTAATGATCTTATTTAGATGTTTCCAGGTGTTTTAATCTGAAAAATGATTGAATCCCTAATCCATCACTGAGTTTAAAATAAAAATAGCCATGCTGGATCAGACTGGAGATTCATAGTATCTGACAGTATTAGCAGCAGAGTAGACATTACCATGTGGTGACACATACCCATCTTATCTTTCATCTGTATATGTCAGGGATTTCCTGACTGCTGTAGCTGGGCAGTACAGAATATGGAGAAAGAGATCATCAACCAGAGATGCAGTTCTACAGCTCTCCCCACATGCTAGAGAAGCGTGTTCCTCCTGTTTCACCCGCTGGCTGCTGTGTGAGGGCAGAGATGTGGCTTTAAGATATATAGGAGATAAAAATGGCTAAAAAAAATGTGTGGCGTAGGTTGGTAGAGTAAAAGATAACTATTTGCTCATCAGAGTTTGGCCAGAGTTCAAAATCAAGCTGTATATGTTTATAAATGTGTGTTGTGATATTTAGGATTGGATTTTCGTATTGTTGACTTTTTTAATATACAATTTATGTGTAAAAAACTCCACTAATTTTTGTTCTTCTTTTTTTAAAGACACAAAGAGACTATACATTTTAAGATAGTGGAAATGGTCTCCTTCAAATTTGATGGTGAATAGCTAATTTATACAGTAGGAGGATTGGGTTCATGTTCTTTGGAATTAGGTGATGGACAGCTCCACTAGAAAACATCAAGCATAAGCAGGAAAACCTTAACCTTCAACACAGAAAAATAAATAATCTGAAAAATCTACAGGAAAAACTGGAGGAAATGGAGTTTTGTGAATGCAAAGGTATGAATCATTAAAATCTTGGAGAAAGTTCAGGAGAAGTAAACAGTTAATTGTGATTGCAGCATAGGAATACACCAAGGATATTACCATTATCCTTCTATCTTAATGAAAGATGCTGTAAGAATTCAGAGTGTAATTTATTCCAATAAACATAATTAAAAGGCTAAATATGTAAGATTTATAAATAGAAACATGCAAAGGATATGTTTGCTCACTCTACTGGGAAGTGATATTTTAGGACAACAGTTCATATGTATCTTCGAGGACTCCCTGAAACAACATCTCAGCCTTGGCCTTATTGATCACCATAACTGGTCTACTCTGGCCTCCAATCGGGAGGCCTGGAGACACACCATCTATAACGCAGCTGTCTCCTTCGAGAACACACGCAGGATCACTCTCGAGGAGAAAAGGCAACGCAGAAAGAACCGTGTCTCACAGAATACACAATCTAAGGAGTCTTTCTGTTGTGCCTTTTGCAATCGGATATGTCTGTCACGCATTGGCCTCATAAGCCACCAGCGTGCCTGTAACAAATGTGGATAGAGCCTTCCCAAATCTTTATTCGCGAAGCCCAGCCATGATGATCATATGTATCTTATAAAAGGTTTGCAGAACCACTGAACAGTCTCCTGGTCTTACTCTCCCAGGACATCAGAGAGGCAGCTCATTCCAATGCAGCATCCAAGTGCCTTTTAGCAGCACAGTGTACATCATGGCTAGTACCTGCAATGTTGTGTTTTTCCTTCTCTGATGATAAGGACAACTCATGTCATACATCTGAGTTTGTCAAGTCATTTACCAGTTACACTTCTATCTTAGACAAGGCAAAGGCATAGACATGTGTCTGGGATTTCTAGTGGAAGGCAATGAATTTTGTAAATGAGTTTCTAGATGAGTCCAATCTACATATAGTTGTTGCCCCATGGAAAAGACTTGTCTTCACCTGTTGTTAGGATAGGCTTCCTTAAAAGAACTCAGAATTAGTATTTATGACCTAAACTTATGACCTGGGTTGATATTCTTCAAGGGGCATATAGAGTTCTTGAAGAACAAATGATACAAAATCCAACCTTGCTCCAAAAATTAAAACAACTTTTATGATTATGTCCCTGGGCTTAGGATTTCATATACTGGGCACATTTCTTTACTAGTTACCAGGAAGAGACTCTGATACAAACAAAATTTTCAATTCAAGTAGAAAATTGAATTGTAAGTAAAAAGTTAACCGTGGTTTATTACTGGAAGAATTCATGTGTACTAAAGCCAAAAGACTAGGTATTTCCATTGACTGCCTTTAAAAAAAAAAAATCCCTTTGTATTTCCATGCACACAGTGTGGTAACTTAAAGGCAAAAAGCAAATAAAAAGCATTTTGCTTAATTTATACATCCTTGTGTACTTGGTTATCTGCTGTGAAATATCATTTGCTTTTAGTAGGAAGCCACAGGTATCGAACTGATTGGTACAGTATCTTTATGAGAAATTGCTGCAAGTTGGAGAACACTTTCTAGTTCACAGCAGGTCTGTCCTTTAATTTGAGTAGCTGATGCACTGTGGCTGGAGGAAGTAATAGTGAACTTTTGATTTCAGCTAGCTTTCCCGAGGTACACAGAGATAAGCATATAGATAAAGCAGACAAAGAAAGGGAAAAGCTGTAACTGCAATGGTCTGCAGGCTGGTTTCTGGGTGGCAGCAAGTTCTGCCTTAGCTCTGTTGAAGCAGCAGGAAAGGAAAGGACAACCCTTACAATCTACAACAAGTAGGTGTCTGTTGTTCCTGCTAGTGAGGAGAGCAAGAGACCAGCTTGGCTACAGCATCTATGCTGCCAAAACCTGGTTAGGCACTATTTTGTCACCTCAGGATCTGTATGGAAGCCCTATCCTTTTCAGCCCTGATGCAGCATATTGATTCAGCATCATAAGCCATTGACTCAGCATCATCACCCGGGAGTCGATCGTCAAAGGCTCAAGACATCAGTGGGAACTTTGCTGTGAGGACTATCCAGTCAGACAGAGGAAAGAAGAAAGGAAGATTAGTGATGCTTTGGGGATACCTCCCTGAAGATGCTGACTGGGTAGGGGAAGGTTTTCTTTATGTAACAATGTGTTTTTCTGGGAGGAAGAGGGCCCCCTCCTCAGGACAGCAGCTCCTGCTAGCATGCATTTCTCCTTTAGTATCCTCAGTTGCTTTGTTCCTCTCATTCTCATGTGTAAAGACTGCCTAACAGATATCTTACAAAAATGGCTGTAGCAGTGGTTTGTCTGGGTTGGAAACAGGACCAAGAAGCAAACCTCACATTCATGGAGGTGGTGAAGGAATGGTAACATTCAAAGAGTAGTGCTGGGTTTTTTTGCTTCCTATGATTCTCTTGCAAGTACAGAGAATTTCAAAAGACTGATTTATCTGGTAACACATCCCTATATTCTGTGCTGACTTACAGGTGACCACAACACAATTATCCTCTGTGAAATAAATGTCACTACTGGGGATGTAAAAAAATGGAATTGTCTTCTGCAGACCAACTTCAGAAATAAAGAATAGAAACATAAATAGCTAATGGCTTATCCTTCTCAAACTCCTCCCGCCTGCCCCCAAAAAAAAACCTACAGAAAAAAACCCAGAACAAAACAAGCAAAAAAAGCAACCCAAAAAAAAAAAAATCAAAAAAACAAAAGGGAAAAGGAGGGCCCTTCTGCATCACTAAAGTCTTGGATGATGCAGAAAGTCAATTCTTCGTTCTGTCTTTTAATAAACAGACAATACTGCTGAGGATATTTGCTTTCTTTCCTGAGGAAATCCAGCATGCTTATAAAAATAGCCTTGAGATTAGCTCAGTTGGTTAGGGCACAGTGCTAATAACACCAAGGTTGTGGACCATTCACTAAAAAGTTGGACTTGATGATCCTTGTGAGTCCCTTCTAGCACAGAATATTCTGTGATTTGCCCTCGTACTTTGCCAGGCAGACATTAAAATTACATGGCCAAATTGTAATATCCTTCTTCCTATACATGTAGATGGTACAAACAAATAACTCCTTGAGATTGCATCTTTTAAAAATGGTTGAAATTTTCAGATGAGGTATTTTTTGTGGAAAATATGGGTTTCTACTAGGCAGAAATGTCTGCTCTCAGAAACTTTCTATTTTCATTATAAAACTGAAAATGGCCCATAACTAGAGAAAATTCTTGCCAAGTTTTGAAAAATTTTTTTTGCTTTCATGTTTATTTATGTATACAGATCTAAATGATCTGTAATAGCTCTTCTGTATTCAGCTAAGACGACAACACTTTTACAAAAGACTTTTTTTTAGAAAGTGATAAAACAATTGCAGTCATTCTATAGATATCGATGATTTTTGATTCAATATGCCAACAAGTATTCTGTGTCATCCAAGTATAAGGTTATATCATTATCTCAGACCTGCAACAACAGTTTGAGAGAAGAAAAAATTGTAATGCCTTACTCTAAATTTTATATTCCATGTGGAATTCCCTGGTGTCTTAAAATGCAACATGCTTCGCCTACTGCTGGGATAATATCTTTAGTTACATTTCCTATTGTGATTTATTCAACCCTATTCTCTATAACAATTATACAAATTGCAGATTAAAAAAGAAACCCTCAAAGCAATATAAAGTAATATTACAGTTTTCATTTAATCTCAGTGAAATATGTGGGCTGTTATAGCCACAAGACCTTAAAGTACATTCAAAAACATGTTCTGATCCCGCTATAAAAAGTGGTTTCCTCCACCATAAATTTAAGTCTCTTACTGCAAACAGTGAACCAGGTAGTGGCATGTAGAGACATAGAGAGTCAATTTGACAAGCCAACTACCACAACAGGAAGAGTTGTTCCATACCAATGCACTGCAGCACTGAAGCTGCTTGATTTGTCATGAAAACTCACAAGGATTTTTGCTGTTGGTTGGCTTGAGGATGTCCATGCAGAGGCATCAGAGAAGGGCTGAGCAACCAAACCAGAGAGGAGGCTGCTACAAGACCTACATTTTAGCCTAAGCCAATCCTTTGAGATTGGCCAGGAGCAGAACATTAAAAATGCCACATTTCAGGCTTAATGGTGAATAAAAGAGGTGTCAAAAAGTTAGCAAAGGCAAATGTTACTCTTAGGTCCTCCTGGGTGTAGAAACATCATTATTCACATGCTTACTTAAGTAATGAGGAGACATCAAAGAAACAACTGACTCCATCACCATTTGTTTTCTAAAAAGTATCCCTCAATTATTTAATATTGAACTGCCCAATTAGGAATAAAAGTAAATATAAAATAGGAATTATGAACAAGGTTCATTGTATTTTTCATTATATAATTTAGCAAATGTCTTTTTCAGTACAGATTATTTTGTTTTGTAGAAGAGTTTTGAATAGACAAAATAAATTAACACTACATCAGGACACAGAAGTCACATTGCTTCATACTATATCTTTCTGATGTTCTTAAGATAGAAAACTTTGTAAATGCCTTTGATAATTAACAAATGAAATATTAATTACACACGTAATTAATGGGAGAAACTGAGAATGGGAAAATTGAATTACTCTCTTATGCTTAACAATTTTTTTGCTTTGCAAAAAACCAGATGTGTTGAAATTGGATCCACACAGAGTGAGCAGACTTCCTATTATATCTCTCTGTATAAAGTTTTGTGTTTAATGCAGGCATAGGATTTTGCATGTATGCAACTTATTTCAGGATTTCCTGCTGCCCTCTCCTATGACCTAGAGCTACTTTGGGCTACACAAGGACTAAGGGAGGAAAAGAGTCCTAGTGGGGACTACTAATGGCAGGAAGGGAGGGAATAGAAGTACCTGATGGACACATTTCATTCCTCCTTTAGCCTATGACCTAACGTACTGTTAAGCAAAGAAAGAACATCCGTCATTCAGCTGGGTTATGAATTGAGAGAAATCTGTGCCATAATTTATACAAGGCCTGGCTGACCTTGAACATTCACACAGAGTTTCCCCAGAGTCAACTCCTACAACTTGGATAGATAAAGACCAAGCATCTGTAAGACAGATGTGACAAAATAATATTTTAGTTCTAGCTCAAGATGCTTTTACAGCTTCTACGGAAAACCACTGCTATGAGTATCTCCTTCCTTCTCTCTCTTGTTAGCCTAAGTTGAAGACAGGATTTGAGAGTCCAGTATAACCTGGGAGTCCACCAAACACAGGCTGTGGTGGGCCAGAGGAGCAGTTGGAAACAGTGCAGAAGAATACGAAGGCAACACTGGGGCTTTACTGGGTTTGACACTCTCTTGCTTAGTTATATTTTTAACACGGGATTTTCATTGTAGTAGAGATCAATAATATAACTAAAAGAGACCTCATATTTGAGGTCACATGTCTTATTCAGTCTCAGATTCCTGATAAAATTCTTAAATCTTCAGCAGTTGCTGTCTGACACCACTTGTGGGTTAAATTTCCCAGTAGACATACTAAAGTTCTGGCAGATATCACAGCCTATCCTTCAAAACAAATTCCTCCTCAGCACCATTAACACTTGATCTATATTACATGTTGGAAAAATCCTATTACTTTCTAGTCTCCTGTTACACTCTGTGCTACTGTGAGCACTTTACATCAGTCCTTTTTGGTGCCTTTAGGCTGTAAGATAATTAGGTGGATTAAATATTCTTTCCCACTTTCTTTGCCCCTTCTCCCTTACCAATCTCTTTTGCTTTCATGTTCCCTCCTTCCGTAACCCTCTTCAGGTCTTTTTTTCAGTTCCTACAGTAGTTACTCCATTTTTCAATTATGTCCTGCACCAAAATTTCATTTTCTGCTTAGTTCTGGCAAACCACTTGAGCATTTATTTACTGGAGTGTCCCACTGACAGCGGATTGTGTCTCTGGTTGTAGCTGCCAAGCCAGCAGTGGCAAGCCCCTGCACACTCTGCAGCCACTACTCTTCGTGATGTTTGTATCTGCCATCTATACCTCACACCTATCCAAGCCAGACATCCAGAAAAAAGAAACATCAACGTTCCTGAAACTTTGTGCAGGAAACATATTACTTTTGAAATAAGAGGCTCACTGGAGGAGAATCATAGATGTAATAGCAATGTAGTTTTGGTTTTATTTTTATTAACTTTTTCTTTTTTTTCTGAGGATATTTCTTACTTTAGGTTTAGAGAAGGCCAGTTTCATTTGCATGCTGGTGTAACTGACAATAAATTAGCTGCCTAAATCCCTGCTTCCTATTCTACTGAGAAAATAAGAAATATACTCATTAACATTTTATGTGGCCTCTAGATAGAAACAATCTATCCAGAATAAACAAACAGCTCTGAGATTTCAATATTAAACTCTTTATCTGCCTAAAAATAAACCAGTTTCCTCAAGGCTTGCTAGAAAAAAATTTATGCTATGACCAGGGATTCTCTTGAGTTCAGATCACCATTAGAGACCCATTCTCATGGCTGTAAGTAATTCCGTTTATACCCATGCAAATAGCCCAAACTGTGACCATCATGGAGCTAAATGTGTCTGCCAATATATTTAGGGTACAAGAGTCTACAGCCTGGCTACCCTGGAGCTATTTAGGACTTTTTCTCCTGTTGTGTTTTTTGTTTGTTTGTTGTTGGTTTTTGGTTTAGTTTGGTTAATTTTTTTTTTCATTTAGTTGACTACTTTTTACAGCTCATAGTTATAAACATTATTCTGTTTAATAATAGCAATTTGTGCCCCAGGCCTGATTATGTCCTCAGCAGTTTCCAGGAGTCATGATTTTCTTATTATTGTCCTATGAAGAAGAGTTGCCAGTGTAGCAACCATTCCCGATCACTATAAACTCTCTTTCGCACTGGCAGCTCTAGCTCCTATCTCACTTCTCTGTAGTTGGTTCAACATTCCTCTGAGTTTCTCACATTTGTTGATGAGAGAGGGTTTCTAGAAACACTCTAAAAATATCCAGAAGGAGCTGCATTCTTCAGGCTTGGCTTTTGAAGCCATTTAGCATTATATTTTTGTCATTTTTAGTCATATGACTCTTGATTTTTTATTTTTTTTTTAACTTTTGGCACCAAATTTGAGCATCTGGTCTTCTTTTCAGAAGTTTTTTGAAGCTGTATTTCAGTTATAGTTCTACTTTCATATCCGTCTACTCTCCTTCCTTCTATTTTCTTCTGCCAATCATTCTCTCCTTTGCTTTTCCTTTGATGTTTTACATACCCCTGAAGATTCTCTCTCTTGTGTTCCAGCTGGGACTTTAGTCTTCACACAGATCCCTTGCTGAAGCACAGCTCCATATTGTCCTCTGCAAATAAATTATTTAGACACATACACACATGTGCACATCTGCTGATTCCAAAAGTAGCTTTTGCAAAACCATAAGGCCCTGCTGGCAGAAAAAACCATTGTCCTCTGAAGCAGGTAACATTTTTATGTAGCAAATACTTTTTCCTGTGCAATGTGATGTTTTATGTGTGAGTATGAGCAGGTGCAACAGTTTCTCCCCAGACCTATAAATAGGAAAAAAAGCCAATCTGACTTAGCCAATTCACAGAATACAAAAGCAGTTGAAATAACCTGCTAAGTGTGGAAGCCACTGACTGATCTGAACCTTCCTTTATGTAACTGATTAGACCACACTCAAAAGTTTTGTTGAGCACTTGGACACCTCTCTGATACTCTTAGAGTTATTAGTGCAATGCCTCAAAGTTATGTCTTTGTGAAAGAACAGTATACACATTTATTTTCTAGCAGTCTGCCCTAAGCAGTCCACAAAATGTGTTTCATAGCCTAAAGAGGAAAAAAGCATGTAAATCTGCAATTCACAGCAAAATACCTTACAAACACATCTCCAAAAAACAAACACATCCATAAAACAAACAGTGCATTTATTTTCTAGAGAGGAATCAAGAAAAGCCAGCAGTTTTGATTCTAGTAAGTACTTCAGAACTGCAGTATCTGCTTTGCCTGAACACCATTCTGTCAAAATGTTTGCACTATGTAAATGCATCTAAATCACCAATTCTACATATAATTGAGTATAAAATCACGATTGATTAAATTTATAGTCTCATTCTGACTTCACAAACTAATGCTGATAAAGGTACAGGCAGGATTGCAGGAAGGCATGTAGTCTATTACCCTGCAGCAAACTAGGAACAGGGAAACATAATGAGGTTCTCATAGATGGTTTTTCAGTCTTAAAAAGCTGTAACCATGGGGAGCCCATGTTCTCTCAAGGTAAGCTATTTCAGCTGTTAATTATCACCACCATTAGAGAGTTTTCCCTAATGTCTATCCAAAATCTCCTTTGATACAATTTAGCCTCATTACTTCTTCTCCTGTTCATTGTAGATTCAAGTCAAAAACTGATTTTCTTTCTCCTTGCACCAATGTACTCCACATGTAAGTTTTTACATTGTAAGGTCATGTTTTTTAAGCCATTCTATCTTTTTGTTACAGGCAGTGATTTGCCTGAGCATTTATACACTTAAAACAGGTTTGGATAAGACCTTCTGCAAATTTGGAAACCAAGAGATAAAATCTTTCATGCAAGGTTTAATCCAAGTTGGCTGCATAGTAAATGTTAGAAGCGCCTTGTGATTCTTCACATAAATCTTGCCTAAAACAAGAATAAAACCTTGTAAATATCATGCTTGTAAACAGATTTCTTCTTGGATGAACACAAAGCAGATTCCATGATTATAAAAAAATAATACATCATTGGTAGTCTGACCTCAGCCTCTACCAGTCTCCTAGTAATTAAAATCGTAATAAGCTGATAATTAAAGCTTTACTAAGACAATTTACTGAACAATTAGTAGTTGGGTGTGGCTGAAAGTGCTCATGAGGGATCATCGAGCCAAGAAAGGAGAAAGGAGAGGCAGGGAGTGGTTGTACCTGCAGGTTTCACCCTTTAGCAGGAAGCCAGGTTCAAGCAGGGAAACTGAACCTGCTGCACTGCTGACAGCCCCTGCTTGCCACTGCCCACCTCCATCCACCTAGTCCCCATTCCCTGGTGGATGGAACTGGCAACCTGTAGGCTTGCCAAATTGCAGTGGAGCAAGATTCTCTTCTGTCAGACATCAGCAAAAGAAATAAAACATATTATTGTCATGGCAAGGAAGGGTCTTGCTGGAGACAGGTTCAGAACACAGTATGAAGTGGCAATGTACAGGGAAGCTCACAAATCCAAAATAGTGTTGCTCGTAGGATTACCTGGTAGTGAGAACTGACAAAAGGATCAGTGTCTGAGAATGAAGGCATTGCCATCCCAGCAAAAGCTTTCCAGTCAATCACAAAACCTTCTCACACAGATGTAGTGACATTTTCCATTTGTCCTAAATAGAAAAGATGTTTACCACCGTTTCTCTTGTTTGTAGATCATTCACACTACAATGAGAAATTTAATCACCTGAAATAGATTAATCTCAGTTTCCCACAGTGCTCAGAAGAGATACTTTTTTTTTACAGAATTTATTCTGGGTAAGAGCTGTGGAATATGACCAAAGAAATTCCAGTGAAATATCCAAGTAGAGATGCACTGAGAGCAAAAAAATGTGACAGTGTAAGATGACCTTGCAGTATGTATGATCAGACCTGAGCTAAGCTGTGCCCAAACTTTGCATTAACCTTTAGAGTGCACTTTGCCAGGAGAGCCATACCCCAACAGAATAAGTACCTCAGGGGGCTGATAGCAGACCTAGAGAAATGCCAAAGGCTACCAGTCCAGGTTAAAAACTTGCATACGATTTAGTAAAGGTTTAGCTAATGCTTGAGCCTTTTTTTGGAGAGAATGCGCGACTTTCACACAAAGCAGTGGAAGCATGAGACTGCTCTTTATAGAGCAGAAAAGGCAGAGTAAAAGGCAAGAACGAGACGGGCACATTCGTCAGTAAGGGAGCGTTCTTTAAGGAGACTATTCTACTCTGTAACACCCACAATAATTACCAAGATGAAAAGGTTAGACTCTTGGTGTGCTGAGATGTATCTATGAATACTTTCTTTGTCTTAGAAAGAGGTGGTGTTTTGTGTTCTCTGTTCACAGACTGCCCCAATGGATCCTTCCTCAGGCTTGGACTGCTGTCCCTAGGAGAACACAAAAACGTGGGAGTTTTGGACGCATGGAAACAACTTAGTTTGTTACACCCACTAATTAAACACTTGTAATTAAGCTATGCATAGACAGTATATGTGTGAACATAGTAGCCACCTGGTCAAGCCCAAAACCAACTACTTAGGCTGAGGTTAATCTTTAAGAGTGTTCATAGGCATTTATAAGCAAATCCAAAAAAACCCTGTCCCTACTGTAGAAAACAGGATACCTCAGTGAGCAAACATGATTAAAGAGCAAGGTGTGCAATAAATAACATTAAAACCAACAGATCATAATAAAATATGACCATTAAATTAAAAGAATTTTTCATGTTTGACTGAATCATCCATTTCAATATTGCTTAACAAATAATAGGCATAGCTTATTACTCATATTAAGAAAATCAGAAGGAGGCATAGAGTTGCTTTGTCCAAAACTTATTAACACCAAATGAGTGATTATCAATGCATTTCTGGAGCCAAGACTGGAGTATAAATTCATCATATAAAGTTAGTGGCCTAGTCAAAATTGTTGGGCACCTGAAGTTAAAAAAAAATATTTGGAGGCTAATATAATTTTTCCAACTTCAGCTTATGATTTCCAGAAGTTTTAAATATGTGTGTATTTTAGAGATGGATTGAATGATAATTTATTTTAGATTAAATTTATCAAAATAAATTGTAACATAAAAGTTCAGAGAAGTTTCTATTCTTTTGTTTAAGCATCAGAAATAGAAGCTAAGCACTAGTAGAAAGGAACCTGACATTAACCATAAATTATATTTTAGTCTTCCAGTCACGTACACACTAAGATTACATGTATTATAATCACATGAATCATACTCATCATACTTTTCAACATCACTATAAACTAGTTACATCTTCATCCCTAGACTATCAGCAACTCTGTCCTTTCTGACACTAGGGCTACTGCCCTGCCATCTCAGACAAATTTCTAATCTGACTTATCAGTAAAAGACTGTCTTGTAAAGTTCTCTCACTGCTTAGGTACTCAGAAGAAGAATTTAACCTGTTCTTTATCACAACATGGCTAGATGTAACCTCATAACACTTGATATGGCAAGGCAAGAAATCTGCATTTTCAAGATTATAATAATATTTTATAGACAAAGATCTTTCTTTTTGGTGTTTCATTATTTCAAAACTGCTTTGGTTACAAGTAGAAGAACCAAAGTGATTGATGAACAATTCCTAAAGGACCAAATACAGCTCTAAACCCTGGTTGAACATGGACAGAGGTTTACTGTGCTTAAAATTCTATTGGTCAGGATGGTTTTTAGAGATAAGCTTTGAGTTTATGAATACTTTTTCTCCATTCATTTCATCAAGATTCCTGGCTGAGTTTTCAATTATAAGCCCTTCTGTTTTACATCTATGAAATGTGAAGAAAGACTCAGAAAATATTTGTTGTAATTAGAAACAGTTTGGCTTTCACAAATCAGATATAGTGGGTTTTATAGCATGTACAAGGGTGTCCATTTGGAGTGTTGCTCAGTCAGACAAGAAAAATTTTTAAGCTTACATGTTTAAGATATTATTTGAATAGTAAGCCCTGTTGAACACTGTTAATTTGTCTTATATCCTGGCACTATTATTTGATTAAAGTAAACAATTCAATAATGATACAGTGACTATTGTATGTTCTTTGAACAGCTATTTGTATTCTTCACCACACTGTTCAAAAACAACAGCATATATTAAAGTGCTCTGCCATCCATAAGGTACATAAATGAAATCATCCTGACTCAAATGCCTACATTAAAACTGTTGATCTTTCAAGATATTAAAACAGTTGGAGATTTCAAGATATTGATCTACTATCTGAAGCTGGGATTGCCTGCTAGGACATAACTAGCTTTGAGGAAGGAGAGAGGAAAACTGAATCAAACCAGAATAGACTATTAGCTAAACACAGCTTGGGCTTCTGCCACTTGCCAAGTTCACTGAGAGGAAAGAGAAACATCTTCCTTGTATGCATTATCACACAGGTAGGTCAACACTACATATGAAAGTGAAGATGTGAACATATGAAACTGCATCAGTTCTTAAAAGAGCAGTGAAATAATCCTTCTTGCCTGGGCCAAACATTTGGGTAATTTAATTCTGTAAGCCCTGCAGTTTCAGTGGCATTTGAAGTACTTCTGATGCTTTCAGGAGTCATCTTGTTAATTAGAAGTCACAGGTTTTAAAAATGACAGAAAGATAAAAGACTCCCCAGATGAAAATCAAACCATGAACCCAGATTATCAAGGTAAAACTAAATATAACTGTGTTGTCAGGGTGACTTTTTCTGAGATAATGATAGTCAGAATAACTCCCCCGGCATTACTTCAATGTTTGACACTCTTTGAAAAATTCTCTTTTCTCCCCTTGGTCTTTGTTTCTACAAAGTTTAAAGTAAAGGAAACCCCTGGACACTTGAAAAATCAAGGCAGCTCACCTGCAGAATTTGCTTCTACATTCACCATCTAGGAATATATATCCTACTAAATATTCTGACTCTGCTAGCATTAACTTTAATTGTCCAGGTTTGTTTATTATCTTAGAGAGCTGAGAAATATCTTTATGAAGTGACCCTCCAGTTTGGCTTGCATTCCTAAATCACTTAGACATCAGAAAAACTACTTTTTACCCATTTTCAAGGTATAATCTGGATGACTTAAATAGGATTAAAAAAAAAAAGGTCGATTTCTGCTGGGTGAGGTGACATAGGAAATGATTATTTTTTTGCTTCCATTCTTTTTCTTTTTAATAGATCATGATCTCTGTGGGACAAAGCTCATCATCTTAACATATGTACCAAGTACAATGGTGATCTGAAACCTGACTGAGCAGCTGGAGCTGATCCCTTTCAGACAAGACTCTGGAGACACAGAAAGTGTGGCCTGCAGCTAGAATCTATCATCATTCTACAGAGGTGTTCAAAGAAAAAGATCCCCACCCAGTTGCCTAGTTGCAACTGAGCTTTTGTTATTGTCCTGACTGCATAATTCAGTAAAAGAATAGCACGTAAAAATGGATTCTCATATCTCAGGGTACAAATAATTTTGCTCCTGGAAGAGTACTATTTATGGATGGTAAATTATTAACTAATACATTTTCATGTTTGATACATTAGCTCACTTTATTCCAGCTACAGTTTTTGCCCGCAACATCTGAATCCTCAAGGTGCCAATCTGAATCATCATGTCCCTACCTGCCTGATTTGCATATACAATCAGATAAGATTAACAGTGCTTTTGGCTTGCTGTTACAGTTGACTTCTGTTTGCAAAATGCTCAGGTAAACTTAGAATGCAGAAATTATGTTTGCAATAGGGAAATCTGCATTCTGTGATGTATTCGTCTTTACTATATAGGTTTTGGAGTTATTTTAATTTTCTGTTAGGGAACAAACAGTGTCTCTCAGACAACTGGTAATGCAGGTGACAACAATTTCTAAAGATAATATTTCTGTCACAGAACTCTTCCTGAGTACAGAAATATAAGGCACTGAAAGTTATAAACTTGCCTAAAGCATAAATACTTTGCAAAGAGACCCTTATTACCAATGCTTTTCACAGACTTTCCTTAATATATGCACTAAGGCTTCTGGATACAGACTGCTTTTTAATTTTGAGGCTGACTGTACCATTATACTAGAAGCAAAGGAGAAGTTTTTATATGTAAAAATAAGAAAAAAATTGCTTTCATCTAAATGTGAATAAAAGTCTACTTTCTAAATTGTACTGTTTTGCCATAGAGAATAAGACTTTTTTTTTTCTCTGCCAGTGATAAATTGTTGACACTTACACCCAGCAAAGGAAGAATAGATAAAAATATAATGTGCACAAGAACAAAAATCTTATTACACGTGCCACCCTGAAATAAATCCTCTCTCTTCATGAGAGTGGGAAGTGAGAATTGAATTCAATAGATCTGCGTTTACAAAAATCTAGTAGCCAAAGAACCCCCAGGTATGTTATCACCCCAGCTCACATAGCTGGATGGTAGATTTTCCATCAACTAATTTATGATACCAAATTTTTGTGAGTTTTGTGGCCGGTATGAAAGTAGATACTGTTTTCCTCATAGGTCAACTGCCACCAAACCCCAAGAGCTCAGCCAAATGCATGAACTTGTGGTCTTGACTGCTATGTGATCCTGACACTGCTGTAATTGGCTCTCAAATGGAGACCCCGTAGTATGGAAGAAAGTGTTTATCATTCAGCTACTCTGAAGAAAAAGTACACTTTCCTATGTGACTCATCACTCACAAGCTGCATATCCTGGAGGAAATTCCTTTTCCTACTTTTTTTAAGAAACTGACTTCCAAATGGTCTTTAGCTCTCTTGGTATTTCTTCAGCTCCTTCTCTCTCTGTGGAACCAGTAGTTTGAAATGAACTAGGCAAGAGAGGCAAATTATACTTACCTTTGGAGAATCAGGCTGTTGATATGCTACAAAGGAGGAAACACGTTCCCTTCACTGAATTAACAAAGTTATTCTGAGAGGTGGAATTAATCATCCAGGCTCTGCATATAGTAAAGGTGGACAACTGAATCACTGCAAAGCATAGAACATGGCTTCTAGGTCCTGCACTTCTCCAAAGAATGTAAGCCTTGAGTTTTCATTTGATATATCAGTATCATGAACAGTAGTCAATACATGGAAGCATCTATTTCTCCTCTTCCCCTCTGTACAACTGTGTACCTCAGAGGGATGGACTCAGAGCACCAACACACTTTACCTGTTGGAAGAAGAATTTTGCTAATGTTCTTAATTACTCTAAATTACTCTTGCTATTTTCAAGAACATCATGCTGGAAAATAAATGTATGTTTGTTTGTTTGTTTGTTTTTAATTTAAAATTGATGGAGTTGTACTTCCATGACTTTTCCTGAAGTTTTTTCAAATTGAAACAAAAACTTAAATGGAACAGTGGATTTTTCTGCCAAGTGTCATTCTGTGCTTACCCCTTGCCGTGTTCAAAGTGTTTCACTGGTCTGATCTCTTCTAGAGACTGCTTTTTAATTTTGAGGTTAGCTGTACTATTATGACATGCTAACAAAGGAAAGAGGCCTTGAAATGTCTCAATTCATCAGCAGTTTGCAAGACAGACATAAAACCCGACAAACCCTGAGGCACACACAGAAGACCCAAAGTTTCCTGTGGTCTGTAGGATGTTGAACAGTGCCTACTTTCTCCACAGCAAGGCAAGGAAAAAGCAGCTATAAGAACATTTTTAAAGAATTTGAACCTCCAAGTTTGGCCTTTATATAGGCCAATATTTAGATTACATGAATACAGAGTTTATACATATTCAAGCTTATAGCTGTACAATGGGGAGTACAGTTTGAGAACTTGGCCCAGACTTCCCTCCTTCTTCATGTGCCCATTTTTATTTCCTTAACCAAAAAAAAACCAAAATAACATCACTGACCCTTTCTGGGAAAATATGAATGTGATATTTTTTTTTTTTAGGAAATTGTTTTTGTTCCAATAATAAGAACCATCTGTCTCACAAAGGTTGGTTTGGTTTCAGACGGACTGTGCAACAGTTAACATTATTATAGAAAAAACTATAAATTTATATGCTGCTGTGGGAGCTTTAAAAATTCTGTGCAAAATTCTCAGGTGCTATGAAAGGGTAGTTTCACCCCATTTTACTGGCAGAAAATCTAGTTTGCTGTGTTTCTTATGTCATCAAATAAAATGATGAGCCACTTATAAAAAAATCAGACTACCTTTTAAGCCACTGCCTGTGGCACAGGGTGATATACTGTCTGTAGGCTTTGTAATTACCATACATTTTCTTGGCTTTTTGTTCATTTAGGACTGTACTATCCAAACAAGCTGGGAACAGGGGTAATTGAGTTTAAGTTTTAATTGTAGCAAGCAGAGAATTTGATATTGTATTGGAGCTTTGGAGGATTTATGAGGTTATAACAGGAAAATTATGAGTAAGTGTAAGAAACACAGCAGAAAAGGTATTATGACGAATTAATAGGTTAATTTCAGCAGTCATGGAGTAAAGTTCCAGAGATTTATTAACCTATTGAAGTCAATGGGACTCTGTTCAGAAGAGGTCTTCTAGATCTTTTAGGATTTAGTTTTTATTTCTTGTTATCCAGTTCTGATTTGATTGCTAAGAAATCAAATCCCAAAACTGAGTCTGTAATTGGTGAGTGATCACTTTCTGTCCTTATCTTGACCTTTCCTTACATTTTCTCTCCCCTGTCCAGCTGAGAAGGGGAGTTATAGAGTGTTTTTGTGGGCATTTAGCATCTACGTACACAAGTTCTTTCCCACAAGGACTGGCTGAAGAGAGCAGCAACTCAAGAAGCAGCAGCCTAACTCCAACCAGTCAGCAAATCCGGAAAGCTTCTGGGCACTAACACAGATGCCAACTAGCAAGAAAAAAAAGCTTGGGAAAGTGTCAGTGTTTGGAAAAACACAAACACTTGGTGCTTGTTTCTGAAAAGGGTCATTCAACTGTAACAAACCATTGATACTCAGCTCTTTTGTCATGCCAGTTGGCTCTGGGCAGAACTTCCAAGCAGAAGTCAGCTTCCACTCCAAGTCCTGCAGAGCCTGCAGTCAGCTCTTGATCAGGGAAGGGAACAAAGCATGGGCAGGACTGGGAGCCAGCCCTTGGCTGGTAGAGAAAGCTAGTGACAACCAGCCTGCCCTGTGGCAGCACTGTGCTCATGAGGCCAGTGAGCTTTCAAGTGGGTCCTCTGATTAAAACACAGCATTGGCCCTCAGCATCAGTTCTGGTTTGTCAGTCATCTCAATTTCAGTGATAGTTTGGCATCATCCCTCAGCCAGGCTTAATGAAACTGATTCCCCCTTTCAGAAACAATTTAGATCCATTGTGAAAAGAATTGAATTAAGTCCTCTCCAGCTTTGCCATAAATCTGGTCTTCTGAACTGAAACTGTACTCAAGAAATCTGCATATTGAATCTTTTCTTTATGGAAATAGAAGCTGGAATGTAAGCAAGAATAACAGTAAGAACAACAAAGCAGATTCAGCAGTTTCTCAGGAGTGAATCCTACCCTATGTCAGTTATATAACATAGGCTCAGTTTTACTGTCAAAAACATTGTCATTCCATAACTGAAAGAATCTGTAAAGCAAGATCATGTAAGATTAAAAAACATAGAATCAGAGGAATGATTTGGGAATAGTCAGTAACTCAAAGTTTTGAGAAATGAATGCTGACATGAAAAGGTATAAGAACCCGAGAAGAAAAGAAGAGATACAAAAAAAAGCTGAGTGAAAACAGCAGCTTGGCAAAAATAAGGATCAGCCTACTTCAATTAATAAAGTTCTACCCCAAGGTCTCCTTAAAGTTTACCTGTTGGTCTAAGACTCATCTGTAGTGCCTGTAGTGACAAGGAGGAGGTAAGCCCACAAATGTTGAACCTAGTAAGATGTTAATCCCATAAACCTATTATGATTGTTAAGCAGTAAATATTTTTGTACACTCACAAATTGTGTAAAACCCTGCTTTCCAGGTGCACCAATAAGGTAACTCAGAGAACTGAGGATTACATTTTCTATGATCTGAAACTGCTTTTAGGCCATCTCAAATCTAGAGTTTTATTGGTTTCCTTTCTTGACAGTTTGCCCCAGGGAGCCAATTAAACTTTTGAGAATGAGAGATATTCTGCCTTACACATCACTTGCAAACTTGTTAGCCAAGCTGTAACTGCTGTATGTTTGCAATTTTTTTTCCAAGCTGATGCATGAGCTGGAAAAATCCACCTGGGTCTCTAATCCCAGGTTGAGTTTTCAAAATGAAAAGAAAAATGTTTTTTTTCTTGTAAACTGTACAAATTGGGTTTGAAGTTGTCACATAACTATGATCATGGAAATGTTTAGAAATTAGAATTGGTTCTCCCTCACTACATTTCTTTTAAGGACTGAGTTGAGTTTGTAGACATCAAAGCCCACAACATTCTTTCCACTAGTGTCAGAAGCTGCTGGAATGTGTCCCAAAATCAAAGATTTCATGCTTGTACTTAATCTGATATACAGTGAGACCTGAGTAATATATCCTATAAAATTTTATTCAATGCTCCATCTATCTTAACCCGATGCAAGCTGTACATATAAGGAAGCCCACACTGATTATGTTAGAATAAATCAGATCTGGCAGAGTGCTTTTTAGTTTCATGTGGAAATTTAAAGGTTTCTCTATAATTCTTACTGCAATTTGCCAAAGGAGATGTTTAGTGCGAGGTAGCCATTTAGCAGAATGAGAAGAACAGTGCCAAAACAAAACCCCAAACAAAACCAAAACCTACAGAAGGTGGACAACTTTAATCTCTCCCTTCCTTTTCAGCAGTTTCATTTCTCCCTTCATGACTTTTTTTTCTCCTGGCACTCTTATAGAAAATTTAATAAAGTACCCATTTCTCACAAGATACTTCTATAAATTCAGGAAGGATGAAATTCCTCCCGAAAGTATTTGAAGTGAGAGAGAGCCCCAAGGCTACTCCATCACTCAGCAGGAGCACTCTGGAGAGCTCCCTCCATGTGGAAACCTGCTGCCTTGTAGAGGGAAGCCAGCTGTCTCAGTGGGATGGTACTGCCTGACTCCAGCACTGCTTAGGCTTGAGGTCTACAGTCAGATAGAGGATGTTTCCCCACTCTTTTGGTAGGGAGAGGGCAAGGATACACAGTGCTCACCCTGCTGGCCTGAAACATGTGGAATCTAACAGGAAGTTAACGCAGCATAAATATCATATGGTCAGGGTTCATCTATTGTTATTTTTTTGTGGCAGACAGCAAAGTAAGCAGTGTGGATGGCTGCATTTATGGCCCCATTCAGTTTAAATACAAACCCTACTTCCTAACATTTTTTCAGTGCTACAGATAAAGGAAGTGATTTACATTCCCCACTGTCACATACGGGGCCCACTTATGACTATGTCGTCACTTCACATTGTCTGTAACGAGGCTTAAGCATCACACAGTCTTCAGCAGCATTACCAAAATGGGTCTCACATTTCATTTCTGCAATAAAGAGTTTGAATTTCAATGGTTTTATTCAGAGAATTACATATAATGGGACTCAAACCACATCCCCCCTTTTTCTAGTGGGCAAGCTTGCTGCACTGCAACTAGAATTTATCTGAAAGCTCAAAAACAACCTTCATCCTGATGCACATTAAAACACTCCAAGAAGCTCCAATGAAGAGCTGAAGATGAATTTTGACTGTTTGGTATATTTGCTATGAAGGACAGGAACAGAGGAGTTTCACTGGCTATTTGGCAAGATCATTTATTTAACTTCAGGATTTTGGTATTTTTGCCTATTTACTAGTTGGAACAACATTATCCCACATTGCCTTATTCTGAATTTTTTTTCCCATCAGATCTGAAGTCCTACACAACCCCATAGAAGGAGAAAAGTGAATAAGAGACTTATGTGATTAGTAAGTAACTGAAGGCAGGAAATATAATTAGTGTCAATCACCATGAATTCATAGCATCCAGAACCTGTCAAATCTGATACATTTTTGCAGGTACAAATATAGTTGGTGAATGCAATAGTGTCAGTGTAACTAAGACTTCGGTACAGTGCATGGACAAGATAGCATACAGTGCTTTGAATAAGAAAGGAGAACAGAAGTGGAGTGCCTGTGAAATGGATTTAGAAGGGGCAAGACAGCTGGCATGGAAAATTAATTCCGAAAGTGAAGACATCATGAGATGTCTGCTCCAAGTGGTCTCCTATCCTACTTTAATTAAATCATGAAAACTGAAGATACCCTGCATCAAATTTAAGTTATTTTAAGCTGTCCTCTCTTCCTCAGTGTAGTACCATAGATTAGACAGTCTACCACAAGTTTTATACTCCTGAAGAAATATTATAGAAAGTAATAGGTTGGCAAATCACTGATGACACAACAATACTAGAACAAAATGAGACGGCCTGCCTCTTGCCAGGCTATCCTGTGAGACCACACAACAATTTCTCTGTCATCCCTGCTGCGCTGGAACTTTTGAGCTGTGGACACAGTTTACAGCACTGATATATGGTATTAGGAGATCTCTCTTCAGACCCTGCTGGCCAAAATTTACTGCCAATTTTGGCTCTTATTGACTCATCTTTCTTTGTGCCAGTATTCGGTACCTGAACATAGGAATTGTTAAAAATTTTTTTAGAAGAAATGTCAGTTGCCAATTTCCCTCTCAGTCACTGTGATGATTGTACATTTCAAGCTTCTGTGTTTCTGTTATACTGTAATATTGTCCTGTCAGCTTTCTAGTCCTGGTCTCTAATTTTTACACCCACCTCTGGTGCGTACTTTTGCAAGAGTTCCCTAAGGAGTTTTGCTACTACTTTATGATTTTGGAAGGAATCATATTTAGCAAAAACATCTATTTAAAACTGAAAATCAGCTGTTTGCAGCTTACATATTTCCTAGGCTGTAGATGCAGATCCTTTAAAGCAAGTAATAGCTAAGGATCCTCTTGAGTTTATTGAGGGTTTTTTTACTGTGAAGGTAGATTAGTCCTAAAAAAAAGCATATGAATGATTGAACTCTGCATTATTTTCCTCAAAGCCTTTGCAGAAACAAAAAAGATGACAGAAGGATATAGCTAGGCAGGTGTGAATTGAGCAAACAGAGGATTTGTCTTGAAATAGCCATATTGGCAAACCAGAAAAATAAAAACAAAGCAAAACAAAACCTTTCATTGCACCAAAGAAAATTTTTAGATGACAGAAGGAGAGAGGGGGTTAGTCAGCTACTTCACAGCAGAATTCATTAACCTTTTAATAAAAAACCCCATGTATTAATTATTTAATTTTTTTAGTACCAGAAATATTAACTAATGGCAGGCTTGGGGAACAAAACTCACCAGTTCCATAAAAAATATCTGTGGCACAAAACTTTCAGATTGATTTGACTTGGAAACTGCGGTAAAAAAAATCAAGGAAAAAAACTTGTAGTGAATATAACAGCAATTTTTCATGTAATCTCATTTTTTTACCAAAATTGACCAAGTGATTCATTTTCCTTCAGAAACTGCATTTAAAAAATGCAAACCCCAAATATTCCTCTAAACCTTGAGAAGAACCTATAAGAAATGTATAATCTACTGAAAGAGCTTGCAAGAAGTGAAATCCTGCAAATGCATTTGGTTCATGTATGTGTGGCTCTTAGTGAGATGGATGTGATGCAAAATACTAGAGTTTTGTATGGACAAAGTCTAAAAGGGATCATTCTAACTCCACCAAATACAAATAAAATATTATGGTGTCTAATCCACACAGAGAAGCACAGTGCCAGATCATTAGCATTTCATTTAGTCAAAGTACTGTCTAAATCTGCAGACCCTCTGGAGAAATCCATCTGTTCTCATTAATCAGGGCATCTGTTTTGGCAACTAGCTATTAGCAAGAATTCTGTAGTCTGCATGGAAAATCCAAAAGCTATTTCTTTATGAATGTGATACGAGGTACCTTGTTTCATCTTTAACAGATTTTTTTTTTAAAAATCCTTTATATTCTTTCTTGTCCCCCTGCTCTGTCAAATCCACACCTGCAAGTGCTTTACTGAATCGGTGCCTGATCTATCTTCATCGCAGTGAAAGCACACAGACTCCATCTGGGTGATGAGAAGATGGATGTTTAAGCATCCTTCATCAGACACATCAGCCTTGAATAATTGATTTCTGCCTTCATCGACTGTGAGCGCACGCACACTTTGTTGGCATGGAGCTGAAATGTAGTCTCTGCAGCTATCCTGAGAGGGAGAGTTCATAAAATTTCTAAAGCATTTCTTAAAGTCCAGTGGCTATAATGCCTCAGAATATTATTTTATTTTGCTTTTTTTTGAGAAAAACAGTCTGACACACTAAGATGGCAACAGCTGGAAACAAATAACCTTTTCTTTTGGTGGGGGTGTTATTGAGAATGTCTTGAGGTTAACTGGATATAAATTTAAAGTATCAAGAAATTAATTGTGTGATCTCTACATCATGACGTACATGAACAAATTTCCACCCACTTGTCATCAAGTTCTGTGAAGAGACCTTTTTTCTTGTAGAAAAACTCCTACTTTAATTTTATTAAATTAAAAATTACCATTATCACAGATATGTGGAAACAAAAGCAACTGCACTCTCTTTCCACCTTCCCTGCAATAAACCCAAGGGAAAAGAAAAAAAATAATCTGTGAAATCTAGTCTCTGTCTGCTTTCACATGAAATCTAAATTACTCATGGAGAAAAAAGAGCTGATGCATTAAATTGAATTATGAAACTATTTCCCCCATCTCCAATTATTTTTGTTTGATTTGTTACCCTTGTTCATATAGTATTATTATTAGTAGAATCCACTTCAATATGAGATGAAGCACAGTTTAGTGACCTGCATATGTGCTAGGGAACAGGGAACTCAAACTCTAATTCCGGTGCTGAAACTAATAACTTTGTTGGCCCCAGGCATTGTGTTCTGGCCTCAGATCAACACTCTATCCCTCTTCAGCAAAGCATTTAAGTACAAGTGTAAGTACATAAGATGCTCTGGGATTTAAGTAACTGGTTACCTGCTTTGCTTCAGTGCAAGGTATTTGTTGTTTCCTACTGAACCTTTGAGTAATAAAGGAGACATGGAAGGAAATAGATTTTTGAGATGTTGGTTGAAGCCTGTGTTACTTTCTGTAATAGGTAAAAGAGTATTTGATATAGCAAAAATAAGCATAGGACTTTGGACAAAGATGTAGTTGTTTAAAATAAAAGAGAAAGAGGTGATCCCTGAAGATGAGAGCTCTAAAATCTGTCATTTGTCTTGTCCTTGATGAGCCATAGAGATTGCAATTATGGTAATGACTACTAAATAATTTTCGGTGTTCATGCTCACCTGATATTAATGGAAGTGTTAAACTTATACCGTGAAGTTTCTGATTTAGATAAATACAATATTTCCTATATTAACTTTAATAGCTTTCATGTGACTTTTTAGAAGGACAAAACTCATTCAAAAACAAGCTTATCTTTGTCTAACAGTCAACATAAGTAGCTTGATCTTTAAATTGATGAGCAGTAACAGCAGTGGAAGCTGTCATTATTCTGCACTGTGCCAACTCAGACCCTATATTTGCCTTTGCTTCCCTATCTATAGAGATGATAATACCTATTCACCTATCTGGGATGACTGACATGAAAACCAGCTCTCTGAGACTGAACAGTGAGATTCCAGGGTACGTTAAAAGCCTGTCTGTTCAGTATGCTCAAAAAAGATATAAACTGTTTGCTTGTTTTTTAAAAAAATAAATCTCTAATTATTGACATATTTTAATGGGAGTCATCACATTAGGAACTGAAATAGCTTCTGAATGTATTTGATTTGAGGCAAAAGAATCCCAGCAACATAACTTTTTTTAACACAAGAGACTTCTATGGAAAATAATTTTGTCCAATAAGACATTACAGAATTCTAGTTGTGAAAATAAGCAGGTGTTTAAGATAGCATAAAAAGGGACTTAACATCTGGATAATTCACAGTCAATTTACAGCCTAAATATAATCTAGTCTGTCATTGTCCACATGAATCTGATTATGTCCACAATATCAGACAGGAATTCAAAGCCTGGTAGAAAGACCTTTCCAAAATAAAGAGTGAAAAATTAAACAGTCTATTTAACAGGGGATAGAGCATGGTTGGACTAGCTCTATTCCTCCCAAAGGATGAGAAAGTCACAACCTGGCTGTGAAAATTCAACACTTTGACTAACAATGATTCTCTTAAGGAGTCTTTAACAGAAAAAGGGTTAGGTAGTAGGATGTATTATTACTGATACTAATAGGATATTGTAAGACATGAAAAATATCTTTTCCAGGTGATTCATAGAGACATATTTGGAAATGAGGAGTGATTAGACATTATGGGCAGTGATACAGGGAAATCAGTCTTGACAAAGGGGTTGTTTCTGGCCTTTGTTGTGCTTTACTTGCCCACATATAGGTATGTGCTTTTCTCTGGATGGGGGCTTTTTCCCCAATAATGAAGGTTAAGAAAAGAGTTTTTGGATCCTAATGAACAGAAACAATGTGAAAATGCCACTTGATTACTTTGGAAAAGATTAAGGAATTTCTTTAGACCCCAGTGGTAGAAAAACGTGCAAAGTACCACAGGACATGTGAACTGGCAGCAATCTTCAAGGAAGCTGCTATTTTTACTTTTTTATCTGTAAAAAGATCTTACTAAGGTCCTTGACAATGTAATAAAATAATCCCATACTTTATTGATTAGTTGGTAAACTCTTTTCATATTACTGTAACCAGTTACAGTCTTTATTTGAAAGCTTGGAGAGGAAAAATGACAAAATTATTATGAAAATATACAATATACTCATTTATGGAGCTATTAAACAATGATGAGAATGTATCAAATATTTCTTGAAAGTAACTTTGAGCAATGTCTAGCTTGAGTGCGAAAACCTATGGTCACAATTCCTATAGCTCTATAGGGCTGTGCTGCAAGGTGCAGCCTCATTATGCATTCCCTCACTGTTCTGGATCACTTTTCTCTGAGCTCAGAGCTGTGTATTCAAACAAAAACATCTGCATATATGATCATTCATAAAAACACAAGCCAAGAGAGACAGCAGAAATAATGACGTGTAAGGTAATTGATTTATTCATATTCAATAGAGACTAAAGCTTATAAATCAACTTTAGCTTCACGTACAGGTGAACTGAATAAAAATGACACATATATTAATAAAAAATTTTTGAATTATGCAGTTTGTCTAGTGAAATTTAGTTTCTCTGAGCAGAAGACAAGTTAACATAACACTAAAAAATATTGGTTTCAGCCATGATTATATCAATTTATATAAATCCTTGCAGGTCAGCCACACTTTGAGATACAAAGTGTTTGCTATCTGGGAACTTGTCATTTAGAACAAAGTGAAATGTAACCCAAGAGGCTTGCCTTGCACATATTTCTTGATAAAGGCACTTATTTTCATAACATCCTGTAAAATGCTAGTTCTGTGATTTTCAGCTGCAGGCTTCTGAAGCTGTGTGTATCCTTCTGTATCTTTACATTTGGCATGCTCTAAGCATGTGTTAAGGTTCAAGCAAGGAGTATCCTGGTGTCAATGTAGCTGTTGCCCCACAAAATATGACAATTGAAAATAAAAGCCTAAAGAAGCACAGAAAACAACTGTTTGAGGGGATGGAGACATCAGTAGAAGTAGCTTATCTAAAATTAGAGCCAGAAGCCTCACTAAGCCCTAAATAACACTGGGGGGTTTTATACAGCCTTTGTTTACCAGATTTCATCTCTGCATGAATCATAAGAATGTATCTCTGGTTCAGACTAAATGGTACCCAAAGTTAGCAAAGCACACCCTTATTTTCTTTCTCAGTGTCCAATTAGGTGCCAGTATGATAGAGAAATGCATTAATTTGAATGAGTGAATTTAGAAGCAGTATAGCTTAGAGTGCCCTTTCTTTTTCCTACCTGCCTGTCCAACCTCTCTACTCACCATTCTTAAGGAGAATCATACATCTCAAGCTTTAAAATTCAACAAAAATCCATCACATTCTGGTGACATCTGCCATATTCCATAATTGGAACTGTTTTATGAGCTCTCCAATATTGCACTTGAAATGATAACAACAATTCCACTTCCTCTTCTTTGTGTGGAAGCCAACCTTTGACGCATGTAGCTGGAAGGTAGATTTGTACTGTTTAAATAAAAATTATTCTGGTTAGGAATGTTTTTACTCAGATTCCCTGCCCTGTTCCTGCTTCCCACAGAGACCAATACTATTGCTTTGAAACTGAAACTCTTAACGAGAAAATTTTTGTTTCAGTGAAACTTTGTGAGGGAACTCAAACAGATCCTGAAAGTCTCACAAATCTAAAATTCTCATCCACAGTTGCCACAGGACTGTGTCTCAGAGCAGATCAGAATGACTGATTTGTTCTCTAAGTTTCTTTAGGTGGAACATCCACTATGCCTGGGAGACTGACACTGTAATCTGATGACTCTTAACCACAATCAATTCTTTGTTATAGATGAGGCAGAGGAAACGTTGAACTTGGGCCATTCATATCTTAGAAAGCCCTTTGGCCATCTGCAATGAATTGGAAGATGCTGAGAGCTCCTCTCTGTTTCAGAAGTCAAAGGAAATGACAACAATACAAATATCTGGTTTTATATTTTATCATGAAAAATAAAAAGGAACTGAACAGGAATCTGAGGATGGAACTGCAGTAAAGGGGAGAACAACATTCTGAACTCTCAAAAAGAGCTAATTTGAATAATAAGGGTAATGAGCTCCCAAAGTAGGCTTAGAGAGACTCTAGGGAGTGTTGGTACAGTTCCTTTGGAAAAAAATGAATCTAAGAAAAAAAACCCAGAAATCAGAAGAACTGGCAATTTATAATAAATTGGAAATACATCAACAGGATAAAATTAAATAAAATGGTAGCAAAGGAAACCTTGTCCTTGTAATAACAAATATAAATTGCAGAATATAACCTGGGCCTAGTAGTATAAGAGGAAGGATCTGGAGTGGGGGAATTATATTTGGTGGCAAACTGAACACAATTTAGCACCAGACCACTGGATCCCCCTATTGCAAAAGAGAAAATGGAACCATTTCAGGTAAGGTATAAATTGTCTGACAGAAGCTGCTGTTGGGAAGCACTCATCAACTCATCAGGAAGACTGAATCATACACATTGATTTAACAAAAGAGATGACAAACTAGAGAGAATCCAGCAGAATAAACCAAGAGGGCTGAGGACTCTGTAAACCCTGGACACTGAGGTAAGGATAAAAGTGTTGAAAGGTAATTATACAGATTTAGTTATTTGTCCATCACTTATTTGCAGGAGACTATGTATGATGAAAAATATAAGTAGCGTTAAGCACTGGTAGAGTTGCAATATTTCTGAAGGTCTGATGAACAGATGAAATGAAAATATGCTAAAGGTGCCTCATATATATCTTATCCTACCACTACGCTGAAAGCAGAGGGAATAACATCTGGAACTCCCCTCCAGCCTTACTTTTCCACCTGTTTGTGCCTTCATGATTCTCTGGTTTGTCTGCTGAGGAGATGGCAGTTTGATGGTGAGCAAAAGCATTATAAGAGAAAGAGTTAACAAACCAGACAGAAGAAAAGGAAGGAAAAGCATCAAAGTCATTCTTCACAGTTAGGCTCATCATTTTTCAAACAAAGATACAGTGCTATTTTTAGCAAAGTTCCTGGAAACACAACATGCTGAATATTCATTATCCATAGTAAAAGAGATGGTGAGCAATATTGTTAAATCTGTCTTTTCTTTTACAAAATGGACGAAGTTGAAAGCTGTATATATCAAGTACTTGGATTTATTTGTGAAGTATTTTGCAAGCAAAGGTGGCCAGACAACTTCTAGCAAAAGATGAGTGTCTCTCTCTCTGATTAAAAAAAAATTGAAAGAAAAAAGTGTTAATCATTCAAAGTATGTTTTCGTTCAAGATCTAAGAGGTCCCATGGCTGGCTGTTTTCCTGATGACTTGCCTGCTACCTCAGCTGCCAAACTAGGAAGATGTGGTCAAGGACTCCACGTGGGCATCAAAGTTTCTTGGCTTTCAGGATGCAGGTGGCCCAAACTAGGGGGTAATCAGGCACTAAACTTCCCTGTGAAATGAACTTAATTTCCCTTGTGCTGCTGGATGTTTTCATCAAGTTTCTTCATTAACTTTCCATTGCTTTCAAGGGAAATTAAAAATTTCCATGAGAAGAGAAGTCATTAGAAACTTTGAAGTTTTCCATATGGAAAATAATTTCTTTATCTTCATATGTAGGCTTGAGCAACAGATACTACAGAGCAGGGACACAAGGGAAATAATAAAATAGTTGCTTAAGGGATCAGCACTCATACTATGCAAAGCATGAGGAAGTGATTCTTCTTTGAGGGGGGAGAAAAAATTTGTCAGCCCACAATTAAATACCATTGTACATGCATAGGGACTAATCTGACTTTCTGAGACCATCTAGCATCTGCTGGGAAGACAAGCTTCCCAAGGGCTCTCCTAGTTGATGATCTCTAAAATAGATTTTGAGCACAGAAGACTGATTTGAGTTCACAGCAGCACATCTCATGACTCAGTGTGGCAAACAGCCAGATGAAGATCACAGTCTCACTGACAGTCTCATTCTTCTCAGTCCTATTTCAGAGCTCACAGCTACCTGAAATAGATTGCTTTGCATTCACAATAGTCTGCTGTGTAGCACTGCATACCTTTGAAAACCTACATCTTTTGCAGAATCATAAGTAAAATGTAGAATTGACTTTCAGATGACCCAACTCATATTTCTTTGTAGTTCATGGCATGATGCTGTCATATCAGGTTAGTGATGTGTGCCAAATGGCTTTGGATATTTTACCTGCCTAAAAGGTCTCATTGCCATATTGTGCATGAAATCTCATTAGTGAATATTTTAAGTTTCATGGGAATTCAATAGGAACAAGGTTCATCATTGTATATTTAGGGAAACATAATCTATGAAGACCAACATGCTGTGAATGTTCTATAACTTGACTAATGCTGGGTACTTCAGCATTAATCTTCTGGTACTTCATGCATATTACTTTGCATGCTTCTGTCTGATGGGTTCAAAAACCAAGCAAAGAGGTGCATTGTTTTTTGAGGAAAACTGAACTATACTCCATATTGCCCAGTTTGTGTTTCACCTCACTCCTCAATGGGTTATGTCTACACCAGGAAAATCAAACATTTCCAGGAGCATCTACTGTTAAACTGATAGAGTGGTCCCAAGCACCCTCTGGCACATTTTACAGAACACTCTCCAAAGCTGCTCCTGAGAATGGCTGAGGAGTTAGTGTACACCACAGACCTTTCCAACAGGCAGCTGGCCCACAACTCGTCCTTTTCGGAGGGATGAGTTAATTTACTAGCCCAGATGTAAGGCATTCTATTGTAGTTGGCTTAAGTACTTGGGAATGCTCACGGCACATCTAATGGATATATAGATACATAGATAGGAAAGAACAAAACTAAGCAATCAATCAGAGAGCCAAAATATTCAGCTGGGACCAAGAGGGTGGAGTGACCAGAACTAGATAGGGACATAAAAGACTGTACTATTCAGTCACATTTTGTCACACAAAGACTTAATTGCTTAAATGGGGTATCTCCACTCTTCTGGTATTGCAGTTTCAAGTCTGTTTTGCTGTCAATAA
Organism: Corapipo altera; assembly: GCF_003945725.1. NCBI lineage: Eukaryota > Metazoa > Chordata > Aves > Passeriformes > Pipridae > Corapipo > Corapipo altera. Next base: position 6,768,968 of record NW_020884878.1, read on the forward strand.
CTAAAAGTTATACAACCTGTTCCTATTGCAGAAGTTATTTATCTCTCACTTTTGCAAAGGTTTTTCTCCCATTATTTGTTTAGGTGTTGTTTTCTCCTAAAGTACAGAAGAATCACCCAGATCTACTCATCTGGAAGTAATTTTATGTACAAGAAGAGAGTCAAAAAATGCAAATAAATTTTGTGCTAGAAATACCTCATATGTGTTAACTGGAAAAAAAAAAGAAAATGAAAGGCAGATTGTAGGTAGTCCACAAAAAAACATGAATAAGGAATTGTCATCAATATTTATTCCTAGCTCTGTTACAGATATTATTCTACCTCAAGAAAGTCATTCAACCGTCTTGGATTTGCATTTTCCATATAAGCACATTGATTCCAATGTCATTTAGAAGCACCTTTGGAGCTTGAAAGCATTCACATTTTTAAATTACTTTGTCTTCTAAAGGTGAAAATACCCATAAGAATGAGAAATATTATTTCAAAATCTGAAATAGCTTTTGAGTTCTGCTCAACCATATCTTGATATGCAAAAAGACAAGAAATTAATGACAGGCAAATGCACCTGGCACTTCATGTGGCACAGTAGTAGTGGCTATTTTATTAGCAAAAGGAGTGACTCAAATGGTAAAGGAAAATTGTATAACGAATTTGCATGCCTGTATTTATATTGCTGGTATGATTTCAAATGAGAATACTGTCCTAAGTAAAGGTAAGTAGGAAGATATTTAATTTAACTTAGAATCAGGTAGAAGCAGAAAAGGTATATAATTTGAAAACAATTCTTTTTTATTTTTTCCATGGAATCTTCCTGATTCAATTGGTAAATATCTATAATTCACATAAAGCAGAGATTTCTTAGCTTGTGTAATCCAAGAGGAAGGCAGTGCTCAGAGAAAAACACATTTCATTTTGTCTTCCAAAAAGCTTGTGTCTTTTGAGCCATTATTCATTCCAGGCCCTAGCAGCTGTACAACTATATTTTAAGTTATATTTTAAATATTTTGTCTCTAAGAATTTCATACAGCAAGAAAAGCATCTGTTCCTTTCAAAAGTTCAGATGGATGGTCTGTGAGGTGTAAAGCAGATCTGTACCCTTATTGTTTGTTATGCAGAAAACCATAGATCATCTCTAATGAGTAGACATCTTAGCCATCAATTGTTTTGCATAGATTTGTTGACTGGCTTGTAGTCAAAAGATATATGTAGTTATAAACTATTAAATTCATAGAATGAGTCATCCCACACAAGGAAGTAGCTGAGTGTTATGAGATAATTTGGCACAGAAATATAAGGAAATTCAATTTGTAGCAAACCTACACATCCAGGTAACATCGAACAGTACTTGCATAGACAGGAGCTGGAATATTTGACAAAACAAAATTTTTTAACTTGACTGTCTAAGTAATCTGACATAAACTGGCATAACAACTCCAACAAACAGTTTGTTATGACGGTGTAACCCACCTACGTGCTCACTAACCCCACAGACCACACAGACAGTACTGTTCCAGTGCTGCCAGTGCTGTCTGGCCTATACCATGAAGGTTTGCAAACCATATAGCTGAATCCTTCTTTCTGTCCAGGTGAACAATGTGGAGTTCAGGGGCTTCAATTCTCAAACACTGAAGAAGAAAATCTACTTTCTCTCATCAAAGTTGCTGTGATGGTCTTTGGAGCTAAGGGCTCTTTGCAATGTACTCAGGACATTTAGTATATTTCTTCAGAAAAATGAAATGCTTATGGTAGAAGTAATTAACACAAAACAATGGAAACAAAGATTGAAGTAATCAGAGAAGAATTAATGAGCTTATCTTTGGTGGCAAGGTAACTTAGCTTTCACCTACCACCCTGTAAGCAAGAATGGGACATTGTCATCTTTGCAGCTTTGTCAGCAATTGGCAAACCTCAGGCAGTCAATGATGTGCTTTTTGCTAGTTTTCTGTTGTGGGTCTCCTAACAAAGTGTATGCCTCACGCCAAGGAGCCCCAGTACTGAACAGGTTTAGCATCTATTACTTATTCTCTCTCCTTAAAGTTATTTCATATGGTTATGCCTTTTGGCAAGTGAGGAGGAGGTGTTTCTCCTTCATGGGGCCATTCTTTGTTCTTTCTAGTGAAATGATAGGAAGGAATTTGCAGGGAACACTTTCACCAGCTTCATGTGCTTCTGAGGCCAATCACAGCTTGTAGTAGTAAGACCTGCACTGTGAAAACAGAATTTAGTTCACTCTCTAAGGGGAAATTATATATGCTTCAGCTAGAATAAAACTGTCTGTGTTGTACAGAAATATTCGGAGCAAGCAAGGAGACTCACTCAAGAACACTTCTTCACGTACAGAATTATTAAGATGATTTCTATGCACCAGAAAATTAAATCCTATTATTAAAATAAGTATGAAACATTTATGAATACTTTGAAGGAAAGACATTAATAAGTACTTTGAGAATTATTAAAAGGTCATTTCATTTTTACCAGTACACAAGAAACATCTGAATTGTAAAGTATTCCTTTATACACAGTTCATTTATTGTGAACAGATCTGAGGCTCTTAACATTATTTTACTCTTGATGTAGATGACTGGTACAGCAGGTTCCTTTCCTTTGTGTATTGAAAGGAGCTGCTGACCTCAGAGTACTCTACTTTCCCTGGATGGTCATACCACCAATTTGTGCAGGCAGCCCATTAGCATATCGTAGTATCATACTGCAATGCTTATGGATGAGACCCTATCGTTAAGTATGCTCAATTCTTGTGCAAAAATGAAGGAACTCCGAAGGATTTATCTCTGATAAAGCACTGGTAAGAAGTTAGGGAGAGGTGGGTGAATGAAGAACCCAGAAATCATAATGGGGTGGTGTCCAGATTGGAAGACCAACTTATTATAGCACTCTTTCTATAGCTGTCTTTTCCAGCCTGGCAGAGTTGTACCCCACTATCAAGTATTTGCCTTCTTTTAAAAAATAAAAAATCTAGTGTTTGATATTGTCATATGTGAATATGTGAAACTCCAGGCAAAGATGTCTAATTGAGTGCATTCATGATCCAGATGCTGGGCCAGGGTTAGAGGCTCCAAGGAGAAGGATCTGAGGAAGGCTGACCTTGCAAGGAGGGGAGCTCTGTGTAAGAGGAAAAAAATGGGATGAACTTTGGGATACAGCTGGTTCTAGCTTAGGAAGTAAGAGACTGCAATGACATGAAGGAAGAGATTTGTTGAAGGGTTGAAATGAGCCACAGTATCCTTAGACTAGATGAGCTGGGAACTGGGGGCAGATCCGATCTCAGTTTGAGGCACAGGTCACACACCCCTCACACAATATAACCTGGCTCCCATCTTACCCTTCTCACCCAGCACCAGCATTGGTGCATCAACCCCAGCCTCTCTTGTATATTCTTTACAGCTGGAAATTTAGTGGACCCATGGGTCATTCATGGATTTTGTTATGGTAAAGGCACAATGAGACACTCCCATCTAAATGACATTATTATATTGTTACTTTTGCACTTACCTGGTAAGAAGCTAATCTAACAAAGCCATGAAGGGTGTCCTTGTAAATGTTTTGAATGAAAGTATGCCTCATTCTTGAAATAAAGGCCAATCAAAATTTGAAAAAAATCTGTAGCACTGGAACCAAGCTTTTTTCTTTTTTTCCCTTTTTTCTTTCTTCTTTTTCACTTTTTTTATATATATATAATTTTACAAAAATAGGAACCAACTGAAAAACTTGCATCTGGAACTGATTTCTCTCAATTTTTTTTCTAAGTGTTCAGTTCTTAGTTTGGACCCAGCTGATGAATTATGGATGTTCTAAATAACAGAATTACAATGAAGCTGTCTGACTTGAATGGTGGAGAATGGGGGCAGGGAAGCAAAGGTTAAAATTAATATCTGAGGATGAGGGTAACTAATTAAAAAATCATCTAACAAATATGCATAAATAAAATAACTGGAGGGGAGAAAAGAAAACCCTGGAAGTCACAAAAGATACAAAAAGGAAAAAGATCATATAATTCATAACTCCCATAGGAATCCTGAATATTAATTGAATCACAACAGTAATAAACTGTAAGCTTTAAAATACTTGTTTCTTGACTCTCTGCCAATGGAAATTTAGTGACATGAAGCCACCATCTTACAGAGATCTCCAGAGATGAAAAGACTATAGATGTGCATAAAGTAGCCTAGATTAATATGATGACACTTCAAAAGCACAAGTTGGAATATTCCCCATTTCATCTTGAGTTGTGAATAATTCATCACTTTAAAACATGGGGGTTTTGAAACTTAGATGCAGACTCAGATGCATAATTATTGAGTTTCCTTTGATCCGCATTGTTTGTTTAATCAGTTACCTAACATTAGGAAGTATGTCTCGTAATAATTGTAGTTTGAGTTTTCTTATATAATAGAAAATGGAAGGATGGGGGGAGGAAAGACTTGAAAACAATACTAAAGCATCCAAAGCCATTTCTACAAATCTTTTCAGTAGTTCTGAGTGTAAAGTCTTTGTGTTTCCTGCATAAGATGAAGGATAACCAGAAGTTGGGTCTTGATGATTCAATTCAAAGTGGTGTTCTAACTTTGATTACATCTCTGAATACAGCTGCCTAACTTGGATTACAAATTTATCTAGTCTTACAGAATCTACAGGCACCCTAGAAAAAGTACAAGTATTTTGCTTTCTTGGTGTTTCATTATCTATTTTGGTACAGTGTAACTGAACAGTTTAGCTTGTTGTAACTGTGTTAATTATACTAAACGTGCACTCTTATCTCTATAAAGAAAATATTTTAAGATATTATTTAAGCTAATGAAAGCTGGTAAATGGTTCTTCTTTTGTGTTATTATCCTGCACTGTTCCTGTCAGCCGTACAATAGAAGATGGCATCTAGCCCAGATAAACTATTTATAGTCGAAGTAGCTTTAAGTAGGCTTAATTACAAACTAAGATTTATTAATTTTCCCAAACAGATCTGTTTCACAACTTAGACAAACATGGCTCACTGTCTTGAGGTGTGAGGCATGATTACAACTGGAAGACATTTCCTATTCCTGAGCGAAAAACAAAGCTGCCTTTGAAATCTTTCCAGTGCTCAGCAGGAGCTCAGCAAGGGTAGTTCCATGACCCAACAGGGAGTAGCATTCACAGCTGTGCTTTCCAAGCTGTCTGCTGACTCTAGGAAAGATGGCTACAATCCTATATCCTCCTGTATCCTCATCCAGATAATGCACAAGAGATGGTAGCCCAGGAGTCCACTTATGGGCCTGCGTACATAAAGGTCATAATTAGGCCTGGAGAGCAGCAAAGTCTAAATCAATCAAACTATACTTATAGTAAATTAAGTATACCTTAAATGAAGAACAACCACTCTTTAGACCATAATATTATGTCCCACTGGCTTTTAGAAGTTCTCCAATGGAAATCATCTGAAAAAGATGCATTTGCAGACCCTTGACTCCAGAAGAGCTGTTCTACCTTCCTTCAACCAGACCTGTAAGTTGTTTAGGGGAGTATTAATTACCTGAGAATGTGTAAAACAATGCTCTTTACAATGGGCTAACCAAAAGATATAAAACTATTCTGAAGAATGTATCTGCAGTGATCTCAGATTCCGACAAACACATTTCCATTTCCTTTCAAATATACAATCTATTATCCGCAACACGTAAAACCTCATGGTTCAACTACTTTAATGAAGACATGCTTCTTATTCTTCAGAAATGTTAAAAGCCCATGTGAATTCCTGCCCCTCTTGAAATCCATCATTTTTGACAAAGTCTGTAAGAGAACTGAGATTTCATCTGAGTCTCCAATGCAGAACTTCTTGAAATCAGTGAAAAGGTTGCATTGACTCAATGTGTTTGGTGTTAGACCTAAGATAATACAAAATTTCTTCCTGTAGTAGTAGTGTGTGATCCTCAACAGTCTGAATAAGCTCAGAATGCTTTTTCAGTGGGGGACATAATAACAGTTATCTTTCTCAATCACTGCATGGACAGTGGGTAATAACAGAGTAAGTGTGCAGTGAAATACCCCTCCATACCCTCCAAAATGGAAACCAGCAGCTGAGTCTCCTCTTTACATCAGCCTCTTGGATTTTCCTTCCACTGGCATATGCAACAACTCTTTGAACCCAACTAAGCTACTGGCATCCACGGCATCCTGCAGGCATGCAATGGGAGTTGCATGGAAAAAGAATACTTCTTTGCCTTTGTTTTCAACTTGATATTTGAGCATTTTATTTGCTATTCCCTTGTTACTGTGTTCTGAGAAAGAGTGAATAGTATTCCCTACCCACCTCCTATATGACATTCACTATATCATATCTGCCTTTTGTCATACTTTTCAGGGAAAGCACTCTAATCCATTTAGGTTCTCCTTACAGAGGAACTTCCCATCACCCTTGCTGTCATTCTTTATTGCTTTTCATTTCCTCTGAAACTTGAAAGGGAACAACTGCGAAGTTGCACATATTGTTCAAGATGCAGGTGCACTGTGAATTTGAATAGTGGCATAACCATGTTTCCTGCTTACTTCCTTACTCCTTTCCTTGTACTTTCTACCACCTGACTTTGCTTTTTTGATCACAATTGAGTACTATGGTGATGTTTTCAGAGAATTAGCTGAAATCACTCATAGTCTCCTTCCTGTAATAGTGAGAGCTAATTTAGAGATATTTACTGTGTATGTATTTTTAGGGTTATTTTCCCCTGAGAGCTCAACTGGCTTTACCAACACTGAATTTCCTCTGTTAATTTTTTGCCCAGTCACTTACCAGTCTAAGACTCCTCTTTCACAGCTGGATTCCCATTTGACTATGCTGAATAATTTTTTTTTAACAGCAAGTTTTGCCACCTCACTTTTCACCTTTTCTCCAGGACATCAACAGATGTATAGAACAATATCCCTGAGGGATGTCATTGGTACCTTCCCTCCACTAATACTCTTTCCACTAAGCAGGTATTAATCCATGAAAGGACTTTCTCCTTTAACCCGTGATAAGTTTTAGTTTCTAAAAGAATATTCAATGAGAAACATCAGTGGAATGCTTTTTGAAGGTCTATATATAGACATAAAAATTGAATATATAAATAGATATCAACTGTATCTTAGTAACATACTTCACCAAACTAATAGATTTGGAACACAAAGCTTCTGTTATAACAGACATATTAACTGTTCATCTATATGCCCAACAGTGCATTCGTAAGTTTTCACATTTTTTCTGGTGTGTGTTTTTCGGAAGGCTTTTTTTGTTTGTTTAGATTTGATTTTTTTGTTTAGTTGTTTGGTTGGGGTTTTTTCCCCCAAAACACTAATTTGCCTGGTATGGGGGACAGATTTACTGGTGTACACAACTTTATGTGCCATGTGATTTTATTTTTTTCAAGTGCTGTTGCTTTTGCTCCTTAGTGTTCCTTTGCATTGAGATCTCCTAAAAGACTGTGTTATATAGCACACTCAATAAATAACTCACCATGAACTCTGAACGCTGGTGGTATTTCATGGTAAACACCACATGATCTTGGTGATCCAGTTTTATTTACATTTTCATAAAGTTTTTAGGTTCTATGTATTTTTTTCTTTTTAATGAAGACTAACATCTTGTTTCAGAAATTCTTTTTTAGCAAAAACCAACACATTTTATTTTCAACTTTAAAGATATTTCAAAAATTTGGGACCACCTCTTATCTTTCTGCATTCCTACAGACCCTTGTCTTCTGCTTACAGAGGGTCTCAAACCAGACACACATTGTGTGGGAGATCCTCATTCAGTCCCATGGCAGGTCATGCGGGACTTGATGTCAGCAGTCCTTCCTCTCCTTCAACAGAATTATCCCAGGAAAGTGATTAGTAGAACAAGGTGGGCTCAACCCGGCTGTCAGCAAACAGATATCTTGAGCAGAACTGTAGAGATTATGTATGTTAGACAAAAAAAGTAAAACACCCAGAGAAAGGAATTTTAAGGATTCTCCATGGACCAAAAAAAACCCCCACCAAAACAACAAAACAAAAGCAGCACTGTACAGTGACCAAACAGTGACGTTTTTCTTAGAAAGGGCTGAACATCTGACTGGAGCAGATTCAAAAATCTTTTCCCTCTGAAAGAAAGCCTATGGCAGGGAATCAGAGACAGATGGGCCATTGGCAGTCAGAAATTGCCAAGTCACAGTCACAGAGGAACATAAACTGGAAGGGGTGTCCAGCAGCTCTCTGATTCAACATTTATTCCAAGCAGAGCACCATCAAGGTTAAATCAGGCTGCCCATGACTGTATCAAGGTGCATCTGAATCTCTCCAAGGACAGAGTTTCTACAACCTCCAGGCTCCTGTTTCAGGTTTGGGCCACCTGACTGATGGGGTTTTTTTTCCTCCTAATGCTAAACAGTATTTTCCCTTCTTGCCTAAAGCCTCCAACAAGTTAGCAGAAATTTCTGTGCTGAAGGGGAAGGGAGCAGCTGGGAAGGGGTGAGCCCATGTTTTCCTGTCTGTGCCATCTCCCTGGCTGTATAGGCACCTATATCATCCGTCATACCACCAGTGTGGCTGGTGGTAACTCAGTTTCAGAGAGGAAAAATATGACTAGCGCTTGCTGAGCAGGCTCCTCTACACACAGCACTCCTGCTAGTTCATCCATGGGTGGGCATTCTCTTACTGAGGCCACCCCTCATTGTTAAATATCCTCACACTGCCTTCTTCCCTCCAGGAATTTTGGCACCAAACCTCCTCCCGAGGTTAGCCTTAAATTCCTGACTATTAAAGATGACATTATCCACACAGTTGAAAACTGGATAAACCTCAACTGGTTAGTAGAGAAGCTGTTGAGACCTTCAGGCAAAATTCATATTCCTGGCATCCAGTTATGTTATGTAAAATAATAAAAAAAAAGAAAATCCAAAATAATACAGGAATGCCTCCTCAGGCCACTTGCTTGTGTGCCTCCCTCTCCTTACAGCCAGTCACGCCCAAATCCCGCCTCCCCTGCTGGAGTCCACAGACATTCATTTTCCAGTACCCAAAGACTCCAGCAGCCAGGAGTCATAAGAAAATCCTGCCAGAGGTAATACTTTGCTGACCCAATTAAGTTTCTGAAGTAAGGGTGGCATTACATATACCTGAGCTACTATGTGGTTTAGGCATTATTATTTACTGTGAGGGCAGTATTATCTTTCAGTTTGCACAGTTGTAGTGGTAAATAAAAGGATCTCTTTTTAAGCATCTGAAAGTCTTTTTAAAAAAAAAAAAGAAATTATATACAGATTTTCTATTTACCAAATTTACTAAGCATTTAAAGAATCATCACAACAAAGACAGCTTTCAGATATGTAGCTATAGAGGAAAGGAATAAGAAGGTATAAAAAGATCCAGGAATGAAAACTAAGGCAGATTATACACATGACAATTAAAGTGAAAGTGAAAATTTCTTATTTGAAGTCAGTCCCTGTATGACATAGACTGCACTGCACAGACTGAACAGTCTGCATGATTTCAAGGCTTCACTCTAAATATTATTTTGTCAGTTAAGAGAAAATGGCAAACTAACAAAGTATTTGAGAACACTATGCAGCCTCTGATATATTCTGGAAAAATTGTTCAAGTAGGGTGGAAAAGAAATTCAAATCATGTTGAGAAAATATGTTTGTGTTGTGTAGAAAGAAGCTGTATCATTAGGATATTTTCAGCTCTGGAGATCAGTCTTCAGAATCAATAAAAGATCCCATGGAGAACATTCAAAACTGTGCTTGCAAGAGGTGTTCATTATGCTTACTAGTTTTTGTAAGGACCAGCTCAAGAAGTAACAGACATTTTTCACCTGATTACGACTGGACATGAGCTAGAAAAACAGTTTTGTATAAATCTTGATGCTTCTCAAGTTGACCTTCAGACACCTCTGTTCAGTTTTTTAAGGGTTTTATTTCTGTTCACCTTTGAACATTCTGTTCAATATACAAATGTACCAAAGCTTGCTCTGTACTGATGCATGAGATATAACTTGTTACCAAGAATCTATGCAAAACATTTTAAAATAATGAGGAGATTTAATGCACTGTAACTTGTATTAAAATAGAGAAACACGCACATCTGTTGTTACAGGAGAGGACTCTAAAACAAGGAAAAAACATAAATTACAAAACAAGGATAACAGAAAATAATCTCAGGAGTACATCAGCCAAAGACAGATAAACAAGAACAGCCATCACAGTGTGATATACAAGATGTTCATTATTCATTACTCTGAGCAATAGCAGATCACTTTGCATATTTATTAATTCTTGTATTACAATGCTGACAATAGAGTGTGGTCTTTGTCATGAAATCCTAGATATAAAAAAGCAAGTAGAATAATTAGTTTAGACTCTGTACATGACTAGAAACTGTACAGCACCAATAAATAAATTAGTGCTTGCGGGACATTAATTTATTTTCGTGCACAATTTTGTTATGCCCATGTCACATTAATTTTTTGTTTGGACAGGTGAGTAGCTGGAGCCGAGGGAAATGTATAATCCCAAATGTCATGTACACTAGAGTGTACACTGATGAGCAGAAGAGGTTTAAGTGAATGTTTATTTAATGTCCATATCCCCTGAAATCAATTTACAGCCCAAAATATTTCCAGGATATGGAGGTTGGGGTGATGTACCAGTGTTGGTCTCTGAAATCTGTCACCCAAGGCTTCATAAGAGAATGTGCAATGCAGACACTTGTTAAGTGCCTATGCAATGTCATAGTTCTGTCACAAACAAACCAACATGCAGCACATGGGGAGATCTGCCCTCCCTTCCCTGTGAGATGAGATCAAGTCAGACTGACCTATGCAACTTTTAATTCTAAGAATTCAGAATTAACACTTTATGTTATGCAGCAAGAGAAGGAGAAAAAAACTTGCAGTGCTTCCCCTTTTCCACAAATGAAAAAGGATCCTGCTTCACACACAATTTAGCTTCAACCCTGTGACACATCAACTTGTTGTGGGGTAGGTCTGGTGTGTCACCAGTCATGTGTTGTAATATAGCATTTGGTATATACACGTTTATATTTAATCCATCTATTTAGAGTCATACTCTATACCCACAAAATGGATAGAATACTTCAGGGACACCGGTCTGTCCTTGGGTGCAATCAATGAACTCTATTTTTCAGTGATTGAAACTCTCAGCCTAAATACTCTGCAATTAAACTACAGCAAATAGACAGAAGATCAGGAGAAAGACAACAACTACTGCTGCTACTACTCCAAATGTGGAAAAAAAACCAGACACTGTAAAATCAATGCTTTGTGAGATTTTGTATTTTTTCTTTAATTTGTATATTTCTTCTAAGTCCATTACCACTTGGATTTTTCTCCAGATCTTGTGTTCCTAACACACAAAACCCCCTTCACGTCCTTTCTGACTATTGTCAGCTGAAGAACTCAAACACAGCTGGCTGTGGGTGGCAGCAGGAGGCTGAATTGGCAGAAAATTTCTGGCTCAAAACGATTATCAACAAAGGCAACTTTCTGAGGCTACTGATGGCTATTTGTTTCACATTTCCAGGACAAATTTCCTTGTCCGCTTTCTAACCAAAAAGAGCAGTGTAATTCAGCAATAATTAAATAAGCTACAGATTATATTTGCCTCTCACCTGTGTGACCACAAAGGGTTCAAGTCTGATAACATCAGTCACATGAACAAAAGAGAGGCTAATTAAGTCTAAGCAAATTCTTACTTCAATTATAGCTGTTGCCAAATAGCAACCACTCAAAAAGCAACATTTTGTCCATATGAAATTCTTCACGTAGCAGCTCTATCCTTTATTCTCCCCACTATTGACAGATCTTTTCAACTACTACTATGATGTTTTTAAGACTAATAGTTGTTGTACATTGTCAATAAAACCTTTGTGGGGCATCTCGCAGCAACATATTCTTAAATTTCATATGTGACCATCTCATGTTTGCTCTTCCAGGAGCTATTTTATGGTTCAACAAAGCTCCAAACTCCCTGAGTCAGCCAGTTCTCAGTGTGGTGAGGTAGATATTTCTCTTGCCTGGCTTGCTTTGAAAGAATAAAGATTGTAAGTGTTTTTGAGTGATTTCTAAGTTATAGAAGGGCAAATCAAATAAGAATGTAACTCTTCCAAACCAATTTTATAGTTAATAAGTGCATGAAGATATATGCATTTTCCAAATTTATGTAATATTTACAACTACATAATGGTGCTCAGCACTGTGCACATTCTTTTATAAGTGGTTACATATTAGAGCTTGCTGTACCTTTATTCTTTTCTCTTGCTATGAAATATTGTGAAGTGTTATACATGTGGAAATATAATATGGAATAAAATGTTTGATCTTTTATATAGTTTAAAATAATTAATTTCCTGCTGGAGTGGTTTATTTAGTCCTTACTAAATGTCTTCTGAGGTAAAGGGAAATGCACATCCTTGAATAACCATTTATGTTTGGATGCACTGAATGAGATAATGCCACATGCAAAGAAACACTTATATGTTTCATTTTTTAAACCACTGTTCAGGAAGGCTCATGTGTATATGTTCTGTCCATCAAAACAAAAAATCATCTCTGTTCTTATTAGCTTTTTATATTACTGAAAATGCACATAGGATCCTGTTGGTGCTTTTTACACTACCAGTGCATGGACTTTAATCAGAAACACACATCTCCTGAAATGTCAAGGGAATTTGGAAAGACTTTTCACAATGAAAAATTAAGGTGGAGAAACCTTGGCAGATTTTATGTAGTTACTTTTTTTATGGATATAATTCAAATCAAGCAAAACTGCTGACCAAGAGATCTGAAAGAACCTGTCAGAGAGAACATATCTTACAAAAATGGATTAAGAAAACAACATTCTTTGATATTTTCTGATAAATTTGGGAGGTTCTGTTGTGATAAGAGGAAGAACTTGCCAAAATAAAAACAGTTTTTAAACTGAACTTTGTCTTTCTTTCAGTCCTTCCCACGGAAGACCTCACTAACAAAAAAAAACACCCAAACAAACAACAAGAATCAACAACCAATTCCAAAAAGTGTCATCAAGAACCCTCCATCCCCTCCACCTGCAAGCAGGACAAGGAACATTTTGGAAAATTTGTCCAAGATGGCCTTTTAGGACACTTGGGGCCACTGGGCTGTAAATATTTGTGACACGACTATCTTCATGGCCAGGACTGCCTGGGGCAGCCTGTGCTCACTGGAGGTGGGTCACACCTGCCCTCACTGGGTGGAGAGTCCCCCCACATCAGACCTGCAGCACAGTGTCCAAGCAGCAGCTTCTGCTTGGAAGCGTAGGTGAAGACAGCATGGGCTTTATCCACTGCATTGAATAAAGAACATTTGGATATTGCTCTTTCTGCTCCCAACTGACTGTCAGCCAGGTATCCTATTCCAGAGCAACCCCACACTCTTCAGTGGGTCAAGTCCAAAAGGGACCCAGAGATCTTGGAAGAGCTGGTGCAATTGGCATGGAAGTCAGAAGGAATTTTGTCATCTATTTCAAGAAAATGGATCAGAGCTTTACTGCTGTGGTACAACCGGGAATAAACCCAACATTTCTTCATTACAATAGTAGTGCTACCAGCTTTTACCTCCTACTCCGCAGTGCTGGGAAGAATAAAATTATCACAGTGGATAAATGCTGCCTACATTGTGTCAGATAGGGCAAAAGACCCAAACCATATTATTTGAAGTAGAAAACATGCATAGGCAGAGCACTTGCTGAGCCCAGATGCCTAGATACTGAGTAAAATAAAGGACTTTTGACACTTCATTACCACTAAACAGTATATTTGGTTTACCCTCATGGTAACACATCCAGTTTCTGGAGTTCAACGTTGAACAGGCTTAACCTGACCCATTTCTGAATCTGAACTGACAGCTGTGCTGAAAGTCTGTAACCGAAAGTTTGACTTTTCTAATCTGAGAAAAAAATATTCCTTTAATACTCTTCTGGGCTAAATGCAAAGACTTTATTTTCCCGTAATTTGTATTTCATTAGCACAAGGTGAAATTGTTTCCATAGAAACATCAGGGATATATAATTTCTAAATAATGATTTTTCTACAAAGAACTCACAAAATTATTTTCAGATTACAATGCAAAAAATCTCCAAACTCAGTTCACTTATTAATATTACAGAGAGAACATATGTAAAGACTTTGAATTTCAAATTGTAACTGTAAAACATTAAATATAAATATAGTAGTTTAATATTTCAATCACAGAAAATAAAAGCACAGGAAAATACTAGAAACCAAAGTTACATCAAATGTAATTTTCCTGATTCAGTGATCAAATATAACAGTATACAGTATGATGGGTCAGATATCATCTGTATATATTTGGATCACTCTACATAGTTCTCTCTGTTTTCTATTTTGACTATAAAATATTTTATGTCCATATCTTATTTCTGTAATACCAAGATTAAGATGAAAAGATGCATTAAAATTAAATTAATTTTTTTCTGCTTGTTCATCATCTGTTCCAGTAAAATGCTACAAATACTAACTTGGGTAGGATGATTATTAAGAATCAAATCTTTCACCTGGGCTTTAAAATGAATTGGAAAAACATCACCTACAGTAGGGACAAGTTATAAAAAGATAAAGATTTCTCTGAATTCCACTCTCAAAAGAAGCAAAAAGGCAAGATGAGTGGAAAAAAAGGAAGAAGAGGTGCTAAAGATGATGTTATTTTCCCAGGCTGGGTATTAAAGAAATCTAAAAGAACTTTAGGACTGGAGAGGAAGGAGATTTGAATCTGGAGAGGAGGTAGGTATTTTGTATTTCTTTCACATATCACATCGTTATTGTGTTATTTAGGTATAAAACATAATGGTGCTACAAATCCTTTTATGGTGTTTTGACATTGTTTCATCATATATGTAATTTTTCTAAGGGTGAAAATTCCTTCAAAAATTTGGATTTTTGATGTTGCATTTGGTGCTAAAAAAACCTCAACCCTGTGTACTTCTTTATGTATATGGTTAAGTGAAACAAGAGGAACAGCACATAACACAGATCAGGCCAGTGAACTCAAATGCTGGGGTCAGTCAGTGGGAGGTGGAAGTGGAGCTGTGGGTGTATTACAGAAATAGTAAAGGGGAGAAGAAAAGAGAAAAAAGGCACAACCTGAATGAAATGTCAGGCAGATCCCAAAAACAAGCACTCCCAAAAGCAGTGCCTCTGATCAGATACCTGCATAAAACTTTTGAGACAAATTACTCTTCTCTTTCTCAAAAAAAATTCTGTTTAGACACTGTGGGGCCTTTGCCTTGGGTCAGATTCTCTTACGTGATTTTTGTACATTAACATGAATATACGTTAAAAAAAAATATGAAGAACTGACTGCAATCAACTACTCTGTGTGAAAACAGAGTCCAGAAATAGAAAACATTGACTAAAAGCACAGAGTGAGGTAGAGTGACCCAATGAGGGAAAAGACCAGTTACAAGATGAGGATGACAGGTGGTTTATGAAAGTTATCCAAAGGTACTTTGTTGTGGTAAATGACCATCTATTCAAAAAGTATGCCCAAGGGAATAAAAACTAAGGCCACAGGCTGCCACAACCCTGAAGGACTGGAGCAGTTACTGTTACAAGGAATTACTGTTAGCAGAAGCTTGCTTTTAGAATGAATAAAAAGAAGGGTGTTACTTGCATACACTAAAAGGCTTCCTTGCCCAATTGCTTGAAGAAGCACAGCAGCTGTGCTTGTTAGAAAAGAGCATGAAGTGAGTCAAACATACAACTGCTGGGTCTGAAAACCCACCAGGCATCCCGGTCCTTGTCAGGTTCTCAGTATGTGCAACATTACTGAGTATCCCACCCTCAAACATCAACCTGGCCCACTGAAAAGAGAGCAACCAGCTGCAACGTCTGAGAAAATCCTTCCCTGGAGATATTAGATGCAGTATTTGGGCTCAGGTTCTTTCTGTCATGTTCTCTCCTTAGGAAAAATAAAAATTAAAAAAAAAGGCAAAAATGGAAGACATATGTGGAAAGGCTTTGTTTTCTTAAACATTGAAAAAGTATTTATTTCCAGTCCAATGACTCTTTCATGAACTACATTCCTCATGAGCTTCCTTGGTTTAATGGCCTGGTTTGTGCTTCATCCCACATCTTAAAAAAATACTGTGAAAATTGAACTGTCTGGGTTAAAGCTATATGCATCCAGAAAGTCAATTTTAAGAACAAAACAATTCAAAGAATATAAGGAAATCCAGTAGGACTTACTCTATGAAATAACAAACTCTCAGCTATATAGTTAACAAAGTATTAATAAGATAAGTGATCTTAAAATATGAAAGGTACCACATACCATGGAATTAATTATTAAAAAAACCCCGAAAGCTGGAATTCTTACAGATAAAATTAAATAACAGCTTTTGTTATGATATCTTAAATGTCAGAAGGTGACAGGTCAGGTCAGTGAGTTACAGTATGTGTTCTGCCACCACACTTTACACATTAATCTCCAGTTTTGTGGGAAATGAGTTCAGTGCCCAACCCCAGGCTCCATAAAAAGGAGCAAAGCTCTCTGCTGGTGTCAGGTGCATGTATCACTCCCCCCCCACCAACTGGCTTTCACTGTGCCATGCCGTCAGAGCTTTCATCCTGATGAAAGCTAACTGAAATTGGCTTTTCAACCTATATAGCAGTGGCATTTCCATTTGGATCAGGAGGAGTGCTTTCTCTCATCCTTGCCAGGATGAGAGGATGGAGCCAGCTACACAGCGACAACAAACTCTGGGGTCCATGGAGTCAGCTAGCTCCCATAATATCTCAGATGACAATGGCTTTATAATAAATCTTCTACACAAGATCACTGTGTCCTACTTGAGCACTTGTGGAGCAGTGGTAGACCATCAGGACTCCATTACAGCAGGACTCTTGGCATAGAAATGCTTTTCACTGATCTTACAGCAAAGCTGTAATTTCAAACTTCTTAAATGTAATTATCATTTTTACTGTAGTTTTGCAGACAACAGATTTTACCACTACCTCTGAACTCACAAATTTAAATTATGTATTGAAGCTTATTAAATCAACACCTGATGCAAAAAAATGACTAAGCACAGAATATTGATAACCTGTCAATAATCTGTCAATAAGGCCTTATTTCATTGTTTTTACAAATTTTGGAAAATCTATGAGCCATTGCTTTTTGAGTGGGGCAGGGGAGAGCGTTTTCAATTTTATTTGTTTTGCAAAGCAGTTGTCTAGCACAGAAAGTTATGATTAAGTATACACAGCTGGAATGTTTATTGCGTGTTTGCACCTGCATGTTGAGTAATAAGACCCAAAAGATTTGATAAACCTACAAAAATCACACAGAAAGACAAAGAGGACAGTGGATTGGAGAACAGCCTGCAGGCTTGTCTTCTTAAGGGGCTCCAGAACCACATGGGCATTCGGTTGCATAGTAATGGCCTAAATATGAGGATTCTTTATTTATGCCAGTCTGCGTTCATGCCTCTCATATTATTTAAACATGAAGTTGAAAAAAAAATATTTTTGTCTTTCTTGTTAACAAGAAGTCTTCCAAAGCCAGTTACTGAAAATGCATATTATTATCCCGAGGCACCATAACATCCATATTAATCTCTCAAAAGTGCTCTTGGGAGAGCTGTTTTATGATTATATAAGATGGTTTTGAATATCTTCACAAGATAATAAACAGTGTCAACTTCTCCCACTGCTTTCATTATTAAATCTTCAAAAATTAGTGCATCTCCTCTTGACATGATTTTGAATAAAACCTGAGTATTTCCTAAATGATAGGTCAGATTGGCAAGAGGATATATAGCATCAGATAATTACATTGTCTCACAGTATATTTCTTATGAAAAATGTATAAAATGTATTAGAATAGCATAACACTGTCTCAAATATAAAGACAAACAGTGTGGAAAAAATTAGAGAAAATACACAACCAACTGCTCAACAGTACATTTTGCCTTTTGAGCAGCCCTTAGTAAGCCACTTCACTACATGTAGTTAGTAACCAGATGGAGGAGCCAAGAGTCTGTTCTTATAACTGGCACACTAAAAAACCCCAACATTTCTACAGCTATGGAAATAAAAAAAGAGCACTAACTAATCTGAAGGTATTGTCCTTTCTGTGCTTTCATATTCAAGACCAAATTAATATTCTGGTCAGATCTTACAACTCTAAGTCACTCTGCAGGAAAGCACTGAGAAAATTCCTTATAAAACTCTTAAAAGTGATTATTGAGAACAGCTATTTTGGTAATTATTCCCAAGACTGTTGTGTTTTGCAGTGAGGATGACCAAATTCTCAGTTGAATTCAAAAGGCTAAATGCATAAATACATTGTGCTAAAATCAGTACTGTGTAAATGTTCAGCAGACACTTAAAATCTAAAAGCTGGCAGAGACCTGAAAAATCCATTTTGGCTGTTTAAGTACACACTTTATGACATAGGCTTACTCAGGCATCTTACAGAAAATTTCCTTTGCAATGACCCTTCTCATTCAGTGAATAGGAGGGGCATTATTTCATTAACAAGCTTTGAGTTTGTACAACTTCTGTTGTACAAAATGTGCCATAAATAAACCCCAAGGCCACACACTTCAAACTGTTCCTGACAGAGTAAATTTCTTTTCTAGCAGGTGTTTAAGCACTGCTCACTGTTAGGAGCTCTCCCATTTTAGGGAAGTTTCCACAGCCACATTACTGCAACTCTTCTGGCATGCTCAAAACCACCTTTCATGACCACACACACATGAGTTTTGTGGGTACTCCATAAAGCATTTTGACTTGTGAGCTTTCCCCACCCCAGGTGCCACAGGAAGCCTTTACAACACAGAAAATCACTACAATGCAACTGCAGCAGGGGCATGTCCTGCATCTTAAAACCGTGATGTCAGCCAACACTTTTTGTACAAAGCAGCATCTCCTCACCACATGCATGTCCATGACCCTGCATCACAGCCACTTCCTTTTACATGTACACTCAAAGGATGGAGTCAAAGCACCCAGATGAATCTGCTGACACACTACAGCTTTGAGCAAAGCTGGAGAGTGGGGTGGAAGCCTACCTGCCTCTCTCTGTACGGGCAGGCTACACAAGAAAAGACCTTTCAGAAAGGCCATCCAGTCTTTGTAAAGTATGCTTACAGTTGGGGCATGCTCATATGGACGAGTTGTGCCATCACCAAACAGTGACTCAAGGAGGTCCCAAAAAGGCTAAAGACACCAATTCTTATTTGAAAGGAAAAACACTCCTGATGCTCCAGAAAATATTCAGCCCAGCAAGGGATCCCACTCTCTCCAATGACATCTTTTGATAGAGAGAAAAGGACATTAGCTTCATGATCTACCAGGCAGAGAAAACACGACAAGAAGGTGATAGCATAGAAATGATCAGTTATTGTGGCTTGGTTTAAGCCAAGTTGGAAATTAAGCTCCACGCAGCTGCTCACTCAACTCTCACCAGCAGGATCAGGGAGAGAATCAGAAGGATAAAAGCTAGAGAACTCATGGGTTGAGATGTCTTTTCTCTGACTCCATTTTTGGGCTCAGCTTTCTGCCTCAGCAGCTCTAGCGTTAATCAATGCCTCGTTCTGCCTTTAAACCTCAACCTCTGGAGCACGTTAGGAGACAGCTATGCTCTTCTGCCATGGTAAGCTCTTCCCATTAGCCACAATCTCCATTTCTCTGTGTGCCTCTTATGTGCAAAACTTTTAATCCCAATGGGTAACATCTAACAAAGCCATAAGACACTGAAAACTGCATCTTACCATTAGAGGTGTCCCATAATTGGGAGAGACACTGCACAAAACTATTTCTCTCCCTGCAAGCAAGGAAGTATATCAGGAAGGAGGAGGTTTCTGAGACTGCTTAAGATAACTTCAGTCAGGTGAATTTCCAGAGCAGCATTACAGGCGCTTACTGAATCCAGACAACAATCCCCCACCTCCACACCCTAGCCTGCACCCCTCAAATTTCTCTCAGGAGAGATTTCATTGCAATCCATAGGAAAGTAATCCAAGAGAAGAACTTCTCTCTCAAACTGTAAATTTTTTTTATTGTAATTCTCCAGTCCTTAGGCAATATCATCACTTTTTCACTTAAAATGAAATTTATTTCCAAAAATTTGCTATCTTATGTATGTATATATATACATATACTTATATATACATATATATATACACGTGTTTTACATTACTTATTTTGTCTCCATTTTGAGAAGTCTAGGATAAGCAAGAATACAAGAAAATGGTGATTTGAAGTAGTACTAAAATTTGGCTGAAATTATGCTTAGGTGTTAAGTATAGATTTTGCCCAGGAGGATGAATTCCCTAGACATATTACTCTAATTGAAACTACACAAAAAATATGCTTACTATTTGTACAACAGATTTGAACACTTTCCTTATAAGGAGAACTATAAACAAGTATGGACAGATGGGAAGAAGCCACCCTGCACCTATCTGATTATCTATCCATCTGCCTGTGTTGGCCTCCTTTAGTGCCCAGAGATCTCCCTTCGAATGAATGCTTGTAAGCTGATCCTTTCCCCCCTCTCTCAAACCTGTTCCCTGAGTGCCACCAGTTAACAAAGGATCCTAATACCTTCATCCTTTGCTTTTCCTCCCTGCTTTCAGAACCCTTATCAGTCTCAAGACCATCAGCTGTCATTATGCCCCAATATTTAGTGAAGCTTAAAATACAAATGTATTTAGGTAATAAGTAGGAAAAAACAAAAATGCAGAAAACAATTATGGATCAGATCCATACAGAAACATGAGCTTTAGATCAGGCTCCTATAATTATTTCTGGCCTTGCACATCTGCAAAAAAATCTGAGCAGTGATCAGTTCGAATTGGCGTGAGTAAAGCATTTTGAACCTATTTGGAACAGATGTGTTATTATTACCTTAATTATCATGGCTGGGTAGAGCACCTATTTCCAAATTGCTTTTGAGATAATAGCCTTTGTTACAGTTAAGTCTATTAGCATTATAATTTCCACACCGTGGGAACCTTTTTGCTATTTTTAAAGCACCTTTTTTCCCCCAGATTCAAACTTAAATCAATCACAGATGTTGTCCCAATGTATATTCTCTTAATAGAATGGGCTTCACTGCAAATTCTTAGATTGATTGCAATGGGGCTGTGGTAACTGCTTGCAGTAGTGAAAAATTGCAACTATTTCAGCTGGACTATGTCTGTGCAGTTAAAGTACAAAGGTAACTCCCTTGTGCTGTGGATACCCACAGATAATTGCAAAGCCAATGTACAGGCTTCATACACAGAAGACTGACATTAGCTTTAGAATAAGAGGATGGTCCTTGGAATCACTTGAATCAGGCTAGAAATGGAGTACTTCAACCCAGACTCAGAATAACCCCCAAAGCAGATGCAGAATTCAGATTTCACAGTTTTGTTTGGCTTACTATTAAAACAGAAGTTCAGACCTTACCCTTAATATTGGTCCTTTTGCTTGTCTGGCACAAAGTTTGTGCATGATTCTTTTTTAAGAGAAAATATTTTGCTTAAATAGTAAAGGTATCATTAAAAGGATAAATTTACTTGACTGTACAAAAAATAATTTCACAAAAATGCTGGTACAGGGCCCTTGACTGAAATTACTCTCAGCTTACACAATTGTAAATGATAAGGTGATTTTGTCAGCTGTGAAAATGGCACAGAGAGAATGATAGAAAAATGCATCTCAACTTTAAATGTACAATGTTCTACTAGCAGTTGGGGACCAGGTAAACAACCACCATGTGAGTTGTCTTTAAGGAGTTCTGCTACTAGTTGGGGTTTTTTTATTTGATGCCTCTGGAAATAATTAGCAAGCCCTCATAAATGATGTTTATAATATATAAGTGCTGACAAACCCTGAAGTATACAGTAAGTCTCTTAAAAAAAAGAAAATACATAATGAATGATGATCACCTACAATATGAATTATAGATTCTGTGCAAGTTAGCCTGATTCACGACTATGCAGTGCTTCAGGGTCTGCTGCTACATTTACATTTTTACCATGAGTCTTTTTGGTTTGTATCATCTTGAAATATAGATTAAAACTCCACAGCAGATGATTAATTAAGTCTAAAAAAACCCTGTGTGCCTGAATCTCCACATACTGAAAATAAATGCAGTGCAGTTTTTACCCCGGATAAATATCCAGCTCTGAATTTCACTCAGATCCTAAGACTTTAGGACTTTTGTTTACACAAAAAAGTAGACTTCCTGGAATATCAGTTCTGTAATTTATTTTTCCTGGGTGAGAGAACAAATGCAATTGTATTGTGATATGAAGTCAATACATTTCACAAATTCTTCAGATGCCATCCTTCATCTGGAAAAAACCACAGGTCATTTACCGGAAAATTCAATGAAGGACAGGAGACTTAGACAAAAATTAACCAATGTCTGTCCAAAATGTGTGGCACTAAAAAGTCTCATATGGGAATTCAAAGAAATCACAATATGATAGACCGGTTTGTTCTATCACAGAAAAGAATTTCATCTTGATATCTAAATGAAACCTACACTTTTTCAGTTTGAAGCCATTCCCCCTTGTCCTGTCACTAAATGCTCTCTTTGTAAAAGGTCTCTGTATATCTTTCTTGTAGTCTCCCTTCAGGTACTGGAAGGCTGCAATTAGGTCACCCCAAACCCTTCTTTTCTCCAGGTTGAACAAACTCAATTCTCTTATCCTTTCCTCATAGGAGAGGTGCTCCATCCCTCTCATCATCTTCGTGGCCTCCTCTGGGCTCGGTCCAACAGGTCCATGTCCTTCCTGTGCTGGGGGCCCCATATCAGTATCTGGGCTGTCTGACTACAAAAGCTGATAAGAGCAGCCATACTGCCTAGCACAGGAATAAGTTTTAACTCTTTTGGAGAACTGAATAACATAGCTGAATAATGAAGCAGTGATATGTGTTTTCCAATACCTTGTTTGTGCAGAGAAAATCTCTCTTCCGATAAATTATTCAAAACATAACTGCTAACCTATTTAAGTTTGAAAATGTGTGTACTGTAAACAGGAATCATGTTTCTCAGCTGTCTGAACAGCTATACTTCAACTCTGGCATCATCTAAAGTGCCTGCACAAAACAGCACACAGTGAACAGTCCAGTGAACCATTTTGAGCAGTAAATCTTTCATAGTTCTGGGGCAGTGTGTCAAAGAAATCTAGAGGTTTCCTAAATATAGAAAAATCTATTTAAGTATAACTTGCAGAAAGTGTCTAAAAATAATTCCAACATGTGGAAGTCTTTACAATGTAACTTTAAGCATGACAGCTGCTCCCATTGTGTCAAAGGGCTAATAAAATTTATTCAATAATTTATCAAGGTTAAAGATTGTCCCTAAACAAATGCAGATTCAGTTCAATTAATTAAATACTCACTCTACCTTTCAACATGGAAGATTAAATAAGCTGTGGCATTTTGCAATTTTAATTTATGGTGCATTTTCCAGCATCTTCACATCAGTTTCACATTTTTAGGAGAATCAAACATTAGAAATCATGTGAACAGCAATTGTATGTAGTATGTTCTTTTTCCTTTGACATTAAACTTAAAAACAACTGAAGTGCTCCACTACTTGAACCAGGCACACAAGTAATTAGTGTTAAAGCACAATAATATGCTTAGTTAAGGCAATTTCTAAACTACCTTATTTATTATGTGTATTAGAGAAGTACAATCTAAAATTGACAGATACAACTCACTGGGATTTTCCCTTTCAG
Organism: Corapipo altera; assembly: GCF_003945725.1. Lineage (NCBI taxonomy): Eukaryota > Metazoa > Chordata > Aves > Passeriformes > Pipridae > Corapipo > Corapipo altera. The sequence goes on from NW_020884878.1 coordinate 6,792,714, forward strand.
TGAAGAGTTTTTAGGTTTTGATATCTGGAGGGGGAGGTTTGGGTTAGACATTAGGAAGAAATTCTTCACAGAAAGGATGATTAGATATTTGAATGGGTTTGCCCAGGTGGAGCACAGGTCCTATGAGGAGAGGCTGAGGGAGCTGGGGTTGTTCAGTCTGGAGAAGAGAAGGCTTAGAGGTGACCTCATCACTCTCTTCAACTACCTGAAGGGAGGTTATAGCCAGGTGGGGGTTGGTCTCTTCTCCCAGGCAACCAACAATAGGACAAGGGGACATGGGCTCAAGCTCTGCCAGGGGAGGTTTAGGGTAGATGTTAGGAAGAAATTTTTTACAGAGAGGGTTATCAGGCATCGGAACGGCCTACCCAGAGAGGTGGTGGATTCACCATCCCTGGAGGTTTTTAAAAAGAGATTGGACGTGACCCTTAGTGCCATGATATAGGAATTGGAGTTGGATCAGGGGTTGGACTTGATGATCTTGGAGGTCTTTTCCAATCCAATCTATTCTATGATTCTATGATTCTATGATTCTATCCCTGGAGGTGGTTGAGGGAAGGCCCGACGTGGCACTTAGTGCTAAGGTCTAGCTGATATGGTGGCATTAGGTCACAGGCTGGACTCAATGATCTCAGAAGTCTATTCCAAACTAATTGGTTCAGTGATTCTGTGATATTCAAAAGGATATTAGTCATGTGGTAGAGGCTGCTATAATGCTTTTCCAGTATCTCACTAAGAAAAGATATATCAGATTTTATCATCATATTTAAAAATTGTTCAAAAGTTGTAATTTGCTATTTTAACATTTTCAGATCTTGGAAATGTGTGTGTATATTATTAATCTCACATTCTGGATTTACATTCACAGACCTTTTCAATTAAATGTATGATTGAGTCTTTCAGGACTTCAACAGTGTGTTTTGGACCTTCAGTAATGTGCTTTGGACCATATATTGCACTTGCTTAAACAAGTATTTGAGTGACTGATAGGTGTTCCAGGTTTCAGACACATTAAGTAGGACAATATCTAAATAAATATATAAAACGCTAATTTATAACTTAATAATTCATAATTTTTCTGAAGAAAGAGGCAATTGACAGAATATAAGGAAAGACATCCTGGCCTATTTGAATTAATGGAGCACTTATTTTTGAACCTACCTGTCAAAATGTCACCAGTGGTATCCAAGTGTCTGCAAAGTTTTAATCCCTGTTCAATAAAAGTAAATTTATACACCCACCGTTGCATAATCAAATACACAGAATTCAAGAACACCAATGCAACGCTGAAAAATTATGATGCAGGCTTAAATTTTATGCTTGTGCTATTTTTTCCAGAACAAGACTTATAACAATACGAATATAATGTATTTCTACTGATCTAATATAAAAATGCTGTGTCTCTAGGACCCTCACTCCTATATAGCAGATATGGGAACTTATGTGATGTGTGAGACAGGGGATTCCAGTCAGAGATTGGGATTAGAATACTGCCTTGGAGTATCTGCCCTTATGAAATCATATGGTGGAATATATGTCCTTTAACTGAGAGTCTCAAAAGTGGGCATTAGCTGTGTGTCTCTGTTTATGGATATTTAGAATATGTATCTATAGGAAAGCTGAATAGTCCACATTGCTTCTGGAGTCGATGGGAACTGTTCATTGGGAACATATCAATGGTTTCATTTTCTGGAAATCCATGTTGTGGTCATACACAAATAAAGAGCAGTTCTTGTAAATAGTTATGGCTTGTGATGTGCTCAGATACTACAATAATGGGCATGACTTGAAAAAAGGGAAAAAAATAAATCCATGAAAAAACAATTGCGGTGCCAAGTGTTTGAACACCATACAGTAAATGAGTACAGGCTGCTCTCTGAATGGGGCAAGCACGGCCCCTCCACCCATATAAGCCACCTGTCCTGGGGAAGGGATAAGGGGGTTGGTGGGGAGAAGCACCTGGCTCTTAGAAAAAACCTGTTCCTGCACTGAGCAGCAGAGAAATAAATAAAATATTGAGCAGTTGCTCTGAACTGAGCACGGTCCATTCTGCTTACTGATTGCAGCCTACACGGTTGCCTCTGGAGTTTCATGTAGGAAGAGAAGGTGCCAAAACAAAGATACTTTAAAAACTTTCATGCTGAAGTTCCTAACAGAGCATATGCACATTTTCCATCTTCAGTGAAGTCATTTCAAGTTCATCTTTTCAGTTTACTCCCTGGCTTTTAAAAGCCAGAGCCCCAGATGCCATCATCTAGGGCTGTACTGACACAGGCGTGATTCAACAGAAGGTTTCAAACCTTTGGCTCCACTAAGGAGATTGCAGTAATTTCAGCTAATGGAATAATGGATAGCAATCTTAGGTTGTCATTCTCAGCCTGAATCAGTGCTAGAGAGGAGCGGACACTTTACTAGTTTTTTTCACAGACATTTGTGACAGCAGAGAAATGATGATTCCCAGTTCATTTCCATGCACTTGATTGAAGCGTGCTCTCTTAGAAGACTCAATTTTCCCTGCTGATTTCCCTTTCACCCCTCTCTTCTGAAATTATCTTTTTTTGCAGCCTTGTGCCTTAGCTATCTCGCGGTCCTCATTTCGCACTCCTCACCTCTCAGTCCTGATGTTTGCTCAGTACACCCCAGTTCAAATCAGCTACAGATTACATCTGAACTGCACTTTTTAATAGTCTTATAAGTAAACTCAGTTTGGACAAAACTTCAGAAGAACAAGTGTGAAACAAACACTATACTGAATTTCAGGTGGCTTGCAGAAGAGAAGTAATTTTGTTTTTACTCTGCAAAGGACAAACTTGCTATTTTTCTTAACCTTACAATTATTTTCTGCCTAAATTTTTTAAAACCATTTAAACTATCTAGAATCATTTAAACATGATTTATAACTACCAGTTCTAACAACTGAATGTCAGCAAAGCTTGAGGCAAATGAAGAAATGTTCTTACTACAGAGAATAATTAGCATGATTTCTTGAAATTTGCAACTGATTTCTATGTTAACAGCAAATGCAAAAAACCAACAAGACAAAAATACTTATGTGAATGTATTTACCCATGCAGAAAGTTCTGGAGCTGTCTTAGTAAATTTTTGTAAATTTTGCTGGGACCAATTTCCATTCATCCATGAAGGCCCAAGTCTTATACGTATAAGGGGTTTTAGACCATTTGTGGAAAAAAAATATTAAAATTATGTTGGTCAGGTCAATGTCCATTGTGCCATTTTTATTGAAAATTAGTAACCATAAATTAGTAATGATATAAGATGTGATACACACAATAAGTTATATAAGGATATTCTAAATTACCTCTCTATGTTAGTCATCAGTTACAAGATTCAGAAAAATACTCTTAACACTACCTATGTCTTTGTTTGATTTGGATTAAACTTATTACTCTCACACATTTTTTTCCTCTTTTTTTTTTTTTTCTCCTTTGTTATCACACGACTTTGTTCTACATTGTACACTTTCCTGGACAGAAAGTATATCTCATTACTTTGTGTCATACCTGTGCAACTTTCAGATGTGTGTGTTCATGTTCTGCTGTGAATCTGCACACTAGGTTAACAAAGGTTATAATTAGATAAATAATAATAGAAAGACAGATTGCCAATCCCTTACTCACAGTGCTGAGCTATTACTCATCTGAGCTGTGCCATGAAATCCGTCACCATTTGCATGACTCCTATGAAAAAATGAGCAGTGAGGACTTCCCATTATCATTATGCAATATAGCACATTGCTCTGATTCTGAGGTCTCTTCAGAACAAACGTCTCTATGCATACGCTCTGCTGCAGTAACAGATTAACTGCCAAGCTACAAAATCCCAGCAGGAGACAGTGTAGCAGCCAATATGAGGGGATATATACAGTACCTAATTAATTCCAATGTTTTTCTAAGTTTAATCATCCAGGTCATCAACATCCAAATATTTAAGTGTATGCTTAAGCCTTTCCAAGGGATCTGCAAACACGTGACAAATAGCAGTGTGACTGTTCTAGTCCTCCCAAATTACACACGATATATCTTAAAGTGACTTACATCTCTTTCCAGGCCATGTTCCCACATTTTGGTGAGAGAAGCTGGCATGCTGGATGGGAAGACACAGGCTGGTTTAGAACAAAAGTTGAACAACAATAGCTTAGACTATCCACATAAATATTGTCACTTAGTCATGCAGACAGATATAAACACTTGCTCTGTCCTGTCTTGTTTGAGCCTCTGCTGACTTTGGTACTTCTATGCCCAGATGGCACCTCTTTCTCTCCTACTCCAAGACATCCCTGACCAGGCTGCCAGCTATGTCCATCATCCTCACAGCACTCTTTACTGTGGCCTTTTTCCTGGTCATAAATACTCTTCCTCAAATATGCCTGATAGATCAATATTTTTGCAAGTTTCAAAAATTTCTATAGCATATTTTAAAAGCAATTTATTTTCTAAGAGAAAATATCAGAGCTAAAGATGTGGACAGGCTCGAGAGGGTCTGGAGAAGGTCCATGAAGATGATCAAAGGACTGGGAAGCTGCCATATGAGGAAAGGCTGAGAGAACTGGGTTTTGTTAACCTTGAGAAAAGAAGGCTTAGGGGAGACCTTATAACCATGTTCCAGTATTTAAAGGGTGACTATAAAGACAACTGAGACTGTCTTTTTACCAGGAGTCACATGGGTAAACTGTAATGGGTAAAAGCTACTCCTGGGGAGATTCCAGTGAGACACAAGATGAAAATTTTTCACAATTAGAAAAATCAGCCATTGGATTAATCGTGGTGGAATTAGTGGATTCTGTGATGTCATACAGTTTTAAGATTCAGCTGGACAGGCTGCTGAACCCTCTTGTCCATATCATGCTTTTGCCAAGAACAGGTGGACCAGATGATCCTTGAGTCCCTTCCAGTCTGATAGTTTATGACTCTGTGAAGCAATTGGCATTAAAAAGGATACTTTTTGTTAGAAATTCGTCATCAGTGTTTTTATTTTATTTTATTTTTCATAATTGTTTGCTTGAAAATAAGTGTTTTGTCTGTCACAGGTGTTTTTGGAAAGAAGCAGTGAGCCAGAGTATGGAGGGATTTTTCAAGAGGAGCTTAATCTGTTGGATGGCTTTTTGGGCTGTGATCCATCAGTGCCCACATAGTGTGGAACAAGAGCTCATAATTTTGGACTTTCAGTTTTTACTACAGCTAACAGGTTTCCAAATGTGCTTTACACTTTCTTGTAATGGTGAATATTCTCACAGAAATTACTCTGTTGTGCCACCAATACAGTGCAGATGACCATGTGAGTTTGAACAAGAAATAGTGAACAGAGGATTTGGGAAATGAGAGTACAGAAGAAAAAGTACACCTCCCCAAACCCCAATCCTTACTATCAGGTATTTCAGAAAATTCTGGAGGAAAGAAAGAATAAGGAAAATTAAAGGAAAACTGCCAAGTTTGATGATTTAGGAATTCAAAATGAAAAAAAATATTGAAATGTATCCCAAAGTACTTGATTCCTGGTCATAGAGCTTGCTTCCAACACATCTCACAGGTAATTACATTGATTTTACAGTGAGCTAATAGTGATTTGACAGTGGTCTGACACAAAGAAAGGGCAGTACCTGTTACTCCTATTGCCTGCCTTTTGTTGGCTTGAAGTTATCTTAAGCTGGGAGGAGAATCAACTCACTCTGCTCATGGAGGTGCCAACTGAGTCCCTGTGCTAATTTGTTGTTACACTGGCATAACGCAGTCCTGAAATATTTGGTGAGATCTGGAAGACAAAGAGAAGATTAAGTCACAGAGAGAATAAACCCTAAATGTGTCCTTACCTAAAGAAAAGGGATATCAGGGAAAAGACTCCATCGACTCCCAGTGAACTATTAGAGTGTTGGAAAATGACACAGTTCCAATCCAGAAACTCATAAGACTGCCAAGTGTCTGGGAATGTATCTAGAAGAAAGAACAGTGGATAATTATCTCATTAAAAAAAATAAAAATAAGACAAGATCAACTACATTTTCAGAAGTAACATTGCCAGTAATTTTTAAAATGGACACCTTGGAAGACCAACAAATGCGACTCAGCAGATTGTGGAAAGGCAATCAAATATCAGAATACACACATCCATACATCTAACAGACTGGTGACAAATTAAAATCTCACTCTTTGCTGTCTGTTAGACAACCCAGAGTTTGTTAAACGAACCCCTGTTTTTTGATTTCATTGCCCAAAGGACATACATTTACAGAAATACTATTCCAGTTGTCAAAAGTTATAATTCTCTACATACAGAATGGCCCATGTAGACAAAGCAATTACTCCAGTCTGGTCAGCTTTAGGCTGGTGATAGGTTTTGTACTAACACTGGTTGTCTTTCAGCTAAAGACAAACTTGATCTCACAAGCCACTTTTCTTAAGCAGGATAATTTCAGAGGATGCGTTCTCCAAATGACCACTTGAACTGCTCAAGAGACCTTGATCAGGATTTACAGCCATAGAACAGAGAGTTCAGGCTCCCCATTTCAGTTCAGATGTTAGTAGAAAATGCAGTTTAGGAAGCAAAAATAGATTATGCTCTGGACATGGAGATGGAACTACTTCCCACCAGATCCCAGACTGGAAAGTACCCATTGTCCATGGGCACTTAGAGTTGTGTAGAAAAAATATCAGTTTTTTTACTCTAAAAGACAACGTATTGTGGTGCTATATCAATTTATTTTAAAAACCATTTTTGAGAATATTGAGAATTTTATTTTAAAAGCTTTGTGTGTGCTTTTTTTTTTGTCCCCAATGTGTATACCCTATTAAGCACATTTCTTATATTTAGCAAAAAAACTTTGTTGTATTTTTAAATACCTTGGTTATTCCTTTCGGGTTTTTTTCATATCAGATATATGAGAATGAGAAGTGACTGTACAACAAATCCCTTTGCCCTCAGAACAATAGAATAAAGAATTCTGTTGGCTAGTATAAAAAAAGCTGGTTAAATGAATGTTGGGTTTACCGAAAAAACAGGAATGGGCTATGTGACTGGAAATCTGTCTAATACTCTAACAGCCACAACATATACATGCAGGATACACTGGACATGCACAGCAAATGCACTGTGAACACATAATTAATGATCTGCAGCACAGAGGCCTGCAATGCAGAAGAAAAGGAGGCAGAGTTGACTGGTGTTCTGTGGAGTGATTGGCAAAGAAAAAAAGAACTAAGATTTAGGGTGAAAGTGTTCTCTTCTTAAGCTTTTTCAAGCAAGAATACAGAAGGTAGTGAAAGGAGGACAAAAACACAATCCTTTTTCCTTTTCAGCCCTACATAAAAGGTGTCAATCACATCAGCAGAGAACACTCGCAGCTGATTCAGCTCATTCATCAGGCCTTGTTTGGGCTTAGACCCAACTCTCACTGAAGTCAAGGAGACTATTCCCTTTGCCTTCTGAAACGGATTGAGTCTTTCAAAGTCCTCTGGGAAACCAGAGAACACTTAGCCAAAGCTGAAAGTGCTCTTTCCTCAAGCAGCAGAAATGTTAAAGCAATTGCATGTCAGACATCTCAAAGTGGGCTGGCAGAACCAGTACTACCTTCCCCCAGCATGCTGCACTGGGAGAGAAACCACAGGAAAATGGGAAGTGCTTATCATTCCCAAACATGAGGCACTCTCTATTAAACTTGGTATAAATGAATCAGTTCTCTCCTGCTCTCTTCTCTACCTGCATAAGAGCAGTGAGGCAGAGCTCTCTGGTGGCTCTCATGAGCAGAAACTGATGGGGTGCTGTTTTGGTTTTTTTCTTTTAAAAACCCCAGTAGTCTTTATTTGCAATTATTTGCAAAGCTCAGTTTCTTTGAATAAATCTAAGAAGAAGCAGAGTCTCTTGCACAATCCCCTTTTCACACGTGACTCAAAATGGTTTTTGTTTTTCTTTCGGAGCACATGAAAAGTTCCTTGCTATCACCACAAACGCCCTTTCACTCCTCAGTTCAGCTGCTCTCTGACTTTATGCAGGCAATAACTTTTCTCAGCCATCTTACTTGCTGCTGAAACGCACGTGGGGGTCTTACTTTCCACATGAATCCCAGCCCATGTAGCAACAACAGAAAAAGCAGTTGAGACTTCCATAGGTGTGAAGATCTCTGATTTTTTACCCAGCTTCCTGTATTTGGAATTACTTCTCACTGGCGAGAAACCTACTTTTTCTGAAACAAGGTTTCTTTTTTTTCCTCACTTTGCAGCAATACCAAAGCTCTCACAAAGCATTTGTGAACATATCTGTTCAAGGGCTTTCACATGTATCAGCTAGGTATAATCAGCATTCCAACACAGACTTGCAGAAAGTACCCTTTCCATTAACCTTTTAAACATGACAGTCACATTGTGCAAATTGAAATCCATCATTTCAGATTGCTCCAGGATTGTTTCTAACTGACACAAAAGTCTCTTTACTCTTTGGCTCCACTTACTTCTGACAATGTGCCCTTTAAGTTCCCCTCTGAAAACCAGGTATATTTACAGCTACCTTGACCTTATTAACTCCTCTCATTTTCTGTAATTTCCACCAAATCTGGTGCTGCTATTTTTCTTACCTCACACTTAGGTCATCTCCAATCTCATATATGACTCAGATAGTTTTTCTCTTTGGCCCTTCTCTCCCTATTCCTGCCAACAGGGGAGATAGCTTCAAAGGAGTGGGTTCCTCATAATGTTAGTTTCTGGTACCTCATCACAGTGCAAATATCATTGTGGATAAGTTGGCAAGAATTTTTTCTATTTTCTATCCCATTTTCAATGTGAAGAGGTCCAGGGAAGAGAGAATGGTTTGTCTTATATAATGTATTTTCTCTGGAAAAAAAATTAATGTGGTTTACATGATTCAATTCAGTAGCATAATTTTACTGATTGTCAGGGAAGACAACCTCAAAGGTGAGTACATCACTCCTGCCTTAGGTGGTCAAGGCAACAATACTGCAGAATCTAATTTTGTAATTGAATTATAAATGATATAGAACTGACTGATCTTTGATAAGAACTGAAATAACATGGTTTGGAGCCTGTCATCATAGTGTTTTGGCTATCTAAGGGCTAGAGGGAGGCTGCATAAGCTGGCAGGGAACCTCTGAGGAATTGAAAGCTTTAGAAAGAAAGTGGCCAATGAGACCATTTGTATGTTCTTTGCTTGACCTGAGATTGTAAATATGGATGCACTGATGGAAGTCAAAGACATTCAAATGTCTGTGGAAGAGGCTGAAGAAACTGAGACTTGCAATTGCATGCCAGTCCTGAATTACACACAGATGGAGGTCTTGGGGAAGGGTATAACATTTCTGAGTGGCACTGCTCCAGTCAGAAAAAGAATTAGGAGTGGCAGAAAGGATTGACAGAATAAACACAAGCTCTCCAGAAACAGAAAACACTATGGAAATCCTGACCACATCAGAACTTTTAAGAACAAGCTTTAACTGAACCACTAAAATGAGTCACAGCCCTACTTCCACGCACAAATAGCACTTGTGCTGTGAAGGGACATGGAGTCTCTTTTCCCATGCTGGATCTTCCCGATGAGATCTGACAGAACAGAATGACCCAGAGGACAAGGAAAAAGCTGCTCTTACAGCATGAGAAGGCATCTGACAAGTTGAAGCACTGCTTTCCAGTTGATACAAGGCACTTCTTGAGTTTCTGCAAAGGCTGACTGGGTCTTGCATGTCGGTCAGAGGGCTGGATGTCTCCAGGGGAGACCCAAATACACCATGAAACCTTTCAACAAGAATTCATTTTTATAAACAGTCCTCATGAGAAGTTCATAATCCTTGCCCAAAGAAATGTGATTTTTTTTTTTCTGAAGAAAGACATATTTACCTTGAGGACATGACCTGGGATGGGGAGAACAACTATTGACCCCTATGTGATCTCCCTTTCCACAGATGAAGTTGAGCCATAACAACTGGCTACACTAACCCGGTGGTGAGGTCTTGACTCTCTTATGGAACAACTGCTAAACAGGTGTGAAATCTCTGTCACTTGTTGGGATAAGAAAGGCAAAAGCTCTCACAGCCTCTCTGGAGTACACAGTAACTGAATACTTTAAGGTCTGAAAAGAAACCTGAAGTCCTGCATCTGAATTTCATCTCGTTCACATTAAGAACCAGGGCTAACGCTTTGTGGTTTGGAGGGAATGGAAAGTCTGAGGGTAATGATAGCTTCGGACAGCAATAGCTTAGTTCTTCAGAAAAAAAAAAAAAAAAAATCTCTGCCCAGAAAGAATTGCTACATTGATAAACTACAAAATGGGCAGTGATTAACTTTCTGTAGCTTGATTTTACTTGAGTAGTGTTATTTGGGATGGTAATGGTAAAAATCCTTTAACACTGATGCTATCTGTATAGCTGCTTAGATTTGTTACAGTATTTTATTTGGGATGTGTTGTTCAGAGTAACATTATTTTAACCTCTGTTAGGATATTGAACCATAAAGTGATACATTGAGTAATTCCTGCTAAGTACCCAGTACGTGTGTAGGTACTGCTGCTCCTGAGGTTGGCAAAGATATGAAACAGTTAATTAACAGGAATTATCTATAGAATCTGAATGCTGTTATGATGACACTGTTGTCCTGAACACTCACATCACAAGCTGTCACAAATAACACAGAAAATACACATTCAGAAGCAAGATGAAGGACTACATTGAACTTTCCTAAGGGGTATGTGCTAGGAATTAAATAAGAAACACTTGAAGAGGAATGAAAAGCAAGTTGTCAAGGGAACGTCAAGGAACATGGTCTTTAGAAAAGCCTTGAGATGATAATGGTGTGGCAACTAAGGGATGTTTTCCTGTTTGAAATCTCCACCATTTAGGAAAAAGGTATAAATAAACTGAATTGAATTGAAGATGACTGGTAAACCGCATATGGATTCACTATAACTGCATGAAATTTAGTTTCTCTATGACAGATAAATAATCCTGGTTCCCAGTGACATAAAGCATAGATTCATGTGATACTGAGTTGCATTACACAGTCCCTTTGCATAAACAACCAAAACCGTTACAATCTTGGTGTGGACAATTCAGTGTTACCCACTAGATTAACATGTGAGGTCTCAAGAAATGCACAGGGAGAGAGGACTCAAGTTGTTTTCATTACCTCGCTGGTCACAAGAGTGAGTGTCCTTCACTGACAGGCTCTGCCTCTCAGTATCCAGAGTGTACACCTGAAAAGACTCAAACTCAGCAAATGATCTCATCTGAATCAATATTTGAGATCAACTTCTAAACACGTTCCTTAAGCATTTTACTAATTGTAGATACACTAACATGGTCCCAGGTAATTTCCTGAATCCAGCTGAGTTGGCTGGCTCCTCTTTTGTGACTGTGACTCAACTTGTTCCCAGGGGCTATGTATTTCAGCTTTCTCTGAAAGCTCTTCAGCTGTAAACAAATTCCAAAGGAGTAATTCAAATTTTGCATTTTGCACTTCAACACTTACTCTTTCTGTGGTAAAGTTAATGCACTGGATGTGAAAAATTGAACTGTCATCCCACTTAGCTTTTTCAATCTCTGCTCCTGTTCCAGATTCATGACTTAGCCCCAGAGCGAAAGCAAAATTTTTGTTTCAATGAGGGCCTGAAGATTTTTGAAATCTGTTTTCAAATAAAAATGAAAGTTCACTATTCCAAAATTCTCATAAAAAAGATGTGATTGAAGGTATTTTCTTTTGAGTGGATCAAAAATGTTTCAATGATGTTACTTTTTTTTTTTAATTTACTATTATCATTGTGAAATTACAACTTACAAAGCAACAATAATGAGCAAGGTAAAATGGAAAATAAACACTTAAACTTTTTTCTTACAGTCTTCAAATACATTTTTTCCCAAAATAGTATAAAGTAGATTTGAGTATACTATTTATTCTGTGAATAACGAAAGAAACTTATGACAGGATTAAAAATAAGGATTTTAAATGCTTTCAAATCTGTAACAATAGAATAAATGCCAGAACAGTCTGTCATTTTATCTAATAATATCAAATCTATCTCTTTTTTATTTTAAGTCAGGCAGCAGGAGCTATTTTAAAGAACTTCTTTTAGCAGCTGTGCTACCACGCAGTGGATGACCCTTCCTTTTGCAGGCATCAGTCGGCTCTCAAAAGTGACAGAGACGCTCCCATGCAAGAGGCTCACGGGGGTGGCGAGTTTCCAAGTGCTGTTCTCACCAGGTGAGGGCAGTCATATTCCTTAATGAAAATCAAGCAGCTGTCACCTTGGGAGAAAACCAGATTGGCCGCCCACACATACAGCCAGAGGGATCCTGTTTGGCCTGAGCTTTTGTGTATAGCAGAGGGAAATTAAAATCAGAAACAAGGAAAGAGCCTATTTCATAAAAGACATTTATTTGTGGGCTTTGTCTCACATAGCCCGTCCTATTTGAACATCAATTGCTATCATTTTGGTGGAAGCGGGGGCACTGGGATAATATACATATTTATGTGCAAAACCAACATGGAAATGCAGTCATCTTTGTCCTGATGCAGTGAAAGACTGTAACATCTGCATATCAATTGCCACAAATTTGATTCAGTTCTCAGTAGTGTCATTCCAGAGAAACTCAAGGCAGGGAGAGGGGGAGTTTTCATGTCTTTTTTTTGCTATGGTACTGGCTTGCTTTTTTTATACTTGCAATCAAGGGGCCAAATTCAGCAGAGCAGATGAGGATGGGGCAGAGCATGCCCACTTGGGTAAGAAAATGCTGTGAATGAGGGATAAAAAACTCACCATTGCCTCTGCTGAAAGAGAAAATGACTTTGCTTGTATCTCCATGGGAGTTTAAAGGCAGTTGCTGCAGTTTGTTAGCTAGGTTAGCTTCTCCAGAGCGCTGAGCCCATCTGGATCCCTGGGAATGGGAGGAATGAGATGAATGAGTGCAATAGGTGCTTGCTGCAAACTGTGCGTGCTGACCCTTGAGATCTCCTCAGCTCTATGAACCCTGCAATTGCTTGGGCTCCTGAAGAACATGATCCACTAATGAATATCCCCATCCTCAACTTCATCAGAATGACTTTTGACATTAATTTTGAAAGAAATCCGTTATTTAAGAGTTATACATCCTGACCTTTTATGAACATCAGCTATTGGTAAATGTCAGAGACGTGGCTCAGAAGAGGACCAGATGGTCAATGGGAGCTCTTTATTCCTTCATGTTTCTCCAGCAAATCCACAAAAGGAAAGTGTACCAGGAAACTGGAATCAGGCTGACAGAGGCATTGTGGGCCTTACATGTTACAGTAAAACATCTGCTACCAGGGCTGCCAGCAAAATGCTGACTATGAATGCACAGGAAAGAAAACAAGTGCTGCAATGCTCAAACTTATGAAAAATATTTTTAATGGGTGGGAAATAGGCCTGTGAGGTTTTGTCATGACTCTTATACTTCCTTTGTAGGAATATTTTTAAAAATCTGCTGAGCCAAATTTTAAGCTTTTACAAAAATATCATGCCCATTAACTCATTCTGATGTTCAAAGGATTCCCATCCCCCACCCAAATCTTATTAATATTTCCTTCAGTCCTCAAATTACAGCAAATTATCTGATACAGGCCCAATGTATGCATGAGAAAGTCATCCCGCAGTAGAAAGGAGGTTAGTGTTAGTAGTTTATTATAGAATTAATAACTGCTAATCACTGGAAGTAACTGTGTTTCACCTAATAAGGTAAGTTTAAAATTCAATACACCTTCCACAGAACAGTGATAACTCATGTTTATGAGACAAACAACAAAACAGCTGGAAAAGGGAGCTCCCAGTGAAGTCAATAATATAATCTTTTCACATCTTGGTGTTTCAGTCTAAAATAAAGAACTACATAAATCCCAAACAAAATGTCGTAGCAAACAAATGGCATATGATCTGCTTTTTAAATTGGGAAAAAATAGTCAGTTGCAGAGCTCTTTGTTTCTCATTGAGATAACTAAAAAGACATTCTCTTTTCATATACATGTCTGTATTCCTCAGGATATTTCATAGTACAGTCATATATGTTTCTTGGATGGTTTGGGGTTTTTTTGTAAGTCTTAAAATAATCAGATTTCTACAAAATATCTTTTTTTTACTGAGACTATTCAGAAAAAACATCTATCAGCCACAGGCATGATGCATCTACATCAAGGGTGAGCAAACATTATCGTCAGTATACTTCATTTCCAACTCCTTTAAATAGGATTGTGTGATGACATTTTAACTTCAGATAAATCAGACTTCTTTTATTTGGCAGGAAACACATCACAGACTTGTTACTTGATTTTCAAAGTTCTGCATCACATGGCAAGTCCACATTACAAGTTTTATTGAGTGGTAGCTTCTAAAAATACTTATTTAAGAAAAAAACTATTTATTACATTGAATAGAGCATTCTGGTGAAAGTTTTGCTATATTTGAACTTTTAAAAATGTATCCACAGATTTAACTATTGCATTCCCATTTACACATACTCTAAATTGTTATTAAACCTGTTACAGGTTTGGGGTTTTTTTTAATTTTCTAAACTGTTCACCACTTCTCTAAAGGTGCAGAGTGAACCAACCCACTGGTGTTCATCACCAAGCAGATATCAGCCAAACAACAGACACATATTCCTTGTTATCTTGCACAAAGCCTCCTTGTTTTCTCTTGTTAATCTAGAGGAAGAATGTCTTTGGCTGAAATACCTGTCTTCCCCTTTGATATGAGACAATTCCCTGTGGTCTGTGTTGTAACAGGTAGATGTGTTTACAAGAATAGGCAAGGGTCTTTTCTGGAGAGCAGAGCCTGTGCTCCAGCTGCCAGAAATGCTAGAGCTCAGGGGGGAATTTGAGGGAGATGTGACCCACTATTAGTTCTTACTTGTCTCCTGGTGGCATAGCACACCATCTGCAGCCTTGCAATCACCCTTACAGCCACCCAACACTACAGAAAGATGATGTGGTTTAGATGAGGAATAAGCAATATGAACAAGCCACTTCTGAGCAATAAAACTCCTGGTGTGTTTCAAGTGTCCCTAATGATGAAGAATAAGGAAGCAACTGTTTTTACAGTACAGTTTTTAGTAGAAAGGCTTTATAGACTTTTCCATTAGATATTGGAAGGTCTCTAATATGCACTATTGAACATGGTATTGAAATAACTTGTACACATTAGAAACACTGCTACTGTAGCAGCTGTGTTGAAAGATCATCTTCTATAGAATAGTTGAGGGTATGAGTAACCCTATTTTTTCCTGCGGAGGCTGTCTCAATTGCTACAATTTCAATTGTGATTGTACATCAGGAGGTACTGTGACTCAAAGGTATTTCTTACTGCCCAATTCCCATTTTCCTTTCTTGCACCTCAAGTGTTAGCAGTAAGTTAGAACTATTTGGCTGCTAGGTACATTATACTACTGACTTGGAAGGAGGAAAGGGGAATGGATATAAGAGCTAACTTGCTGCTATTACAGGTCTGAAATCCATCAATGCTTAATTTGCTTCTCCAGGAAGTAAAAGGAGATGTGTAGATCCTGCTGCAGATGCAAGTATGGTGGAAGACTGAAGAAGATTTCTTTGCTATTGATACTTTGCATTAGTATACACTTCATGCTATGGCCAAGCCTTTAGTCATGATTGTGTCTTCTGAGTAGTGAATGTGAGCAGAACCTCAGTAATTGCAGTCAGTGCAGCATCCCCCCCCCCCCCCCCCCCCCCAGTTTGAAAAAACTCTTTTTCCTTGTTCTTACTCTGCACTTCAGGGAGATTCTGCAATTTCATTGCCTGGAGCCAAAGTCCTACTGCACAGCTGAGAAGCTTTCAGCACCTTGTTACTCATTCCTGACAAACAGGCTGGATTTGCTGATGGTTTCATCATGTCATGGTAAATATTTCACTACCACTTTTCTTGTCCCTTTCTGCTTGATCACTTTCTGATCTCATTTGACTAGACCAGAGTGGCAACTTTTGCAGTGCCTGCTGCAACATAACCTCATTGCTACATAGGTTGTAAATGAAACGCATCTCTTTTTGCCCAACTTAGCTTAATATCCCCATAGAAACCCTATTAGACCCCTGTATTCTTTGAGTTCCTACAATGATAACTTTCTCTCTCCCTCACTGACTGGATTTTCTTTAGATGTCTCCAGGTATCTAAAATTCAATTAAATGGCTAGGAAAATGAAAAGACTTGGTGAAGCAGGCTGGAAGCTGTGGTTTCCAAAGAGAACTGGAAGGCAGTCTTTACCAGAGCATAACTATACATTTTTTTACTGCAAGTTCACACTTCAGTTGCCTCCACAGTTAAGCCACAAGAAATCATTACATCCATCATAAGACTCGCTGCTGAGTACACACAAGTGCAATGCTTGTTACTAGGGAATTAAGCAGGTGTACAAATGAGTCCTATTCAGCATGTGGAAGATGAAAGTATCATCTGGCATTTTCTGTCAGTAAGATTTGAGCAACTCAGGCACTAGTAATTTATGTAATCCCTGCTCTTTCTAACTTCATCTCTATACTTAGCCCCTACCTCCAAATTATAGCTTCACTGCAATAATGCATTTCATGATGACAGAAGGAATTTCAGCCTTGATGCTAAAAAGTAGAAGCTCTCTTTGATCAGACCTGCACACAGAGAAGAGAATCTCTGCAAATAGCATTTTCTGCATCCTGAGAGGTTTGTCATCAATCCAAAATCATAGAACTGGGATATACACTTTAGCAGGGATACAAGTGTTCTTCAGACACATTGTATTTCTTCTGCCATGTACAATATATTGATGGCATCTCATTTGTCACTGGAGAGCAGCATGGGAGAATAGAATACATAACACACAGGTAAACTTTCTTCCTTTCTGTTTCAACCATAAAGGTTGAAATTCAAATGAGAACAAGAGAGCAGCTCCCAAAGAGCTGTTTCAACACAAAGACATGGAGAAGTGAAACACAAAGACATGGAGAAGTGACACGCACTTCTTGTGTTCATGCCTGGGGACAAACACCAGACTGGAAAGTAGAAACTGTGAATCTTCCCCAAACACAGATTTTCCAGTGACCTTTCAAAAGTAACATGCTGTTTTTCAGAAATGTTCTTTGTTGTGGTTTGACCCAGCAGGTAGTTAAACACTTCCACCTCCCCCATTTTTATATCATCATTCAGTACTTCCAGACTGAACTCACCAGGGTGTAAAAGCTGAGGAAAGATGCAGAAGAACAGAGAGTACTGTTTTAAATTCCCTCCAAACCAGCCTGCATGGAAGGTCCATGTGTGTTATTGAGTGCTTATTTTTTTTTCTAAAAGCACGCCTATATTAGTAATGAAAAGATATATTCCCCTGTACAGTTTCCTATCAACAATTTGATTCTGTCAGAAATCAGTTGGCTTGCAGAAGTCCACGATAACAGCTTCAACAAAAGCTGGCAGTTCTGACAGCCAGTCTGTCTCCCTCAGTTCTCCCACACACCTGTATACATCTATATAGACACACAGAGCAGGAGGAAGAGAGAATAAAATATCTCCTAGAATTTCTTGCCCACATCTCTTTGACAGTGGACAAATAGCTTTTTCCCTCACAGTATTTTATGTATTACCTCATTCTCAACAAGCTTATAGAGCAATTCTGGAGAAAAATGAAATATTGAAGGGCTAATCCTTTATTTAAAAAGCCACCAGATATGAATGGTTGACTCTGACAATTTATTATCAGTTCTGGGAAGATTGGGGAAATAAATGTTTCATATCTCTTTGCAAGTGACAGATGAAAGGAGAAAAATACTCATCAGCAATGGAGAGCTGCAACTTTTCACTTAATGAAAGAAAATTTTTAAAATATCAGAAATACAGGTATTTTCTTCCTTAAAGCTCACTGCTGATACCTTTCCAGGAGAACTTTTATCTATTCTTTCTGGTTTACATCCATAGTGGAGCATTAGGATCACAGATTAGCTATTAAATTAAACAGGTCAGCATAATTACAGGTTTGTAGTCTCAGGTCAAGAGACAGTCTTCTGAAGGCATATAACATCTCTTTTTTTTTTCTGCCTGCTTGAAAATTTTTTAGGCCTTGAACTATTCCTTAACCTGATTTCCAGAAAAGCTAGCTAAGTGGTAGCACATTCTCTCTCTTTACATTTCTACTACTTTATCAGATATTTTTCCTCATTATATCCACTATTTTCCTCTCTCCCCTCTCCTTTTTTCAAACAAAACTGTTATTCACGCTCAGACAAACAAATCATAAAACACTGTACTTTGCATTTGGAGGCCAGTGTTCTAGCTGAACCCATGAAAAGGCCTAAAAAACCCCCAAAGGAGTAAATTACACTCCTGAAAGATGATATGATGAATGCCACTGCTGTATCCAAGACCAGACCTGTAACTATACTCCTCATATTGAAACCAGGCTAAGAGAAATAATTAGCTTGTAGGGGATATTTGGAGAAATTGTTGCTGAGTGCCTGCTCTGTAAAGCTGTTCCACACTTCCTTGCTGTAGATGGGCCTCTGAGGAACGGTTGAGAAATGCCATTGTTTCAGTGTCAATCGATTGGCCTGCTTTCATGGCTGTGAGTGGCTCAGCTTTCAACAGGCAAGGCAGAAGGTCCCCTCAAAACAGCTACAGAGCAGGTCTGAACAGAAATAATATATTGTTTCATATATGAACTTCTTCATTGTTATTCCTAAGGAATACCTAACTCTGTATTTTGGCAATTTTGCAAACATTATTTGGATATCAGTTATGATTGCATTGTCATTTCCCTTTTCTCTGCCTATCTACCAAAATGAACATGGAAAAGACTATGGTTTCCTAAAATCTATTATTCCTCTAGCAGCGGGTTTTAATTTTAAGATTACTGTTGGCTTTTGTGCCATCATTGGTATGCATCAGTTTGAAGGCAATCCACTGTCCTGATCCTGCCTTGTGGCTTATGGTGCCTCTTTACAGCAAAAAGAAATAAAATCTTTGCTCTATTTTTATACTGCTTCCTTGTTTTGAGACTCCTCTGGTGTTCAAATGCACATTCAAACCTATTTAGATCTCTTCTTTGGCAGTCATACCGATTTTCATAGAAAAGGCAAGTAGGTGCGTATGGGTCCATGGGTACCACTTTTCTGCATCTGCTCTCCTTGTGTTATTCCAGAAATAAAGTGATCTGGATTTAAAATATGAGAAATAACCCTCAGTTCTGTTAAGGAGAGTCTATACACTCTCATGCATCCTTCAGAAGAGAAACCCTGAGCAGACTGGCATAATGATGCCAGTGAAGTCCGACTTAAAATTTTTTAACCTCTTCCTCAAACCCCAGGGGCTTTACAAAGAATGGGGTAGGTTTTTGGACTTCTATATGAGTGCTAAGCTAGTTTAAAGGCTAGGAAGCTTAGTCAGGCTTCACAGGTAGACTATTCTCAGCAATGCTGTTTTCACTATCTTCTTAGCAGCCTGAAAACCTCATTGGTAGGTTATATTTTAGGTAGAAATCAGTAGGTGTCTGTGAAAGTAAATTAACAATAAAGTATGCTGATCCTCAATAAAGATGTTGCAAACCAAAACTAGATCTCCTGTTGAAAGTTATGACCTCCTTCCCTCCCTGAAGCCAGAGAAGGCTTTTTCCTCAGTAACTCTGCTAGAGATACATTTCTGAAGCTTGAAGACAGAAGCCATTGTCCCAGAAGTTGTTACATCAGGCAGACAGACCATTACCAGGGGAGTTACACCTCAGATAGTCCTTAGATGTCCTGCTAAACAAAGCTGTTATCGGATTAAACTACATCCAGGACCACACACAGTTGTCACAATGGCCCTTGCAGGGCTGCCAGGTGGTGCAGTATGGGAACTCCACAGCTGTTTTGGTTTCTTCCTTTTCTCTTGCAGCTCTAAAGCCTGTGAGAGTCTGACATGGAGCCTTGCAGAAGACACCAACTTAATTAAAAGGAAGTTGGTCCTGTAAAGCAATGATAGATTATTGAATTCCTTCTTATGTAGCTGAAAGTAGGTACCACAGCCAAGAGACTATATAAGACATTGATCTCTTTTCAGCTGAAGTTTCTAGATCATGGGTATTTGTTCATTCAGTATAGGATACAGTAAAAAGACATGGTTCTAGTCAAGTTGCACCAAAATTAAATTCTCACTGTAACTGAATTAAGGTGAAGTGTGTTGGACTGATACTCCTGAAGAAAGAAGATGAAAACTAGCAGTGTTTGTATATGCATGTGCATTATGATTCCAGGGCAAATTTGATGCTGTTGTGATCAAACCCAAAAAATTAGTTTCACTAATAAGATTTTCAGTGTTTCTATGTTCTGAGTCCATCATTAATTGCTTTGCCCAGTCTGATAAGTCCTTCTTTCCATTCTCAGCACCAGGATTTGGACTCAGTCTATTTACCACTGAATAATGCTAGTGGGTTTTTAATTCCAAAATTAATTTTCAGTTCACACTTGCTGATTTTTGTGTGGCTCACCAACAGTCAAACCGAGGAGCTCAAACTGTGATAGAAAAATGAATACAGAAAGTGTCATGAAAACTGCCAAAGGAAAATTCAGTCTTGAGTACTGGTAGAAATATACTCTTTGTCTTTATAAAGAGGTACTGTGAAAGCTGATTTTGCCATAAAAGTTTTCTAATTTAACAAAAATAAAACTCACTGCAAAGGTCCTTTAATTCACCCAGACGATGATATATGACATGTTACGGAGATACCAAACAGAGGCAAAAACCAGAAGAAATTTCCAAATACATCTGAAAGTCCCTATCTTATTGAAAACTAAGAGAAAAGTCAGATAAACCAGACAAAAAAGCTGGAAGGTATTCATAGTCTCTGGAGATAAGAAAAGGTATAATTTATTAATTTTACAAATATTAATTTTATAGAGCCCTTTTGATTTCACTGCTGTTAAAGTAATGAGAAATAGGTTTATTAGAAAGCATTTACTAAAAATATGAAAAGGATGTAAAAAGACCTTTGTGTTTCTGCACAAACTTGGGTGTAGTATGCATAGTTTGTGCCATCGACCTGCTCAGAGTAGATAGCAGAGGTTAAATTTCTGGAAGACGTTGACAGACTCTCCTCACTGGCATTTTTGGTGGCAGTAAAACAATTGAAAGACACTGGAAAAGGGATTCAAACATACAGGATGCCTCATAGACCTGGGATATTATTTATATTTCCTTCTTCAACACCATGTGTCAGATAGAACCAAATGTTTATCTTGCAGAAATTGACTTTGGTTTGTGGGTTTTGTGTTGCTTCCTCTTTAGCTCTGTTTGCAGATATCATAAAATCACAAAATATGCCAGACTGGAAGAGACACACAAGGATCATTGGGTACAACCCTTAGTCCTACACAGGACCATCCCCAAGAGTCACACCATGTGTATCGTCCAAACGCTCCTTCAACTCTGTCAGGCTTGGTGCTGTGACCACTTCCCTGGGGAGTCTCTTCCGGTGTCCAACCACCCTCTGGGGGAAGAACCTTTTTTAAATATCCAACCTAAACCTCCCCGACACAATTTCAGGTCATTCCCTCAGGTTACTGGTCACCATATCAGTGCCTGCCCCTCCTCTTCCCCTCATGAGGAAGTTGTAGATTGCAAAGAGGTCTCCCCTCAGTCTCTTCTTCTCCAGGCTGAACAAACCAAGTGCCCTCAGCTGCTCCTCATACGGCTTCACCTCAAGTCCCTTCACCATCTTTGTTGCCCTCCTTTGGACACTCTCTAACAGCTTAATGTCTTTCTTATATTGTGGTGCCCAAAACTGCCACAATATTCAAGGTGAGGCCACCCCAGGGCAGAGCAGAGCGGGACAATCCCCTCTCTCGACCGGCTGGTGATGCTTTGCCTGATGCCCCCCAGGACACGATTGGCCCTCCTGGCTGCCAGGGCACTGCTGACTCATATTCAACTTACCATTGACCAGGATTCCCAGGTCCCTTTCTGTGGCACTGCTTTTCCAGTGTCTCACTCCCCAGTCTGTATGTTCATCCAGGGTTGACCCATCCCAGGTGCAGAATCTGGTATTTCCCTTTGTTAAACTTCATATGATTGGTGATTGCCCAGTTCTCTGATTTGTCAAGTTTTCTCGGCAGGGCCTCCCTGCCTTGGAGGGAGTCAGCAGCTCCTCTCAGTTTTGTGTCATCTGCAAACTTGCTCAGTATCCCTTCCAGTCCTGCATTCAAGTCACTTATGAAGATGTTGAAGAGCACAAGGCCTAGTGGAGCCCTGTGGGACTCCACTAGTGACAGGTCATCAGTCTGATGTTACCTGATTCACTATTGCCCTCCGTCCAATGTCCATGAGCCAATTTCTCACCCACCACGATGTGTTTACCTAGCTGTAGGCTGAACATTTTGTCCAGAAGGATCCTGTGAGAGACAGTATTGAAAGCTTTACTGAAATCCAAAAAGGTTACATCAACTGGCTTCTCTTGATCAACTTAGTAGGTTACCTTGTTATAAAAGGAAATCAGGTTTGATAAGCAGGACTTCTCATGAAACTGTGCTGGCTGTGACTGATGACAGTGTTGTCTTTCAGGTGTTTTTCAATACTTTCTAGAATAATCTTCTCCATAACTTTACCAGGCACTGAAGTGAGACTGACAGGCCTGTAGTTTCCTGTGGCTTTTTTGTTTTGAATGGGGAGTGCCAAAACATAAATTTTGAGTTTATCCCCTTGAGCAATTTGTGTGTGAACTCAGCTTCCTGTTTTTACCTTTTGGCTTTAGTTTCTTGAGAGTGTAAAAAAACTTCTGTGTCAGCACACCGGGGATAAAATTTCAATATGAACTGGCAACAGCAGCAGGAGAGTATCATATATATCTAAGCACTTTTCTCTTCAATTCTGTGCATTTGTAGTTAAGCTAATAAGAAGAGAACAAATACAAAACGAACAATGGAAAAGGAGGAAAAGGAGAGGATGATACCTGTATTCTGTATTAAAAGTCCCCTGAATTGTTTTGAGTTACTCATAAACTTGTTCTATAGAAACTTGAGTATACGTAAATCATTACTGAATCAAATCTCATGAGAGGGTAAACCACTCCTTAAACCCATGTTTGTATATCAGGAAAGAAATGAAATTGTATTAACAAAGTCTTTAATTATGGAAGCAGTCACAGGAGGCACTGCCACCAAACAGTAAAATATTATTCAGCTCTGTAGGAAAGTCTGTAATTTCTTAACTCAGGCATAATTTCCATTCACAAGATAACTCCTGATAACTTAATCACTGGATCAATGTTGAAGGATATATTGGAAACAATATTAATAATGCACTGATGTTGATTGAGGTAGGTAGGATAATCTCACAATAGTTTGTTGCACACACACAGTTCATGAAGGCACAAGAAAGTTAATGAAAATTAGTTGGAAGAATATTAAAAGAAATTTGGATTTCTTAATGAACAAATTTTATTAGGGATGGTTGAATAGCTACAGCTCAGTGGACGAATGAAGGCAGTAATTACCATTGATGGAAAATGACAGAAAGGGAATCAGGATAAAGAGATATCAGTGTAAATTACAATTTCTAAAATATAGAGAACTGATGAGAAAATTTAAAGGCACAAGGGAAAAATCAATGTCTGACAAGAAAAATAATGTTACGAATATTTATGGAAATATACCTTCCAAATTTTTATATATATACATAAGATATATTATTTGGTAGCAATAGAACACACACGTTACTTGATAGACATGATAAAATTTTAAGTGATACTAAAAAGGCAACATTATTTGAAAATATTTATAATCTACGCTTGGGAAAAAGCAAATGATAAGCACACCCAGAGAAAACAATTTTTGGTTCACTAGCAGATAAAGGGGCTGTTAAATACCCTGCATCAGTGCTTAACTTTTTTTTTTTTTTTTTTTTTGAAAGCAAGTAGATCTGGAGAGTTTGCATCCAAGAACACTGCAAATTCTCCATGGTAAATCCTGGGCACTAACATTCCCATCTTAGAAAAAAATTGTGGAATAAGTAGGAAATAGAACAGACAAGAATAATCTTAATACTGATGAGTACTTCACAAGAATAAGCAAGATGACCTAGGCAATCATAGGCTAATGAGTCTAATGTCAGTCAGGGTCAAAATAATGGAAAATTCATGTTGCTAATAATGGACAGTAATACAATTAGCGCCAACCAGCATCTTTTAATAGAAAATATTATTTGCTAATTTTTTAGGAGAAATTTTTGATGTACGTAATATGACAAATACGTATACTACAAAATATGCCTGACTTCTTAAGAAGGTCTTACTTTCCTCCATTCTGCATTCTTGACAGAAAAAAAAGCTCTCCACTATATTCAAAGGCCATGGAAGTGGCAAACTGCAAAAAGTAGCCATCAAAGAAGAACGAAATGGAAATACCTTTAGTGAGGTCCATCACTATACATCTTCTCCCATTCGTTTTTGAGCTTAGCAAACCTAGATAAAAGAAATGTTTACAAAACATAAATAATAGCAGGTAGAGAGTACTATGGGTGACTTTACCTACATCTAAGTTCTACCCATTAAAACAAAACAAAACAAACGTTTCCTCCAAATGAAAAGTTCTTTTCCAAAGAAGGGAAAGGCAGAGTGAAATGTATTTACTTGTATTATAAGACAAACCAATGCAATATGGTCTAATGATGTCTTGTCCCTAAACTTGAGGAATATCAGTCTGTTTTCTATTCTTACCAATTACAATCCCTCCTTGCAAGGTAAGACTTCCTCTCACAGTTGCTCTTCTCAGTTCTTTTTTTTGCAAAATCTTGAAGATTTTTCCAAGGAATATGCCCTTTGTTTTCAGTGAAAAATGGTTTACACTGTGAATGCCACTTCAAAATCAAAAGTAGTAGTAAGTAAAGCGATTAAGCTGTTTTGCCTTCTCATCAGTACACTGATGAGCAACAGGCACCTTACAAACTAGAAAATAGCCATTGAAATGGATAAAGCTGAAGCTACCCACAGAAGGATTGGTTAGGGGCAAGGGGTGGAGACAGAACAAAGGCCCCCTCACCAAAATGCTATACATTTGAATTTTTGCTTTTATTGGATCCAGGACAAGGCCTGAACTGGTGATCTATGACACGCAATGCTAAGCATTACTTCTTTCTTTCACATTTTTTGCAAATTAGAGTCTGAAACAACTAGGCTGCGTATCTGAAATGCCTGTCGCACATTGTCCAGGGCCATTTTCAGAAATGGTAGTTTATAAATACAAATCCTCCCATTGCAAATTAACATGAGGGGCAGGTATGAGCAAGTGCCTAAGAGGTGCTGAATATACCACCAGTAATACATGCAAACATCTGAGAGGCACATTAATTTCTGATGCTCGAATTCAATTATGCACTACTATTTTGACACTAAGACGTCAGTACAAAATATCAATGCTATTATTTGCCCTGTGCCGTTGCTACATAAATATTTCTGCCAAACAAATCCTCCTTTATTCAGGCCTTATCTCTCTCACTCCTAGGTGGAGGTACAGTGCAATCTAACTCCTCTTTACATGATTGTTTACCCTTATAACTAGGGAAAGCACCCCATTATGCACAGTATCAAACTACCATGAGTCATCTGCTTGAAATAAGAGAGGCTTGGTAGGTCTGAGTATTCCACAGAGTGCTGCAATCACAAAATTTCTTTACAAGTGTTATCAGGAACACATGAATTGTCCTTTTTATTAGAGACAAGAAAATATATTCAGATAAAACCAGAGTGGAGATGCATGCTCTCACTCAAACCGCAGATCAGACTGAACACAAGCTTTTATACTAATTATAAAAAAATTCAATGCATTATTCCTCCTAAGCAAGAATATTTAAGTATCTGCAGCTCTTGTCTGGGAATAAACAGTATTTAGAAACTTGCCCCAAATCAGACAGCCCTGGCAAGTTCCTAAGCTAAGCTCGGATAATTTACAAGCAGCTCAAATCCAGTGAGACTTTTGCTGTCTAAACAAATGGAAACAAATCTCTATATGCTTTGCTGTGAATATTTCATCTGAAAGGATCCCACATATTTGCCAAGTAAAGCTGTCTTCCTTTTTCCCTTTAATGTTAATTCTTAGATAAATAAGAACATGCTGTCACGTTGAAGAAAAAACACAGAACCCATGCACATTTACTACACATGTAAATGTCAATTAAGAGCTCAGGAGAACACACATAATTAATGGAATTAACAAGAAGAGAAATAAGGAGTATGAGATCAAGTATCTTATCTATATGCAGAATGTCCAAAAGAACTCCACCAATATGAACCCAAGCTATACTCTCTTGAGGCTAAATACTAGATGCCTAAAAATGCCAGCTGAGCTGGCAAGTCTGAATGGTTATCTTGCTGATTACAAACAGGAACAGCCCTGTACCCACAGTACTGCCTTGCTAGGGAGACTATTTCATAACAGAGACCTGATCATGCACATTGCTGGAAATTCCACAGGCAAATACTGTAGTTCCTGCAGCAAACTGAAATGTGATTGAAACATGGCAGATCACTGTCAGGCATCTATGGTAAGCAATTGCAAGGCACAGGCAAGCTTTCTGTAGAGTTATTGGATGAACTATAAAATTAACTACTCATTAACTTCATTTTTTTTATAGCTCTAATAAGGATAGTTATATCAGGCCCTCCCTTTCTCACTTTATATTACAATATATCAGTCTTTTCTGTTTGACTTCACAACCTTTTTCACACTTTTAAAAAATAACTCTTATGCGTATTCTTTCATGATGGATAGAGACAGCTTTCAAGGCATTACTATTTCATGTAAAAGTCACATTCTGGAAGCGTCAAGTCAATATTGGCCTTTTCAAGAGCACCCAAATCCACCACTGTCAAACATGTGGGATGCTTACAGTCAGCTCTTCTGTCCTTATCTCCTACTTGTTAAGTCCAATGACCTTTCTGGCACAGGAAAAGCTGCCAACATACTGCAGACATGGTAAAAGTATGCAAATGCCAAGTCCTGATAAATGTGCTCATTGTCTCTTGAAATACAATGTTATTGCTGTCTCTCCATCACAAGAAATTTCTTAGATCCTTGTGCAAATAAAGACAACTTGAGGTTATATTGATTTACTTCCCTTAAATTCAAACAAGCCTCAGGAATATATTTAAAGGCAGTATGACTTCTTTAGATGCTTGCAGAAGATATTTGAAGTGAGTACATGCTTTGTAGATCAGATAGATACCGTAGTCATTTCAAATATTAAGGCAAGGGCTTCCTAAGGGAGCTAGCTGTCCTACTCACTGCAAATTCTGATGACAGCTGGACACCTACTCCCCTTGAGGTCTCAAAAAATCATAAAGTCCTAACAAAGAGGCAATCAAAGTCTTTTAATGAGAATTTATAGCTTATTGCCTTCTTACCTGCTCAGCTGACATGAAAGAGTTTTAGAAAGAGAACAATGTCAACCTTTCATGCAGATGAAACTTGATCTGTTGTATCAGAGTGCTGGATAGCCTTTTAACAAGAGGAGAGGTGGAATTAAACAAGTGGATTAATGCCCACTGGCTTCACAGACAGTCTGGCATAACATATTTTGCTAGCAGGTCAGTCAAGAAGTAAGATTAGTTTTAGCTCAGAGCTCTCTGTCTCTCTCTTTATGATAAGCTTTATGAATTAATTAAGGTAACTGAAAAAGTTGAGAAATAGACATTTCTAGTGTACATTTTTAATAAAGGTCTACTAATATTGCCAGCTGATTCTGATGTCAGAGTTTCCTCCTTAGTCACATACTACCAAAATCTGAAGGTTTCAGTTTGAATGACAAGCCACCAAGAACAAATATAATGATGCATTAAAAAAATAAATAAATAGAAAACACTTTCTCCTACAGAAAACTGCAAGACTGTTGTGACAAGCTGAGTCTTGAACCAAAATATTATTGCATAAAATCCAACTTTTAGAGCATTTAAACAGTATATTCCTGTCACTGGTGGACAGCAACAAAGATGAAACAAACCTTTGCTAAGCTGCAATACCATAGTAAGCATAGAAATTGTATTTTCACTTAGACATCAGGCTAACTGATTTACAACTACCACATTTAGCCTAACAAATGCATAGTCACAACTCAGCATCGACACCTAGGCAGACTACAGTTTTTACGATAACTCCAACAGATCTCCGACTAGATTCATCCTGAGTGAAGAGAACTGTGTGAATGACCACAGATATAAATATGAGTTTTCTTTCCTTATTTATTTCCCTACCTGCTTTATTTTAGGTGGTACTAATGGAGTCTAAAGGAGTGAGAGACTGAAATATTAAGGGTTAATGACTCAAACAATTTGCAAAAGCAGCGGGTGCTTTCCTGAGGCCAGGTTTGCACCTCACAGCCACAGGGGAGGAGGAGAGTGTTTTGCGTGTGTGGTGGTGAAACCTCTGATTCACACAATACAGAGGGGGTGCACACCCACCACTAGAGGTTGACCATGACAAACCAATCTTTGTTTAGCAACAAACTCAGTTATGAGTCAGATAAGGGAGAAGGTCGATAAGAAGTAGATCCTTTGGAGGTGGGATGCTTTTTTATCATGCCAATTTCCTCCCTTATACAATTGGTGGAAAAACTCCCATCCCTCCAGGGGAGATACTGGGACATTCACAGTCCTGAAGGTATGTATCCCTTCTGATGGGACATAACTGGCTCAACTATCCTGATGCAGGCAGCTGTCATGTCTTAGAAGGTGTCATAAACCATCAAAGCCTGAAGTGCCCTCAGACTCATTTCTGGGACCTTCCACCAGAGGACTTCGAATGATCCGCAGTGTTGCAACAGATTCCCAGTGTTGCATCAGACAGTCCAAAATTCCACCTCCCTCACCCCCCTTCTTCCCTCCCTCCCTTCCTTCCTTCCTCCCTTCCTCCCTTCCTTCCTTCTTCTCTTCCTTCCTTCCTTCTTTCCTTCCTTCATCCCTTCCCCTTATATATTGTGATATTTTTATACTTTTACATTGTTATATTACTATAGATAATAACCAAGATGGTTACGTCCCTCCTTTCCATTGCAACCAAATTGTTCTAAAACAAACCATACATACATATATATATATATATATACACATATACATACACACAACTATATATATATACAAAATCACTGGTCATTCAGTGTCATTTCACTCTAATGTGCCCCAAGAGATCTATTAACAAGAACTTCAGTTACCCTTTTCTTCAGGGGCAGGTCGTAACAAAAGGGGAATGTGACCTTTTTTGAGAGAGTCAAAATGTCCACAAGGATATGTACAGAATGAAAATATGAACCAAATCCATGTTTTCAGCATTTTTCAATCAGAATTTCCACTGGTATTCATTATGGTTGGACTCGATGATCTCAAGGGTCTTTTCCAATTTAAACATTTCTATGGTTCTATGATTATTCAAGCTGAATGCCATTCCCCCATGGACAACTAAGCTTAATTTAGGATCCCAGCATAAACCAAAAAAAAAAAGAAAAAAAATTCTTAAAATAGTACAACTTTGTATTCCTGCTAGTCAGGAGGTAGTTGGGCGCCTAAACACACAGATATGTCTTTAGTAGGATTTTCAAAAGTCATGTGAATTCAATGAGAAGTGGTACTGAAAATCTGGCTAGAAACCATTAAGAAGTAACACACTGGTTGAGGTTATTGAAGTCTGGTTTGTGTGTTCTGAGAAGGGCAAGTTTCTTTTCTGTGACAGAGAAAAAAAAAAAAAGAGAAGACAAAGCCTGAATATCCTGGTGAAACTATCTCTGGAATTACTTCTGCATCAATTAGAAATCAAGTGTTACATATTCCCTTTTAACCAGTGCTGCATATTTAATTTTTGTTTAACTTTTGTAAAGAGTTATGCAAAACCAGAAATATCTTCGCATCTTACCTTTTCTGCCACAACAAGTAATTTCTCTTCTAAACAATCTTTTCTTCTTTGGGTTTCACAAGGTAACACAGCTGTGCACACATATCTACAAAGAACAACAACAAGAAAAAAAAGGACAACAGCAACAATAATAATAAACTTGAGCAGTCTTCTTTCCTGTTCATTGCATTTCATAAATAGGCCCCAAAAAGTTGCACCTCCCTCTAATGGGAATCAGAATTGCTCAATTTTTTCCTGATTATAAAAATAAAATCATACTTTTATTATGGCAGCATATTTTAATGTAATTGTCATTTTCGGATTTCGCCCAATAATAAAAGACAAGGCAACAATGCTCTGCCAACACCAACATCTTTATTCAGCTAAGAATAATTGTATCAAATTAAGACAAATGTTGTAATAAAATAATCTGTGGTGTGTTAGGTTTTGTCATTGAATAACAGAAATACCTGCCTGTAATTGTTTCAAAATGCATTTCTCACATAAGCTTTACATATAATTAAATTATTGAACTATATCAAACTGTTATCTTTTAAAACGATTGTAACTGTAAATCCTAATCACAACATTCATAGGAAATATAGGAGGCAATTAATATTAGAGTGATACCAGTCCCTTGAAAAAACCCAGAGGACAAAAGGGAGCACAAGGGAGCTTTAATTTTATGCTGATATACACTGTGGGTTTTTCTTATTAAAATTTAAATTTGTTCTTCTTTTTATAGTAAGCAAAACTGTTTAAACACTGTACTTAGAAAAAAAAATGTTAGAAATGATCCTGCCAAGAGAACATTTAGCAATGAAAATGCAAATCTGAAATCTGAAAATAAGTTGCTGACCCTCTCACATTGCTTCATGATGACAGAAAGAAAAATCAAGGATCTTCATTATAGGTGGAGCTCGTCTTGAGCCCGAATATTTTCTCATATTAAGGATTTTTCTGAACTCTTCTATGACTCATACTTTTTCTATTTCTCATAGTGCTACTCTCTACCATACTCTGGCTTTTAGCAGAAGGATTAACACTGAGAAGTGCCTTTTCTTTGTCCCCTGAATTCTATTCAGATTTGGTAGACTTATAAAGTTAAAAATTGTTACTTCTTAAGGAGGAAAAGGCATAAGGGCATCACGTAAATAGTTTGCAAATAAATTCGTTCCCAGAAATTTTTACTGGACAGTACAAAACATTCGAAATTATGTGGCAAGTTTCATAGTTGAGTATACAAAACATGATATATATGTATACATATTCATTCACATTTTAAAGTGAATTATCTTTGGCAGCATTCAAATTCCTTCTGAATTTACTTTTCTAAATATTTTCATTGATGGGAATATTTGGTAAAACAGTGAATGTTGTGGAATATTTTATGGATAGAAAGCTTCTTGAAATGTTGCATTGGAAAGTTAAATTTGAAAGTAATTGTCCTCTTTTTGGAGATGAAAAAAAATTAACTTGTTCACTGAAAACAGCAATGAAGACTTACAATAATTTTCCAATCTCATTTCCATCCTAGTGTTAAATTTCTGAACAAGAAGCCAATAACCATTGTCTAACTACAAAACTGGGTAGCAGTGACAAAATGTTTTGAATAAGGTCACAGATTAGTATCTGGACTGGGAATAAATCAGACCAAATGGTCAGGTGTTCTCTCATATGTCTGCTCATAATATCACAATGGCTCACTAATTAGTAGAATAGAAACTAAGAGCAGCATCTATATCAATTCATAAGCACTTCAAGCACTGTCACAAAGAAGGTGCCATACTGATTGTCTAAATACTCTCTGAAATTGTCCAAACACTTCTACTTCCTATCCCAATTCTTGTGACAGTTGAGCTCAATAAAGAATATGAAAAATCAGCCCCCTTGAGAATACTAAACCAGGAATTAAATAGTGAATTAACAACATGTTGTTTAGTATGGATGTGTCTTACTATGTGATTGAATCTATTAAGAAAGTCTACAAGTGTCCTTTATGTTCACAGACTGTTCTGGATATAATGAATGTTCCTGTTAATTTATCTTTTTGGACTAGAAAGACTTGGTCTGCAGAACAGCCAGATTCTAATGAGAGGGTTAAAGGAGAAACTGCATACCCATATGTTTGAGTGATGTTTCCATGGATACAACTGACTTGATTTGCAGTTTGCATATATACCTTCAGTACGTTACACCTTCCCAGAGATTTGAATGTCAGGACGTAGACATCACCTGTCCATGCAATAAATGTGAAGCCAAGGACTGGAGTGCAGAATCAAGGAGAAATGCACTTACCTAGCATTGCTAATCTGACATACTGTTGCAGTGTGTGCTTGGGAATCTTAATCAGGCCGGGTCATTTTTTTTTGGTGTAAGTGACATTTAGGCTAAAATAATCAACAGCACAAATAAAGCCCAGAAAACAATCGGTTGCAAAGAAGTTCTGGAGAAAAATGTATCACAGGGATGCTGTGGGCCATCAACCAAACATGCGTCAACACCACCATGCTGTTTCAATGAAAAGAGCATGCTACATTAGGATCTATTAACAGGAATAGCTCGCTAGACACGTGATGCAATCCTCCCATCCAAACCCTGGCTGAAACACTGACTTCTATTCAAACACCCACACAGAGATATCTCAAGCTATTTCAGATGTCTATGATGGGAAGAACAAGAAGCAATGGGCATGTATTGATGCAAGGAATATTCAAGTATGCTATTAGGAGAACTTTTTAGCAGGAAGTATAGTGCAGACATGTAATATTCTGTCAGGGGAAATTCTGAAATCTCCACAACCATAAGTCATCAAGAGTAAGAGTGACAAGTCTATCAGGAATGACAGAAGCACAGACCATGAGGCTGGGACAAGCTTTTGATTCTGTGCTGCACTAGAATAAATGGCACTGAAACACTAGGAATCACTAAATACTATAGCCAACATGAATTTTCATCATAACAACAGACTATCTCACCACGCCAAGTTCCAGAGTATATTAAAATTAACAGTCTAAGCAAAGGGATATTCTTAAGGTGACCACTTTTCTAAATACTTTTTTTATTTATACTAAAATGACTTCAGTCTTTTTGACAGTTGTCAGTTTGGCAAAGCCCTCAGAAATACAGGAAATTGTTTAGGAAGCTAGTTTTTGACATGAAGGGTATGCAGAGATCTATATTGAATGCTTCGTTCTGCCCTAGTTTCATTCTTTTTCCTACATAGTCTACCCAATGTCAGCTAGGACGTTAATTTGGGTATACAATGGTAAGGATGAGAATGGAAGCCTGAGGAAGCCCTATGATGAATACTTTAACAATAGAAACAGATTTTCCTGTAAAGTTCCTATAACCAGTCAGAGATTAAAAAAAATCACCAATATTCAACATTTCCATTCATTACTCAGTTTTTGTGGAGGCAAAGTAGGGATATGATGAATTACATCACAAGCTACAAGGGGAAAAAGAACACATAATCTATGGCTATAATTAGGAATACCTCAAGCAGAGCATCAATTGCCTGAAATTGTATCTATACTATAGGAGGCAAAGTGTGGACTTCACTTAAATTAAGCCTTATTACAAAACAGGGGCATATCACCAGATGGGGCTTGGCAGCAGCGTGGGGCAGAAACAAGGGAGAAGCTTAGGATTCTGCTCAGTGCTACAGGCTGTCTCCGTCTTCCCCACTCTGTGCATCAAATATGGGGAGCTCAAAATAAAATTGCAGCAGGCAGTGGAACCTTATGAGCTCCTAGGCCCATGGCAGAGGAGCAGAAGTCCTGAACTACTGATAGAGTTTATATTCTTTTCCATTCTTCCCCAGTAAATCTGTCTCTAAATGGGTTTCATCTGATGTTCACTGTAAATCTAGTAAACTTCCTTGCATTCATTAAGATCTTGGCTCTTCCACCAAAAATGATTTAAAATTGAAGTAGTTGGTCTACTGATAACAAGCAAGTCTCTGACAGGGTTATAAAGAGATAATTTGCTGAGACAATGTTTTATTCGTTGATGTGGTAGATGGCACTTAGCAGGTCACTTGAATAAAGCAATCATCTCCCTTATGCTGGTAGGAGCTATTGTACGTGTTAGACCAAATAATTTCTTTCTGAAGATTTAGAGTTATTTTCTTTAATGTAATTGTCATACTATACTGACAATCTGAATGCCATTATCACAATAATAACTGAAATTTAAAGGTGGAATAGTGTCATTTGAAGATGAATTCAAAGGTTGTAGAAAGACTTGTGCTATTCTTCCCTCTGCCTGTTATTCTGCGCGGTCATAGTCTCTTAGTTGAATTTATTCCAATATGAGCAGTATTTCTCCATTTTAACATCTCCTAATGTATTTCATATCTCTGGGCCAAAATTGTTTCTGATATAGCATTCAAGCGATTAATGAACTCTTATAACAGACCTGTCTCAGACAGCAAACCTGAATTATTTAAAGGAAAAATTATCAACCTAGGATGTAAAGGCATCCTGAACTGAACCAACAATTGGAAGTGGCAACTGTTCAGAAATGGGCTTTAAAATAACACAAGTGCTCCAAAGCAAAATGCTACTATGGACTCCGAAATTTTAAAAAACTATTATATTTCTGTCTACTCAGGGAGGATGCTCAGGCCATTAGGAATTGGTATATGAATTAGCAGACTACTGTCCTTCAATTGGAACCTCTTCAAAGCAGTTCAGGTCCCCTAAATATTTAAACATTTGAATATTTAAAGGTGTTTAATGGGAGTTGAGAGCACTTTTTTTTGATTCCACTTTAGCGCTGAGAGTAGACCAAGATAATTCAGGCACTTGAATGTGCTGCTTGTGATTTAGCAAAGCCAACCTAGTCCCTGGCTGCTGTGCACAGGGACAGTTTCCTGAAGCTCCAGGCCTGAACCAACCCTAAAGAAAAAAAAAAAAAAAAAAGAAATTTATTACCTTTCTTCTGATTCAGCTTACCTAACATACTTCTTCAGGGATCAGATGCCTATGCCAGCAGAAAGTATGGTATTGATAATCCCATCAAAAAGAGGTGGGCAATGGCAAGGTCACACCTCTCTGAGCAACTAGCTGTAAGATGGCTTTAGTTGTATTGTAAGGCCATGCACAAAAGAAGGTGAAATGAGGCAATGACTTCCCACAGTGTGCAAAAATGGAAGGGTAGGTGTCATGGTTTGAGATAGCCCCAAAATCCAATTCCCTAGCTCCATTCCCCCTCCCACATCTCAACCCAATATGAGACGGGTTTTTTCAGACAAAACACAACCAGACTCAAAGTGGGGGAAAGGGAATATATTACAATGAGTGTACAAATAAATATCCTAATACATTATACACAAAATCACAACTATCTCTACCATGACATATAGTATTTACAATGGATCAGATCTCTTCTCCCCTCCAAATAAAAGTCCAGGAGGGAAAGAAGGACAGATCCCTTCCAGTCTCTCAGGGCAGCATCTTCTTCAGAGTAGCAGAAGCAGTCTATCTCTCTCTCTCATGCATGCAGCTGTTGCTGGATCTCTGCCAGCAACCACGAGGGAGGTATCCAAGCTCCTCTCAGCCCCTTGACGCAGGCAAAGGGGTCTTCCGTGGGCTTCGTAACCCCAGACAAGGCCGTTCCACCACATCATATCACGAAGACGCAGGGGGTCTTCGTGACGGTCTGGTATCTCCAGGAGATTCAAGCTCCTTGCAGGGCCTCTGTGCCCTGCCTCAGGCTGCGAGCTTCTTTGTAGCTTGCAGCAAGGGAGGGCCCCCAAGGCCAACCTCCCACACAGTCCTGGCTCAGCTCTCAGGACTACCGAGCTTCTCAGCTGCATGTCTCTGTTGGTCTGTCTTATCTCTTCTGGCTCTCTGCCACCGCTTCTCTGGTCAGTGCCAGCTCGGCTGCTGCTTTTCTCCGGCCGCTGCCCAGTTTGGAGAAAACATCTCCCAGCTCACAGCAACAGACACATAGTCCAGCTTAACACTGTTCCAGGTCCCTGCAGCTCCCCAGCCCAGGGCTGGGAGGCCTCAGAGGCCTCGAGGGGCTCCGGGCCCCTTTCCTCGTGGCTCCTACAACATGGCCACTTCACCTACCACCCAAACTACAACTCTTCTCTTCCAGTGCTTGTGATATGTTTACATTTCTGCAGGAGTGCCCATTGGACAGGACTTCAAAACTTCCAGGGGTTTCCACCCCTGGGGATTACCACTTTTTAGCCTCTGGGGGAAAACAAGGTTCAAACCACTACAGCAGGGGATCTCAGAAGCAGTCAAAAGTACCATTACCAGAAAAAAATTATTATGAAAACTCTGGACAGCTTTCTCCCAATGAAATGCTATTGTCCCAGTAAAAGGTTTTTACTAATATGGATGGGTAGCAGGAGAGAGGAAAGAGTGGAAGTAAATTCTGCAAGGTTGATGTCTGCATCTCTGGCCTGATATGTGTGCCAGAAGCAATGGGTATAAGATGATTACAAATGCACTCAAGATCAGAAATGACAAGGGGAAATAAAAAATTAATTTACAAATACATTTCACAGTTCATGCACAGTTAGGTGTAACTTATTTTTTAAAATTCTCTTCTCTATTTGGGATTCACTTTACTTGATGTAATATGTGCTGTTCTATACTTATGGGAGTTGACTTATGAATAATACAATTAGCAAGTTTGGGCTTTCAGAAAAGGTTTACACTTACCAGAATTTATTCAATTTAAGCAAGATGTACTTTGCACTTTGTGTACTTTGCAGGGTAACTATGAAGTAGGCATAACTTTGTTGAAATAATTTTTTCCCTCTCCTTACACTATGACTAAATTAGACTCATCTAATTTAAATTCATGTTAGCATCTGAGCATAACAGAGCAATAGCATAAGAATCCTAGCCTAGGATTCCTGAGGCTCAAGCAAATACAACGCATAGGCTGGCATGACAAGCTGTTTGTTTCACACCACAGTGAGTACAGACATGGGGAGAACACCAGGTAACCTTACCCTCTGTGCACTGCTCCTTGAAGACTATCAGTGTTTTCCTATATAAGTAGGCTGAAACACATGAATCCAGAAAAGGCAATTACAAAAAGTTGTTCTGAGAGACTCAGAAGTTAATATTATGTGTGACTGATGAAATGATTATTTTTTAAACTCACATCAGATGCCTTGCTAATGTATTTCAGCACATCTACCAGGATCATAGAACAGTTTGAGTTGGAA
Organism: Corapipo altera; assembly: GCF_003945725.1. Classification (NCBI taxonomy): domain Eukaryota; kingdom Metazoa; phylum Chordata; class Aves; order Passeriformes; family Pipridae; genus Corapipo; species Corapipo altera. Next base: position 6,829,743 of record NW_020884878.1, read on the forward strand.
GGGACCTCCAAAGATCATCTAGTCTGACACCCCTCCTGAAGGGGAGGTTACCGACACGCTAATGTGGGTGGGAGTATTGATCTGCTGGAAGGTGGGAAGGATCTGCAGAGGGGTCTGGACAGGCTGGATCAATGGGCCGAGGACAGTTGTATGAGGTTTAACAAAGCCAAGTGCCAAATTCTGCGCTTGGGTCACAACAACCCCATGCGGTGCTACAGACTTGGGGAAGAGAGGTTGGAAAGCTGTCAAGCAGAAAAAGACCTGGGGGTGCTGGTGGACAGCAGCTGAACATGAGCCAGCAGTGAGCCCAGGCAGCCAATGGCATCCTGGCTTTCATCAGCAATAGTGTGATCAGTAGGACCAGGGGAGTGATTGTCCCCCTGTACTTGGCAACGGTGAGGCCATACCTTGATTTCTGTGTCCAGTTTTGGGCCCCTCACTTCAAGAGATGCTTCTTCCAGGTGGGAAGCGATAGGACAAAAGGAAATGACCCCAAGTGGAAGTAAGGGAGGTTCCAATTGGATATTAAGAAAAAATTCTTCATGGAAGGAGTGGTTAGGCATTGGAACAGACTGCTCAGGGAAGTGATGGAGTCACCATCACTGGAAGTACTCAAAAAGCGTGTGGAAATGGAACTTGAGGGCATGGTTTAATGGTGAATGTGGTGATGGTGTTGGGTTGACAGTTGGACTTGATGATCTTAAAGGTCTTTTCCAACCTTAACAATTCTATGATTCTGTCTTCAACTGGATCAGGTTGCTGAGAGTCCCATCCAACCTGACCTTCAATGTTTCCAGGGGTGGGGCAGTACCCACCTCTCTGGGCAATCTGTTCCAGTGTCTCACTGTACTCATTATAAAAAAATTATTTCTTATATCTACTCTAAATCTACCATCTTTTAGTTTAAAACTATCACCCCTTGTTCTATCACTGCAAGCCTTATTTAAATTTGTTCTTACCTTTCTTATAAAGCCTCTTTAAGCATCAAAAGGCCACAATAAGGTCTCTCTAGAGACTTTCTAGGTTGAAGAAAACAAACCCTCCCAGCATTTCCTCATAGGAGTGGTGCTGCAGCCCTCTGATGATTTTTGTGGCCCTCCTCTGAACCTGCTCCAACAGGTCTATGGCTTTCCTATACTGAGGACTCCAGAGATGGATTCAGTACTCCAGGAGGTCTCCCCAGAGTGGAGTAGAAAAATCAAAAGATAGTAGAAAATCAAAGGATGTATTTTGCAGACGGTATCAGAAACTTATTTTGAGTCTATTGGAAGGTTGAAGTTATTAAGGTGATCTTCCTTAATGTTACTTAGCCTTTATATGATCAGTGGAAATGTTCGCTTTCTTCTGGCACTCACTGTTCTCCTCACTGTGGTTTCCTTAGAGCAATACCAGTGCCCACCAATTACTGATCTGCTATCCTTGATTATAGATAAAACCCCCTGTTAGCACCAACCCATAATATTGGAGCTGACCACACATTTTGTGGCTTATATGAAAAAAATTAAATTTTCAATTTATCTGCAGTGAGCTCATTGTCTGATTTATATTATCACAGAGGTTTCCTTTGGATCTGATCAGGAGACTAACAGACTGGGAGTTGTTAAAAAAAACCCCAAAATAAACAGAAGCAAAAGTGGAAAAAACAGCAATTTTTTTACAATTACCTGTGAGTGAAAATAAAGCACAATATCTGTCTTTTCTGAGTCAGATTAGAAGTGGCAAGAGACCAGAACTCTTGGTCAAGACTAAGTTTTTTTTTAATTGGTCTCGGCAGAAATCTTACAGGTTACCTTCTTTTCCAGCTCTAATTCCAGCCCATTAGGAGCTATAGATTTCTAACAGTTAAAAACTTATGTTTGTCTGTATTATGCCTAATACAGATATTCTGTCGTGGCAAAACACAAAGGAAAGATTGCACATGTAAGTGAAGGACAGAGTTCTGCTGTGTCAGTCAGGTGTCTGAGTTCATATTACTGCATAGCTAAAGGACACCTGAGTCATTATAACAAATCAGCACCAACACAAGCCACCAATGCAGAAGCCTGAATCTGTCCTTGCAAAGAGAAGGCCACAGCAAACATACCCAATTTGCTAATATATCAGCTGGTATGCTACCAGCTGCAACAATCCCAAAGAGAAGGCAGCTTCAATTAAAGGCTAAGAACATCACCCATGTGAGTGTGGGTAATTTGATTTTGAGGCTTTGAATCTGAATGTCAGGATGGTTTCACAGAAATGCTGAAGATCTGCTTACGAAAAGTCAGTTATGTTAGAGCCATCAATCTCAAGGTGGTCATCATGGCTAGAAGTCTTCAACGATGTTAGTAATTTCAGGCAGTTTAGGAAAGAGAACATACGTTTTTGTTTAAAGCATTTTGTTTGACGGTCTTTCCCCGGATTTTACTGTAGGCATCAAAATATATTAGCTATTATTTCTGAAGATCTACTATTCTTTTGAATTAGAGACAAAATAGGACAAGAAACCTTTTAGGAGAGGCAGCTTGTGGCTTCAGGAGCAGAATCACAGTCTAAATATCATATAAGGAAAGAGTTAAAAATAGATGGTCTCCATTCCTTGACCTGATCCTGCACTTTGTGCGCACATGAGCAGATGTGCTCATTTGTCAAGTGCTGTTGACAATGCTGTTGTACTTGTGCAGAGGGATAACATGCCCTAGAAAAGGTGTCAGGTTAAAGTAGAGTTCATTGGTTAGCCTATGTGAGTAGTTAAAACCCCCCACATATGTCAACAGACATTATATGCCCCTGGCCTGAGGGTGAGCTGATCCCCACACCAGCTCAGCTGAGCCTCCTGCCTTTGGCATTCTTCCCAGTTCTAGTCTCAGGGCTTCCTTTGCAGCAACCTACAGACTGACCTTTGGACACAAACAAAAAGCACAAGCTCTCAGATCCCGTCAAACTCTTCCTCATGATTTTCTCTACTAAAAGAGAGGAAAAAATTGCATAACATTGCAGAAAGTCACAATAAAAGGGGGGGGGGTTGAAAGTCAATACCTGTCAGATCTGCTACTTGAGCAAATCCATCAAACCTAAACATCCTTTTAGTTCTAATAGAGCAACAGAAGGAGATCTTCTACTAGAGGAAAGAGTGCAGTGCTATCTAGGCCATATATGCCTTTAAACTTCCTAACTTAAAAATTATACAAAACTGAATTAGTTAATCACTTTACTCACATGTCAGTAAAACCCCTTGATCATGCAAAATCCCATACACCTGTCTGAATTCAGAAGGTTTCAAGAACTCACTAAAACCCTCCAAATAAAACAAAATAACCTGTCACTTTTTTTCTTATATTTTTCCTTTTTTCTTTTTCCCCATTAGCTTCCTACAGTATTTACACTGCTGTTTTGCAGCATTTCCAGCAAGTTGCCTGCCTAGTATCTCTCTGTTGCATGTATGACCTCTCTTAATGCAGCCGTGCTCTTTCTTGGCTCTGCACTATATTTACTGTAGTACTGGCAGATCATAGTAAAACTTGGATACATTATGCACTTGTGCATCTCTCATTTCTATGAGTCTAGTACAAATAATTCAAGGCAATTATTTCGCTGTCATATAGCTATTAGGGATAGAGCAGGTAAGCATTGTGATTTTATACTAGAATCCACGGGACTCAGACACCCCAAATTTAAAGAAATTTAAATTAACCATATGGCAAACCTTTGCCATATTTGAAATGCCACCTAATAAGTAATTTAATTAGAAGGTACTCTAGCTGAAAAGTCATTGCTTCAGCTTTTGTGCCAGAATACAGATTTTCAGACAATTCTACAATGAAATTGATGGTTAAGTGCTCTGTGCATACTCTGGGCTAGTAATTTTTTCTCTCCTTCTCTCCATGAAGATTTTAAGGACTTTATAAGGCAGAAGGCTTAAAATATGAATTTCAATTTTCAATTAAGAGAGAGAGGAAGATTGGGAAACTTTCCAGTTGCTTTATGGGAAACTTATGAGCATCCTGATAGAGAGAACTTCTGAAGCCAATGCTGTTTATCTCATGCCCGAAGGGCAGACAGCAGAGAATTCATGGCAGGTGCAGAGAATTCACAGCAGGCAGAGAGAATGTAAATTTTGGGCCCAATGCACCTTATAGGTCCCTTGATGCATCATTAAGATGATGTGCCAAATCTAGCCACACTGACAGATTACATCTCCCTCAGGACAAAAAAAATTAAATAAATAAAAATACAGCCTTTGCAAAAATCAAAAATTCATATTTTTGGTTTGAAATGACCCATATCTCTTCATAAAAAAATTAAACTTCATAATCACTTGATAATTTTTAAATTTGGAGTAAAAAACAGGGAAAATGTTATCTCTGACTAATTTTTCTGGTTGTGGAATCAGTATGGATGTGGTTTATGCTGCTGGGTAAAATGATTTTTGAAAACTTATATTATCTCTCTGTGTCCCAAGCAAGTATTCTTACTCTTTTCATGGTCAAAAAGTAGGCCAGCATCTTGCTCCTCCATTACTATTAAGTACCCTTTCTATCTCTTTTCTCTCCAATATTTTTATACCAGTGAACTAAGAACTGCCTGGAGAAAGACACATGGAAGGGGCAAATGGCAATTCAATATGGTGGGTATTAATGAATATTCCTGCAGAACCTTAAAGGACCAGGTCTCTAAATCTATTTCTTAACTGCAATCTCACCTTTTCTTTTTTTTTTTTATGATTAGGATGTAATTAAATAAATATTGGATCTGCCAAGCTTTCTTCATTGATCTGTGTCCCAGTTTTGTCCTACAGCCTTGGTTGTTTCTTTTTTAAAACCTGGATATCTCAACTTCCATTAAAAACAAAACAAAAAAAAAAATCTCAGATTTGCTTCTTATGGTTTCAGGGAGAAAATCTTGAAGCAAAACTTGAAGTGAACAGAAGCAACAATGTGTCTTGACATCCATGGAGAACAGGGAAAGAAAAACCCAGACACCTGATCTGCTTTTTCAACTGGCCACTGGGTCCTTTGAGCTGAAAGCCACTTCCAAAGGTGAGCACTATTTAAAACATGAAAGCCTTAAATTCTCCATGGAGGGAACATACTCTAGAAAGACCTATGTTAATGAAGTAGGATGGGTGCACATGGACTGGCTGTCACTGAGATTCCCATGACGTCAACTTCTGCATCTCAAATGTAGCCATGGATTGCCACTGGTCAGTCTTTCTGTTCTTCCTCTCGTATTCACGTAATTTATCTGAAATTTTGTAAAACGGTTTCTCTAATAGTGCAAGCACAAGTCGATACCTCTGAATGGTGACAGGTGTAATGCAACCAGCTTACAGCACTGTCTCCATGTCTGTAAATACTCATATATACTTTACTGTACTGAGGCCAATCTTTGCCCTCTGGTCAAGAGAGACAGATAGGCTTGTAGGTAAAGCTCCTGCTTTGAATTACTCCCTCGAAGAACATTCCTCTCCAGTGTCTACATAACTAAAGTAGGAAGCTTTCTGAATAACAATAAAACAGCAACTGATTTCTTATTTACATAAAAAACCAAACAAAACCAAACAAAACCCCCAAAACAATCAAATACTCCACCCCCAAAAACCCCCAGACAAAACAAACAAGCTTCAAACATACAAATGAGGAAAAAAACCCAACCCCAAACCCTTTCAGCAAAACTGGGACAAAGAAAAAACTAAGGGAACAATCTGCCCCATCCCCCAAATTTTTGCCTATGTTTGAAACATTTATTATGAGGGAATACATAAAATAAAGACTGAGAAAATGAACTCCTGTTCTGCCTTCCATGCACCTATTCTCCATGATACTTCTCTTCACAAATAGGGTAGAATTTCCCCAGGACCAGTTGGGGTTTTTATTGGCAGAACTACAGAGCAGCACCCTTGGTAAAGCTTTCCATTTAAAATGTCTAATCTGCATATTATCTGATTCTGAACAACCTTCTTCTAAACAGAATTTATGCACTTATTCTCCCTTTGAATGTCCCTGAGGACCAGAGACTATGTATAGCACAATTCACTTAAATGTCTCATTTATTAGGAAAAAAAAAGCTCACAAGTTCTTCCAAGTTGGTTTCTTTGTAATGATTTTAATTGACTGCTTCACAGCAGCATAGCAATACAGTGATCAAGGGTGACAAGAATGGCATGCTCAGATTTAACATATTAGAAAAAAATATTATATATTTGTTTGAGTAAGCAATAAAATGACCAGAGTGGAAAAGAGTCCCCAAGAAATCACAGCGGTATGATGCTTAAAATGAAAATTAATCAAACAATCACAAACAATCAATCAACTGGAAAAGACAGAAACAACCTCCTCACCTCCCCTGCATAGAAGCTTCTTGCCATGTTTTTTGTTTTTTTTTTGCCATTTAGCTAACCAGAATTGTCTGCTTGGGTCATTTTCAGATCATCTGGCTGGTAAATATAATTCTTTTAGATATCTTTTTTTAAAAACCCTGGATTTTAAAGATATAATTATTATTTTAATAAAATAAAGAAATGAGCAAAAAAAAACCTCTGAGAAAAACCTTTAAGAGATACAGCCACAAATGCTGCAGCTGGAAGCCAGGGAGTGCTTAGTTTTGTTACATCTGGCCCCAACTTCGAGTGCTGAGCACTGGAAACCTGAACCTGTGCCATTTTGAAGCTCTAGCTTTACTGGATTGGAGCCTAGAACCTTGCTTGGGAATAGTCAACATTGAATGACCTTCATAGTTCATCTTCCCCCTTCTTATCCACATCTGAAGCATCTGGCAGAAAGAGGAAAGATAGCAAATCTGTTTGAATGAGTAGGTAGGGAATTTGTGACCGGTCAACTTTGACAGCTGTCTATAGATTTTATTCTGTAAAGGGAACCTAAAACTATCGAAGAACCTTTTACATGCTCTTCACCCTGCAATTTCTTTGGCTTTCTGTCACCTTTTCAAAAAACCTAGGAGCAATCCATAATTTGTTCTGACCACTGAAACAAACTTTCTGAACATGGTGCCCCTCATCTCATGTTTTCAGCACTGAGCACTGTGCAAAAGATAACTGAATGTTTTATCAAATCCCTGGTGTCAAAACCCTGAATTTCTTGAATTTCCTTCTAGAATAGTTCTCATACAAAGTGTTTACTTAGAAAACAACAATTCAGGGATTAAAAATAAGGTTTCTTTAAATTTAGTAAGAGCCATCATGAAGATGGTCTTAGGAAAAGTATTTATCAGCTGCAGCTTCAATCTTGCAGACTTAGTTTAGTTCTGATTTTGGCTTGCACTCAAATTTCATGTAAGGATGAATTCTGCACGTGCACTGTCCACTGGAGTTAGAAATCACACAGTTTTCCAATGCCAGTGCCAAAATGTCATCACCCAGACTGAGCCAGCACTATTTGACCACTTTATCAATTTCTTTCAGAATAAGCCTCAAACTGAGAAGTTTTGAATGTCTGTTGAAAGGATTCTTTAACCCAGAAAACAGGTGTGTCTGTGTGAGCATGAGTACAAAAACCTAAAGATTATGACTGAAAATTCGAAAATTCTTTAAAACACATTTATAAAGGTTTCTCTGTGTTTAATCTACCAAGGCACACATCTGTCATGATGATGCTAGAGAATGTGTTTCACACAATGTGATCAAGTTGTTTTGGTAGGGCTCAGGCATCCTGCATGGCCATTTCCACCTCATTAGGATCAAGCCCAAAGTAATTCCCCTAATAAGCTGTCCTGTGGGATAAGGAATCACCTTTCTACAGGTGAGAAAGAAAGAAGTTAAAGGAAAGCTCATGATAGAAAAGAGACCCTGACTGGTCATGACCACATTGAGGTTAGTGATACCTTAAGCAACTGCAACATCCAGCAGGATCTCCAAGCACCACAAGAGACTCTTTGTCCCTCAGAATAATGTATATCTTTGTCGGTGATTTGACTCCATCATACTGGCTGTAATTGTACTAAATTAGGACTAAAGCAACAAGACCTACAGCTGACCACTGTCACTTCATCATCATGCCACCTCACTGCCTCCTTTCACATTGCACCAGTACTTGCCAACACTGCTGGGAAACTGCAGAGTGACTGTCTGTGCGTCCTTACAAGGGGGCTACAAAGGATACTTATCTAACACATTCACGTAACTGCTTTTGGCCTCATGCCATATGAACTGTTCTTTCATGAATTTTAATTCTACAGACCCTTGATTATCTTCAAGGGGAAAAAATAATTTAAATGCCATTCTTTCGTTCACAGTCAAATGCTTTTCATATAATCTAAAAAGCATCTTGCAGCTCGTTCACAGCCCTGCCCCTTCCTCCTCCCCTCTTACATCTGCTGCTATGAAAACCAACCTGTTCCATATTTCTAAAAATTGAAAGCTAGATATGTGAATCACTTCACCTTTGGTTGCCACTCAGATTATTAATCTTTATATCATAAAGAGAGGTTCAGTTGGCTCTAAGCAACTGCTATTTTAGTGTCTGACAGGCACAGGCTTCCTTCTCAGTCTGGAGACTTATTTACATTCCTTATTTACATTCCTGTATCCTGGCCCACTATTGAAGATTTCCCTAGCTTTCATTCAGACAAAATTCCCACTGAGATTTTAAAGGCCCCTCTCAAATAAATCCTTAGTATCTCTCTCATGTGTGGAATTCAGGATAATGAAAGCTAAATCCAAGCTGTTTGTGCTGGTCCCTCACTTGTGTCATTCTGCTACAGCTCCAATCAAGTGAAAATTTACCCTTATTGCTATAAGAAGAAAAGGATGCTGCGAGAGTGTTCTCATAACACCGTCTTTTTTCACAATGTTCTGCATTTCCTCAGTCCAAAGTAGCCCAGATTTGCTTCCTGGCATTCTTCAAATCAGAGGCTTTCCAGGTATGACTACAATAAGAATTCAATCTGACGTGAGGGATTAGACTTTCCTGCCCCTAATCAATGTCCTTCTTCATATAACAAGGTGGAAATGACAACCATGGCCAAAATGAGACACTCATTTGCCCAGCTCCTTAGTGCCCAAGGCCAGCACCTCTACAATGGCACCAAAAGAAGTGGCAGAAGTGGCCTCCCAGACCCACAGTCTTTGGTCCCAGTACCCCACACTGTTTGCCTTGGTGAAGCTGCTCTGGCACACAGCATGTCCACAGACAAAGCCTGCCAGCTACAAGAGGTCCTCTGAGAGCAGCTGGTCTTCTAAGCAAGTAGAAGTACTACTCTACCACCAGAGCAGTGCAAATCAGCGACAAAAGGTGCAATGTGAGGACAGATTGGCCCTATCAAGCAGCAACTGAGGAAGAGGTACCATCACATAAAGGCACCATGTTCTCCTTCTGAAGCAGTGCTCCCTGCATGTCTGTGGCACTGGGTAACAGGTCCATCCTGGTGGCAGGAACAGGCCTGCTTTGTCTCTCTGAGAGACACAAACCATCCTATCCCGCTAGCAAGGCGCTTGTTCTGGCAACCCCTTGCCAGGATGATTTGATTTCCATGCTTAGGGCCAACAAGTCTAATGAAAAGTGTTTACGTGTGTTGCAAATGGATCAATGGCAAAGGTATTCACAAAAGCAGCTTTAACATTAAAGTGAAACCTTGACAAAGTTTGTTGGCAATGTTCGCTACTACTTACCAAATAGTTAAGACAAACAGAGCAAAATCAGATTAAAATCTAAAATAGATGAATCTAAAACTAAAATCAGCCTAAAATGATCTATGTGGAGGCTAAGTATGGAAAAAGCGTAAGGATAGGAAGGGGTAATGATAAAAAGGAATCAAGGAGACTCTACTGTTGAATTATGAGGTTCAGAGTGCCAAACTTAGCCCCAGGCTTGCCTAATAGTTCAGGCCTAAGGGTTTTAACAGCACTTAATCAATAAATAATTTAAAAAAGGATTCTACAAAACTCACAATAAACACAACAGTAACTCAGAGCCCTAACTTACTTGAGAATCTAACTTGAGAATCTAACTTAAGAATCTAAGAGAACAACATTCATAGCATATTTGTTATAGCTTATTCACACTTACACACACACAGGCCTAAAGAAGAATGTACAAGGTATATAGCTGTGATGATATGCAGCCCAAGGAGTGGGATGGGGGAGGGATGCACCACCACAACGTGTATCTCCAGGGAAGAGAGTAGTGGAGATATCTTCTATTTCTTCAGAACCAAAACCAAGTCAGAGTTCCTCACATCTTCCCTTGGAGTACTAGCTTGAAAGTCCTTAACTATCCCACAGATATAATACTTGAATGTCATTTAGTGCTAAGCAGTAGGGCTAATTTTCCTATTCAGTGGTTCTGTCATTTTGTAAAATGTGTACAATATGCAACACCACCTATTACAAAAAACAGAGAGTGTGAGAAGATTAAAATTTTGACAGAGGCATATTAGCTTTGCTTGGCAAAAGAAAAAACTTCATCTGTTCGTGAATCATTCCTGAGATAATCATGTTCCCTTTAAATACCATAAAGAAAACAACTTTCATGTTTTTTCTGGAAAGCATAATGAATATTAATACAAGACAAATGCAATTGGTCCATTTTGGGAATTAATGAGGTTTATTCCTTCAAAAGATTTTGTAAAAACCGCATATAGATTTTTAAAAGCTAAAATCACTACTAATCTGAGACAGATTTGTGTGTGAACATTTGTACCATAAATCTGGTAGATATCACACTCAGTTTTAAAAATAAAGCCCAACTGGTAACTATTTGAGTCAGTTTGTACTCACCCCTCTTATGTGAGAAAGGTGCACAGTTTTGGAGCTCACAGCAGCACACTGCCAAAGAACGCTTCGAGGAACTTTAAAGGTTTAGAAAATTCTTTTGAGGGAAGGAGGAAGGAATAGTAGAAGGAACATCTCAATTTATATTTAAAGTGTCTTTTTTTAACAGTAGGTAAGAGTCTGAGTCACATGTATGTAATGGATACTGTTTGAATAAAGACAGAGCCTTTCAGCTTATGACATACTCCATCAGCAACCTACAGCACAGCTTAAGCATAATGTAAAACCCCAGTGTCTTATATCACTAGAGAATGTATCATTTAATTTGTGTTGCAGTTTTCTGGCATCAACAGACAGTATAATGATATATTTTGCAGTTTCACAAAGGTATACAAAGAGATAAAATCTTTTTTAAGGATGGGTAGAGAGTGTTTCTCTGTGTTTACAGCTATCTTTAATAATGGTTGCTGAAGAGATCTATATAACAGGACAAAACATACAAAGGTAATTTGGAGATCAGGAATTATTCCTATCACTCAACAGAAAACTACAGGGAAAGCTTGCAGGGAAATGGTCCAACAGCGGTAGTAAAGGCTCTAGTCAGGATGGAAGAGTATCACAGTTACATAAGACAAAAACAGACTGATGCTTAAGACATGGTTTATACACTTAATGCCTTTAAAAATGTCAAACATGATCTGAGAAGAGTTGAAAACAAAGTTGTGGATGCTTCCCTAGTAACACCAGAATATAGGTTTCTTCCTGTGTCAGTCAGGTTTAATACAAAAATGCATTCTGTATCTTGCTAGTGGGAATCACTGTTCCTGTTGTTAACGTAGAGAAAGTAAAATAAAACTCACAAGTACTAGTTTATTGAGATAGTTGGCAAAAAACTCCACCCAAATTAAAACAAGAAACACTTATTTCCTTCTTATTTCCTTCTTATCATGGATAATAATTTCTGAGAAAAAATTATGTAGGGGAAAAATTTCATTCTGGATATGGAAAGATTTCTAAACCATTCTACTTCAGGAACTACATAGAAAAGCAGAAAACAGGGAACATGGTTGATTTTCCAGCAACTGCAATCAAATACCACAACAAAAATAAACTCTGATATAACAAAATCCAAATCATAGACTGGAATTAATTATAGAGCTCAAAATGCAAAGGAAGCGATTGAAATAAAAACTTCTCTTTCTCTTTTTGAAAATAATATAATCTAACATTTTGCCAGAACCACACTGAGCAAATCTGAACCATTTTGAACTTGTTCAGCATAAGGTGTATTGATCAAGAGATTCCAGAATACAGAAACAAAACTCAGATAAAACCAAGTTAATTTAGTCAATTGAAATGGCCTAGGAACTAGCAAAAAAACACTGCAGATGGTTCAGACCATAGTGTAGTCTTGTGAAAGTCATATCATTTTTTGGGGGGGAAATGTAGGAAGAAGAACTGACATATAACAAGCCATTTTCTCTGCTGCCCTAATTGTAATGTTTAACTTGCTCATTGGGATTTTACAAATCCAAATGATTATGCTGGAGAAAATACTAGGTAGAGAATCAGGATTTCCTTTAATTATAGGAGTTTCAAAATGATAAGAGAAAGCTTGGGAAAAAGGTACAGGCTAAAAAAATCGGTTTAACATGACCCAGAAGTGTCAATGAGAAATCTGAGATATGGAGAAAGAAACAACTAATGTTCCAAAGGATAAATGTGGTTAAAGCCTTCAGTGATTATTAGCTTTTGGAACGATGATTCTGTCTGTACTGTTCTCAGGGAAAAATAAAAATCTTATCTGTAAGAGTCTAGATTAAAAAAAAATTATTGTAAACCAAGTGGTTTAAGTGTTCTTTGGAAATGTTAAAGACTGAAGTCAGAGACATGGAGAACTGCTACACAGGAGTAATAAGCTGATGTCATTATCTCAGATCAAATAATGAAAATCTATTCCAGGAGTTATGCGGCTAGAACAGGAGGTTGTGACAATATAATCCATTTAGCTTCACAGAACCCCAGCTTTGTTTTGAACTCAAGAACTGGAATAAGCCTGTTTCAAAAATAGAAACACTATCATCAAGGCTCTATTAGAAAAAGTCTCTTCTCCTCTGTGCTATAAAAGGCCATCAGGTATACCTCACTTTTCCTCAGAGAGAGCAAAAACAAGTCCCTTCTTTTTGGGGAGCTGAGCTCTGTCATCCTGTGACTCCTGCACATGCCAGGAAGAAATTCTGTGTTTAAAGGAAGAGCCTGGGCTCTTCAATGGGTATTACTGTAGTGGAGAGGCAGGGTTCTCCAAGAGGCAACTTATGACATGAGACCAAGAAATACTTCTTTGGCTATGTATTGTGGATATAGTTCTTTTCCACAAATTTAGCAGGGAGCATAGTGGTACTTACGCTGTAGTGGAGATCATAAAGTGACCACACTAACAGGGGAGGTTAGTTCCAGCACAACTCAGGAGCAGTCGTTATGACAATAGCTTATATTCACAACGCAGCTATACTACAGGGCAGATTAAGTTACCCACACTGGTTGTTAAAAGGTTTTGATGCAAGGAATAAACATATTTGTACACGCCCACACGAACACCAAAATCACAAAGTCCATAAGAGAGTATTGGAAGAACTGTTTCCTGGTATAAATAAATATATGTGATCGTGTCATTAAAACCTATCATAACACAGTCCTATGAAACATAGGACCTCTACATGCCTCATTTTCCATATATCTAGATGGACATTATAGGGTTGGATTTACAGGTGTATATGAATGTTGCAGATGTGGTTGAAATCAATGAAAGCTAAACCTAGAGAGCTATACAATTATAACCATGCTTAAAGTTCTGATATCTCATATGAGACATGATAGAATAAGTAGGCACATTTTACTTTACTATACTACTATTTTCTATTTCAGTTTGCAAAAATATTCAAAATCCTTTCTTCATGATTCTCTTCCCTACATCAGCCTTTTACCAATAGTTATAACACGCCCCACTAGCTCCATGTGCAAACTACACTTTCTTAGCTATCCTTAGCTTGTCTGTGTCCTTAATTCTTTATTTCCGGTCAATCACTCCATATCTGCTTCTTTTTTTTCAGTTAATCTTTTCAATTTCAATTAACTACTGTTTCACTTCCTTCAACATCCAACTTTCAATAGAATCTTTGTCCCCTTCTTTCCCAGCTTTTGCATCAGGTATTCTTCCTCCTTCCCTTTCACCAGATGTGGGTACAGATGTTACAGAAGATGAGAAAAAAATAGATGGCTTCCCTGCTTTAATGTCCATATTTATCCTGGTTCAGAACAGGTATTGCAGATCAAGTTCACATTATTTCTGTAGCATGAGCCTGACTGTGTTCAATTATGATGGAATATTTTGACATAACCAGTAAAACTGAAGTCTCTTTTGAGCATGTACCAACTTCAATTGCTTTTAGACTGCGCCTTGGTTAAATTTCTGTGGTGTTTCAGGCACTGAAAAACACACATTATGACCAAAAAGGCACTGCTACCAAATTTAAAACCACTGTTCAAGAACTTAGAAACATTATCAATATTTTGCAAGTTTCAGAATTCTTTTTTAATTTAAGTTTGTTCTTAGAAGTGTTTTGTTTCCTGAGACTGATTCTAATAACTAGAATTTAACATTCAGCCAAAGTCTAATCTTATCTTCTAATTACAAACAGTTGAAAGCTTGATTAACTTTCAGAAGAACCAGTGAACCAGTTCTGCCCATAAAGATTTCCAGCCAAAGAATTCTAGTTTTTAAGCAGATATTGTTTATGCTACAGTACATTAGATTAAGAGCTATATTGTTCCACCACCATTTTTCTACCTTAAAATGGCATATAAATAACCAGAATTTTTCTTCAAAATAAATACCTATATAAAACTTCTGGTTTTCATAATGTTTCTGCCACAGCACTGCAATTACAGTCGAGTTAATTCAGCTCAAAGATTCCAGACTATTAGGACTGAGGAAAGCACATAGTGCAATTTATTCTCTAATGATACTGTGTTAGGGCAAACCTATCACTTGCTGCTACTGTTGAAATATATGGCCTTAAATGAATAAGGAAGCCTAAGTTAATTAAACACTAGAGTGTCAAGGTTTTAATGACCCCTCTAGTGGGAAGCAGTGAATAACTGAAACCTTTAAACAGCTGATTAGAATAACACTCATATACCGGTGATATTGTTTTAATTTAGTAGTTGAACAGATACTATGTTGGAAATGTAAGAATTCAGAGCAATGGCTCTTTTACTTTGCTAGGCAGAAAAGAATATGTTGCACATACAGGGTTTATAAACAATTGTGTATAAATTCATATTTGCAGAAAATTCCACAGATACAGTCAGGTTACAGCAGCAGCTACCTCCCCTCAGTTCTGAGCCAAGGGAAAACAGCAGTGGATTAGACATCATGGAGCACACCAGCTGCAAACAGTAAAATCCAGAACTCTTCATCCAGTCTGTAAGAAGGGCTGACAGCTCTTCTCACCCTGCTGAAATGGTTGCACATCCAAGAATACCTGGCTGGAACAGTTAGCTCATCATGAATGCCTGCAGGACAGCTTCTTCTTACAGCCTGATCCACATGTTGCATCTCCATCTTCCGTTCTGTCATACCTCTTACCTTTTTACTGAGGATGGGATAAAGAGCAGGCATTCTTCTTCTTCTAGCGTCCAATTCATGGTATAGCTCTCCCATTGCCTACCTGAACAAATTAGGAATCTTTCTGCCAAACATGCGCTTTTGAGGACAAGTTGATAGCACTAGGGATAGCACTGTTTCCAGTCTGAGGCACTTAATGCGTTTGTTTAGGGAAAACAGAATACTCAACTAACAATGCAGTTACCCTGGAAATATTCCAATTCAGTTTAAATTAAAAACATCAGTTCTACTAAGAGAGCCAGCATCCCTAGAGAAAACAAGAACAACTGTGCCCTTCCTTTGCAGCTCTGGTAGGGTGTGAGACACACAGTACCCTTTGGTGACTAATCTCCTGACTATCATATTTCTCTAAGTAAAATGAAAATCAGCAGTTATTTGGGGGTATGTCTGCAATCCTTCTTTCTGGTCTTTTTCCACTTCTAAAAAACATTTACTTGCTTTTATAATCAGAAACAGAAACCAAAATCTTTTGTTCCCCTAGTGAAAGCTCAAATCACTAGGCTAGAGACTCATTTTCACTCTCTTAAGAAAACCTCCACTCTGCAACTGTAAGCTGTCAATCCACCCCAGAACTGTGATACAGTTAACCATCAACCTACTTATCTCAAAAGGTGGGACTGATCCTCAACCTAGAGGACGTGAGAAGAATGGGAAAGATCAAGGGCAACCATATTCTGAAAAATGCTGGTACGGTTGTTAGGTAACCTCTCTGAGAGAAGCCTGGACAGCTCAGGTAAGAAGAAAGACTTGCCTCGAGCTCCCTCAAGTCTTAAAACCTAGGGCAGCTAATAGGGAAAAGGTTTGATAGAGCACTTCCTCTTTTAGCGTTCCTATAAATCTATTCCTCCATTTCCACTTCTCTGTGCCTGTAAACAAATCATTTCAACAAAACACTTGCATTAAATAAAAACCACTATTTTACTCTTAATTTTGTAAGTTTTTTCAACCAGCCTAAGAGGCCTTATTGTTTTGAATTGGTACCTACACTAACCTATCAGCAAGCTGCATAACCACTAGTGACTTGTTCGGGCAACCACGGGAGAAGTCTTAAGTAGCATCAATAAAGGCCAAGTTCAGATTTAAAGGTCTGCAATGAAACTTTGTCCCGAGCCTCTCAGTCAGTGAAAGGAAGTTAAATCTGGTGTTTAATGAGCCGATTTTCATCATTTGCAAACCTTAATCAATTGCCTTCACAATATCTTATTAAAGGAAGACAAGACAACCCCACAAGGTACATTAGTAGGGGAACTGTTCTATCGTGTAACCAACGCTAATTACAGTCTCTAACTCTGTGAAGGCCAGTTGCTTGTTTTTAGTCTTAGGTAAAGCCTACTTCATGGCTGAGGGCTGTCAGGTCTTGCCTGTCACCAAAGTTTAACTGAGGCTGCCACGGACCTCGTGGTGATCTGCCTTCATGCTGCTGGCTCCCAGGTCCCTTCTTGAGTGCTTCTGTTTCCTGCACTACCTGCTCCCGGGAGATGATCCTCCTCACTTCAGAAAGTAACAGGCAATCACTGCTTCAGCTCTGAGCCACGAAGAGCAAACATATCACTAATGCAGTCCCCCAGCACAGAGCTCTGAATAGATGTCTCTTTGCAAGGCTCTTGAGGTGTGTAAATGTCTCCTGCCCTTCTTGTTCCCTATTGCAGGACTAAACGTTTGCATTTCAACAGCTTCTGATCTTTTGCTTAACTTGTAGTTGACCATTCAGTCCAGGCACAATAAGGCACTAATTAGTTACTCTAGAATGTCAACTTCATTAGAATTACAAGTTTTGGCCACTTTAAATGCTTTCTTTTCTCTTAAAAAAGGAAGGCCTCTCAAACCTTTCCAAAAAAAAGCTCCAAGACTGGAATTCAGGCCTATACAATGATCCTTTTCATTTATATACCCTTTCCCCTCTGTCATTTTAGAAGGAAGAGGTTTGGAGGGGATAAGGGAAAGAAAGAGTCTGGTTTTGCTGTAGGCTATAGCCACTGGTTTTATCCATGGAAGGCCTTTCCCATGAAAGTTAAAGCTTGAAGTTTATACAGCAATATCACTGGATAAACTATTTCCAGATGGTATTTTTTGAATTTTATTAGTAAGAATGGGGGATCAAAACATATCCCTACAGTGTGATTTTAGGATCTTCAATGATTGGACATCGCAGAACTCTAGACCAATATCACAAATCAATACTGCCTTTGTCCAGTACCACTAAGGCCCAGTTAAGCTAAAGAAATGCCTTTAAGGAGTGTACACAAAGCCCAACACAGAAAGAGTCTGTCTCTTCAGCACATTGTTGTTGTTTATATAAGGATGTTTTTCCACTGTCAGAATAGATTCTAACAGAAAAATTCCTACCCAAGCCTCTCAGCTTCTAGCAGTCACCATAGCAAAGAGAGACCAAAAATGCCTTTCCAGGTCAATCCATGCAAAGTAGAAATAGTTCTACCTTAGTGTGTACAAACTCAGTTTTTATGCTCAGAACAAAACACAGCTTCCATTTTATCTCTTGGTCAACAACATGTTGCCCACAAGGCAGCACTGCAAGTATCTTAGTTTCAACATTGAATTTGATATCTAAGCAGATAGATCCACTTTTATTCTGTGTAAAGTACTACTTGTACCCTCTGATTTCAGGGGTTATGTCAAAGCTCATATTCCCATGCACTCATTTAATTTGCAAAAGTAAAGCGTGACAGTTTTGAGATGCAAATGAAGAGCATGAAGAGCTGTTTTTGACAAAATCTTGCAATGAACTGGCAAAACCAGTCCCTGGCTAAATAATCTATCACCAGTTTTTCCCATGTTATCATTTAATATATACAATCCAAACATAACATTTCAGTTTGGGTTACTCTGATGTTTAAAATTAATACCTTAGCAAAAAAGACCCTACTCTTAAATTGTTTCCATACTAGCAAGCAAGAAAATCCTATGAACTGTAGGCACAGAAGATGCAGAAAATTTTCTTTTCCTTCCATCTCCATAGTTGCTTCCTATACTACTGCTAGGCCTATTAAGAAGGAAGACACGTAGCAAAAATACAAGCAGTCTTGACATGCACGTATATACCATGCATGCAGAACTATTTTCTGTTTTTTGATTGGTAAAACTCCAATTCAGTCAAGTAAGATTTTTAAATGCTGTATTCATTCCAATGAATTCCAGTTCAGAAGTCAAATTCATTATACTATGGTTTCTTCTCTCCTCCTGTCGCTGCATAGACATCAGTCCCATGTCAGATTCCCTATCAGCATTTGTACAAGCAGCTCAGTGGGTATAAGAATTATCCATGTCTGAAGCTAAGTGTCAGTAATCTGTTTTTCAGTATACAGCCACTCTTGCTCATCAGTTTCAATCATATTCCCAAACACACTGGAAATTTCTTCTGAATAAATGGTGGAAGAAAGACAAGTTGTGTATTTGAAAGTGATTTTAAATGTTGCAGGCTCCTTTCTTTTCTTCCAAAGTCACAAAACAAAGGAGTTTTACTATACTGCTGGTACTTGGTTGTCATACAAGAAGCCATATGTAGGCCTTTTATTCTGCACCTTTATTTTGCCTTGTATTTCAGAATAAAAAGACAGGATCGTGCAATTCTAGGGATACTCAAACAATCTTACAGCAGCTTGCTGGCAGATCTGACATTGATAATCCTGTTTATTGCTGAATAGTATTTTGGAGCAACAAATTACAAGGCACAGAATAAACATGAGCCAGGGATCTTGTGTCATCTGTAAAAGAGAATTAGTAATGATCACATGGACAGAAAGCTGACAGATAAGGCCTTTTGTCTTAGCTTAATAGAAAGGAACAATCAAAATATCCCACATTTTAGAAGGAAAAAATCTTTGAGTTCCTTGTAGTAAACTTCAGTCAAAACCTATGTCTTAATTATGAATAATAGCATTCAATAAAATATATGTGCCTATAATAAAGAATTAGTGATTGAGTGTACATCTTCAGTGACTATACTATTCATTATATTCAGTCAACATGTTTGAGAGTCACTGGATGACACCAGCTGACTGACAGAGGTGCTTTAGGGTATGAAGCCTTAGAACATTTTAGTAATTATATAGTGAAGTTTTGTCTGATGCAGTTTGCTCTGAGAATGCATTTGCACTCTTCTACAGAATATATTATTGTCAGGTACCATGCTGCCCAGGTACAAGGCTGAATAAATGGCCAACTGTTCAAAATATTGCATTTTCTTTGAATTGGTAGGAATATTTCTTTCCAATCTGACCTCTTTAAAAAAAGAAATTAAAAACCAAAAAGCTCTGAAAATTGGCCATTTCAGATGATGGTATAACATTTTTAATCCCTACTATTCCTTTTTTTAATTTTTAAATAGAATCTGTTTGGATGCATCATACCAATAATTTGTGCAGTGTAGAGGTCTATAGACTGCAGCAGAATACATACATGTGTTTGGATTTCATTCTTATACTGAACAGCATCTCTCAGCATCTTCCTGCCCTCAGTGTGTCATAACTCTTCCAACTCATGCCTCATGGAATCTTACAACTCCTCTGTAGTTCCTGGGCTTTCTACTATCCATGGTATGGTTTTGTCCTTGTAAGGTAATTACACACTTGGAAACAGATAGCCAAGGTACCAAGGATGGAGTAGCTTTCCCAGGCTCACATACTAAGTAGTGCAAAGCGCATACCAATTCAAAAGGCCACCTTATCCACCAAACCACCTTTAATTTACACAGTTGTATCCTTTATTTCTGTCTTATCCTCTCTTCTTTCTCCATTCTGTCTTCTAAGCCATTTAACCATATGGGAAACACCTTTTCCCTCTTTCAAATTTCTTCAGGGCTTATCTCATTGCCAAAAGCATCTCCACAACTCTAGCTTGTATTTAAGCCAATAATGAACCTTAATTTTTCCCAGAATCACAAAATACTTTCTGCAAGAACACTGAAAATAAAGTAAGTAACCACAAAGAGACATGCTATCTTGAAACCTGTCTTTGGTGGCAACAACATAATGTGAGCTTTCAATCATCTGCAGGACTTTTATTCACAGATCAGTCTGGCTTCATGTCAGCAGTAATGGAAGTGATGTTATTTTCTATTTTCCAATAATACTTTTATGGCATTATGTTGTTTTTTATTTTCAGACAGTACTTACAATGATAAGACATAAATCAAGCCAAAGCTGGGAGAGGATTTGATTGAAAGACAATTTCCCTTGCAGTGAGTGACTGACCTTTCTTAAAAGTTCAGAAGCTGTGCTGGAAAACCCTTAATTCATTTATCAAGTAACAAATAAGTACATTCAACTTTGACTTGTTGCGAGCACCTCTGTTCCTCTCATTCAATTTCAGTGTAATGCATGAACTACCTATATTAATTGATTAGAACAATTCTCTAAAAGTGATCCAAAATAAAACACCATATTTTGATGTCAGGATCTGATTATGAGAAAATTCTATATCTGAATCTTGTCAACTTCCCTCTGCACCTTGGTTTATTGGTCACTAGCAGTAAAAGAGATTGAAACAAACAGAGTTTCCACACTAGGTGAAACTGCTCTTCCACATGTAGCAGATGCATGCAAACTCTACATTTTCCCCTTCTCTATCAACTTCTTGAAACCCTTAGAGGATTTGGATCTTTTAGGAAATAGGGCAAATCAGGAAATACCAATTTATCTGAGCTAAATAAAGGCAGCCTTAGAAGCAGAATGGCAGAATTCCACTGGTCCCTTTCCTTTGCTTTATCCTTTCTGTTCATTTTATCATGCACAAGTACCTCAGTCATCTCTTTCTTTAACAAAAAATAAGTCACTAGTTCTATATCTCAAGGATACATACCATGAATAATGTTTGACACATTAATTAATGACCTGGATGATTTTACTGAGTGCATGCTCAGGAAGTCTGTAGATGATATAAAACTATGAGGGGTATTTGATACATCAAATGGTTGTGCTGTCATTTAGGGAGACCTTGACAGGCTGGAGAAATGAACAGAGAGGAATGAAGTTCAACGCAAGGAAACGCAAATGGATTCCTGAACCTGTGGAGGAGTAACCCATGCTCTGGTAGAGGTTGGGTGCCAACAAGCTGGAAAGCAGATTTTCAAAGACCTGAGGTTCCTAGTAGAGGAGGATGAATATTGCCAGCAGATCAACAGAAGTGATTTGTCCCCTCTCCTCAGCCCTGGTGAGACACACCTGGGGTACTGAGTTCAGTGATGGATGTTGAAAGCAACAATTAGATGATCAAAGGCTTGGAGTACCTGCCAAGTGAAGACAGTTTGGGTCAGCTGGGGTTATTTACCCTGGAGAACAGGTTCAGGGTGGGGACCTTATTCATGTGCATGAAAAAACAGATGGAGAGTAGTAAAGAAGATAGAACCAGACTCTTCTCAGTGGTACAGTGGCAGAATGAGAGGCTGTGGGCACAGATTGAAAAAAAAGAGAAGTTCTTTTAAACATACAAAAAAATCTTATTATGAGAGGGCTGAACACTGGAAAAACTTGTCCTTGGCAAGGTGTCGGGACATAGACTGAGTTGTACAGAGGCTTTGTAACATTTTAGGATTTTTAAAGATATATGAGGACTCCCCTCAGAATAACAAATTCATTTATGTCAATATTTCATCCTGCTTGTCTAATACATCCAGCTAAATTAGAGTATTATTTACTGCTTTGACTGTATTTTTTCTTCTATCCCTTGGTGCAATGATTGATTGATTATTTTGCAGGCTTTAAACAGATTATGTCTTTTCTGACAATGTTATTCAAGACTCATAAAATTTGCTTTTTTTTGTTACAAATTAAAGTTTATTTTCCACTCTAAAAAGTCTGTAAAAATAAACCACTGAATAGAGAAAACTTATGGCAATAATCACTGCATTCTTTAAAAATAAAATCAACTATTTTCAGGTTACTCATAAAAATTACTTTAGGCATTTTGATACTGGAGGTTTTCAAGGTGTGATGGAACAGGGTCCTAGATAATCTCATCTAGGCTGCCCTCCACATGAAAAGTTGGACCAGATGAACTTTTGAGTTCCCTTCCAGTCCAGGCTGTTTGATTCTATGATACCACTTCCTCCTTTCAAAGGCAGAAGCTGCTCTAGTAAACATTCTTTCCATTTCAACCCCCAAAACAACATTTTGGAAGTGAAAGTGAGAATCTGAGAAGAACTCAAAATACACTGTTCACTGGTGCCAAAAGATTGTAACAAAGGAGAATTTCCAGCTGAAACCAGTTTTAATTAACATAGTTGATGCCATGTTTTTGAAATGGCCAAAATTCTTGAACGACCAATGCAATGACTACAAATACACACTGAACCCCAAATTTGGTCCCTAATCTTCATAAGTTGCTATGCAAGAAAAGGTATTCTTTATGGGCTATTTGCTTTGATATGTAAGGATTTGTAAAGGTTACAGTCACAGAGTACAGAGTAGCTCACAGCATACATTCTAGAGTGCTTTAACTCTTAAACTACATTTTATATAAAATAATACATTTTCCCATTCAATAAGTCAAGATAGTATTTCTGAAATTTCCATTAAGATACTTGATAAACATTATGGTAATTTTTTTTTAAAAAAAATTAAGTATTCAGACTAAGTTTTGAGGGATTTACTTATCATCAGTAATGATAAACTTGTGAATCCTAATGCAAGCCTATTCCCAGGTATGAATTATATTTATATGTGGTGACACAATATTCAAGCTTAGATATCTAAAGTTAGAATTCCAAATCTATGCACTAAGGAATAAAAGAACAGCATACTGATTTTAGATTGTACTTGTTCTAAGCAGTGAGCAGAACAGATGAGTAAAAATACAGGTGGGGAGGTGGGGAAAAGAGCAATAGAAATCACAAAAAAATGAACTTAGTTCTATTTCTGGGAAATCAGCCTCATAGAATAGATGAATGCTGGTTAGGTAAAAGAAGTAGCTGCCCAGGAAGAGTTTCTGTATTGAACTCATGAAAAATATTAGTTGAACCATTATGTTGCACTGAAGTTAAGTGAAACCAGATAGGTAAAAGTAAAAGAGAAACAGCCCCAAGCCACAATTGTTTTGTGACTCTGGAGTGGATGGAGAGCTCACTGGATTATTCAAGACACAAACATAATGGAAACAGGTGCAACAGCATAGTTCAATGAACTAAAAGAGTGATAATACCAGGGCTGTTATCTTAGCTGAGTTTAAACAGGTGAAAATCAAAGAAATAGAAATGTAACAGAATTGAGCTCCTGTAGCTTTTTCATAAACAGTTATGAGAAGTGTAACTGCCCTGGTAGGCCAGATCCAGGTTAGTGAACAGTATGAAAAACATTCCTAGGTGTAGAGAATTGGTTAGAAATGCAAGGGCATATGAACATGGCTAAAGCCATGGATGAGCTGCTAAAGTATAAGACCCAGGCCTCTAACTAGGCTATGAGAAGGTCCGAGATAGCAGGCCGTGAGAAAGCAGCAATGTCCTTGGGTATTCTAAATTGAGCTGAAAAACAGGAGCTTGGCATTACCAAAACAAAGACACTTAACGAGCCACCTGTGTAAACAATGGAAGGCAGTTAAGATGATATCACCACCTAACTGTGTACCAATAATGAGCCTAATTTCTGTAATATTCATGAGCCTATTATAGAGTGTATATTAAGCTGCTGTCAATCTACAATAAACGAAGTTCCTAGATTCTTACATTAAGCGTCCAGAGCTTTCCGTCGTGACACCTAGGCAATGAAACACAGTTGTCTACATCATAATAATGACATTATAGCCTAACACAGCTTTGACTCAACTAGCCCTTTCCTAAATCCTGGGCACAGTCTAAGAATCAATATGGACAAGGGAACATTCTGAGTTATAATCTACAAATAACTTTTCTATTTCGAAGACTGAGATGAACAGTATGGACAAAGTTGTTTTGCGCCAGTCAGCCTCAGTGTTAGCAATGTTAATTTACTGGTATAAAGACATAGTCTGTCCAACTTGCAAAAGTAGAGTCTGCAGACACGATCTCAGGAGCAGTTTTGCTCATCACTTTAGTGGACTTGGACCCAAAAACTGTTGAGCTGCAGTGGTCCAAGAAAAATTTCAAAACAAAAATTTGCTTTGGTTATGTAAGAGGAATGTAAGTTATTTTATGATAACACTAGTGTATAATGCACCTTTACTATGTGCTGGAAAAAGGACTCTGTGATTAGTTCAGTGAATTAGGTATTTCAAAATAGAGGTATTAACAGCAAAAATGCAGTTATTAAATGGTGCTTAACATGGAAGAGAAAAAGCTTGGCCTCAAAAGTGCTCCCTGAGGAATAGAACACTTTGCCTCATAAAGAGGCGTGATTAGCACAGAAGTGAAGGCTACATTGCACTGTGCTTCCAGCCAGATGTTTGTCTGAGAACCTACTAGGTAAGCCATCTTAGGCAGAGCAGTGGGACAGGTATAAATGGCAAAAGGCATGATGTGTGGCCAGTTGCTAACTCATGTAAGCCTTTCACAGATAAAATTACACCTCTTCTTTCTTTGAAACAAGGTGCATATTTAAACCACGCTGAGAACTGTGGTGACATTCAAGTAATTAATGGGAATCCATGCCATTTTATAAACTGTAATACACCTCTTCTTTTACATAGAGATAATTTCATCCACCACTGACAGTAGGCACCTCAGGAAAGTCTGTGGGAACTGCTACACAGCACAGCACTACATAAGAAGTTCCAGCTAAGCAGCAGACAAAAGTAGTCTCTTAGCCTGGACTTGAAGGGAAAGCCTTATGAACAGAAAATTAAATTTCCACAGTTGAAGTTTATCAGTAGGTCTAGTCTTAACAGTTTTTGGTCAGAGAAAAATAGGAACCTGTCTTCCTGACATCATGTATTACATGTATGAAATATAGTACTTTGCTCTGATGAATAGTAATTTAGCTTTTACAACTAGTGTATTTCTGTCTGTATTTTCACCTACAGAAAAATTCATTAACTAGATATCCTGTATTCTTGTCAAATTCTGATTCTGCTGGTTCTGCATTTATTTATCCTCCATTTGACAGGTAACTGTAAATACGTTATTACCACAATCCAATCCTAGCAAATATTATGGAGCATTTGGGAAAATATTTCATCTCCTTGTTTGCAGCAATTGACTTGATAAAGTACCTCATATGCAACCCTTGTATTTTATTATAAAGTTATTAGCATGATTGGTTATCAGGATATAGGATCTGAATATCTTCAATTGGAGAAAATATGAGACAGGAAGGAAGGTACTTTGCCTTCCTCCAGAGCAGCCTGTTTTGATGTAGTACAAGATTCTATGTGAGATATATATTCCTTTCATGTGGGATATATAATTTTCCAAAAAGTTTCCTGTGGGGGCTATGTCTTTGAATAGCTCTTCATGGGTCTGCTAGAGCTGAGTCTGTGTCACTCAGAGGCTTGTAGAGCATAACTCAGATCTGCAGACTTCAGGCGTTCAGCAAATTTTTGCTTGTTTCTCCTCTCTGAATGCATATCAAACCAGAGTACTGTTGACATATGGAAAATATGGTAATAGATTTTAGCAGAAAACTACTGGCCAAATCAGATATGCAAGCAAAGCAGTGAGATAAAGGGATCTGGTATGGTCCTTGTGGCCCAGGAGCTCTCTGATAAACAACCCCTCCTTGAAGGCTGAGGAGGCCAAGCCCAAAGACATTGCTAAAACAAGGAGAGCTACTGTCCCCTGAGAAAACCATTGATGCTTCTGATCAACAAACACAATCACAAGTCATCTTGTTCTGTGTATTAGCGGGTCTCAAAAAGTCATAGTGCTGGATGCTTGAGTACTACCACATATATTCGTCAGGGATTTGATTGAATTTTCAGTGGCAGTAACATTGAGCACTTCTGAAAATTATCATCCTCTAATGTCATAAAACTGTCTGAAATACTTAAATTTGCATTCAGATCAGCAAAACAACTTCCTTTTAATTTGCTGAAAACATCACTATTTCTATATGGTAAGCATGCTAGACTGGATGAGAATTTATCTATTTTCTTAATTCATTAACTTCATGAATTCACCCTTCCTGCTTTCCTTCTTCTTTAATACAAAATTTCACCCCACATGTGATAATTACTCTAAGCAATTCCTTCTACCTACCAGATCGTCCCTCTTAGGCTGTGGTCTACTATACTATTAAGGTAATTTTTACAATTCTGAAGGTAGTTCATTTATAACAGACAGCCATTTCTTTTCATTCTAGGATTTGATACAATGCTAGTATACTTAGCTACTATATATATATCTCTCATATAACATGCTTAGAAATTCCTGGGAGCTCTGAAAATGGCTGCTCTGAACATCATAGACACGCTTCTATTCCTCAGCTTTCTCCTTTGTTCTCTCTAAACTCAAGAATCACAAAATATTCTGCAGGAATAAAAGGCCCTAGACGTGCATATCCCACAAATTCCATATAAAATATAATTTTATCCAACCTTGTAACAATAACAATAGAAGATTAATTTTACTTTTCCTAGTAGGAATGTGGATGGAGCGTACTAGCTCTCAAAATCCTGGAGCAATATACCGTATCAAAGTGCAAATCTAACTTCCCCCATAAACAAATTTTCTCCTCTGAAAAACACTTTGATTCACAATTCTATTGAGCAAAAAAACCATGAATACTCAAATACAATCCCTATGATTCACAAGAGGGAAGGTAAGAGAAAGCATCACATACAGCAAAAGATATAGATAATACAATAATGACAGTTGCTGTTCTGTTGGTCCACTATTTATTCCTGCAATCCATCATCATTATCTGAATATTTTTGCCAGACTGATTGTGAGTTTCTATTCTGTGTCTTTTAATGCAGCCTACTTCGTTATAATCCCCTTGACAGCAAAGACGTAAGAGATGATTTGGCAGAGTAAGCTGCCAGAAATAAAAGATATTTTAACAAAAGAAAACCTCTTTAAACTATATATTTCTTCAGGGAAATTCATCCAGGACAGGAGCAGTAACAGAGTAATTCTTCAGCAGTTAAGACATGAAATACAGACTATTGTGTAAAGCACAACTTTGCCAAAATCCATGTTGTGTTGAAACACAGCACTATCTGGTACATTTCTGATACAGCATCAGGGCTATCCACAAGTGTTCTTATGTAACAATCCTAAATGGAATATCTGTCAGTTAAATGGGAATCTGTCCGTTTAATGACAAATTCAGGGTAAATGTCTGAAGCTCCATGAATTTTTGGGACGATCAATAATGGAAAATTAATCCAAACATTACCATTTGGATGACAAAATTTTGAGCCTACTCGTTTCCAGAAACCTGCTAAAAACTTATTAGAAGTAGCTCTAATATCTATGCCCCTAGAAGGGGTCACCTAGAATTTACATTTTTGAGTTCAATCATGATTCCAGCAGATACTATTATTTTTCCTCAGTAGAATCAAATGGATTCAAGAGTGATTTGGTTTAGTCTGGATCAGCACTTTCCAACACATTAAGCCTGTTTGGAGCTGGATCATATTTTTGAGGGGTCTTGCTGCTTACATCATGTCCTGAAACATCTTTAAACTGCAAATTGCAATATGAACAAGCCATCATTTCCAGCTACTGAAAACTCATTTTATGAGTGAAGAATGATACAAATTAATTAAAGTTTGAAATAAATGTTGGGTCTTTGTTTTGGGGTTTCTTACTTCTGTATCTTTGCAGTTGAAACATTCGCAGGTATTTTTGGTAACACACAGCTTCCTCTTCCTATAAATGAAATCTAGGAATCACATGACTCCATTATCTGTAATCTAAATAAATTGTTGAGTATTTAAACCACAGTACATTTTATAAGACAGAGAAATTATTAATATGGGCTGATTTACATGATAGATGGTATAAACAGTTGAAAATGTATTTTCCCAGTAAGAATTACCTTAAGAATGCTGATCCTGTGCTGTTGTCATTTGGTCAGTGAGGAATTATGGTGTTCTTTGTTGGCAGAAACTATCCATCAGTACCTCGAAGAGAAACACTACATTTCAGCAAAGAAAACAGCCCACATTATTACCACCCTGGAACTGCCATACTGTATGGTAGAATGGGATGTTATGTCTCATTAGCAGTATGTTAATGACACCTGCCTTGAAACATAATTTTCAGTTTTCAGAGTTGAAGGATATTCTTGGGTTCTGGACGAGGTTAGGGTTACATGGGGGCAAGTTAGAAATATCTATTTGCTCTTCATATTCCCAAACAAAGCAAGTTGTTCAAAGTGAGGCTCTAAAACAACAGCCTTATTATGTCATGGGATGAAACATGCACCCTAAAGCAACTAATATTTCCTCATCATTCGAGCAAGAAAAATTATTTTGGAACTAGTCAATCAACGCCTTCATAATAAGAAGTGACAATATTATACCTAAATCATGAGAAATCTTTCTTACCTGTAATGCCTTATAGTACTCTATACTATTTACTATTTCATTTCTATTCCTACTTTTGCTGAAGATTAAGAAAGACCAGTTAGAAAAACTGTACAAAGACCAGTTAGAAAAACTGTACATTCTCTTCTCTAGAAACAAGACAGATGTTTATTGTTTGGAAAGCCTGTTTTCTTACATTAGCTAGCATGATATAGGGCCATAGTTGCCTCTTTGCTACCTTGAAGGGTCTGAAAAAGAGATTCATTTCCAAGCGAGTCAAATTTAACAATGTACAGCAAATATACTTAGCAAAAAGCTGTCTAAATAGAGCTTAACAGACATATGGGTTTTTGCAAATCATTTTGGCATCTGGAGTCTGATTTTTCTGTTTTGCCTTCCCTACATCTTCTTGAAGCAATTGTAGGAGAAATAACTAGAGAAGCAACATTGGCAACATACTGGAAAATGATGATTACAGATGGTATAAAGAATACTATCCTGTTGAAAATCTATAAAGACTCAGAGCAACAGCCAAAAAGAATGAGATACAAAAATACCTCATGAATTCCAAAAGCATTAGAGCTTAGTAGTTTTATTTCCAGAGTTAAAAAAATACACATGAATTTTAAATGTAGAGACTGTAACAGGTCATGTTCTTAGCAGTGCTGACCCAAGGTTAAGTATTTTCTGCTCCAAACTATATTGAAGTCAATACCTTCAGCAGGGTGGTATTATATTCCCTACTTTTAATAATGTTCTTAGCTTGACACCATCAAATTCTTATACTTTTCTTTAGACAAAACTAAAGTTTGTATTCCTCAAAAGTCATTATATATGACATTGGTTTCTTTTTTTTTCCTTTTTTTTTTTTTAATAATAGAAGAAGAGAGGTTTACTGGAACACAAAGGGTATCCTACAAGTGTCCAGAATTTCAATCTCCCAGCAAAAGAGTGGACTCTTCACAAACACTCTCATTAACAACATTAATTTTCTGTGTGTGCCATGGTTTCCATAGAGGTGTTTAGATGATGACACAGATCTGAAATGAATGAAGACTGTGGGAATCTGTGCGTAGGTGTGCAGTAGCCAGGCTGCTGAAAGTTGAGCGTGACTGATGTGCAGATAGCAGGCTATGTGTGGAGAATGATAAATGTGGTGGGAGAAAAGACTAGTGCACACACAAAAGGGAACTTGCTTTATATTGCCTGAATTTGCAGCAAACTCCTCTTGCAAGGTTATCCTCTCTCTCCTCTCCCCATATTTGATTACACTTGACAGTGATAAGTACTGCAGCCAGATGAGACACGCTGTTTTTGCTGAACAATCCCAGAGGACTTAGAAGGCTGAATAACCCCCCAGACAAGCTACAGCTTAGGTCTTCAGGACACTAGCTGAGCATTTTTACTTTTTCTTTAGAAATGTGGGTTCAGAGTAGTTGAGGTTATTTGTAGACTGAGGTTGAACTCAGCAAATATCCAGATCTTCAATTTTAAGGGATAACTTTATGTTTGTCCAGAAGTCCTGTTGCACCAATACAAAGCATTTGCAGGACCAATCCTTCCTAAGTCTTCTGTTATTAATGAGCCACTCCAGTCACCAGTAGTGTATGACTTTCCCCAGGGGTGGCCATAGACAGACACTACAGGACAAACACATGGCTCTAGCAGTCAAGGACCCTGCCCCACCAGCACCTGGGAAGCCCCTGCAGCTCTTCGCCTCTGGGAGCCCCCAGCTCTGACTGCACCCTGACAATATTCCTCTGTAGATTTTGAGTCAGCAAAGGAACATCAATGCCCCCTTTCTCTCTCTCTCCCTGTTAAGGTCTGGGGGCTGTGAAATTTTGTACAACTGTCGTTGGACTGTCAGGGAAGGATTCTGATGCCCATTCTCAAGCCCCTTCAGTTATCTTGCATCTTAGCATTAGAAAATACTTCCCAAAGACAAGGACTGAGTAAGCTTTTTTCTCCAAATTCTCTGCTTACATCATTCCGTGAAGGGAGTATAAAGTAGACAAATTAAAGACCTTGAATTAACCATAATGGCTGGTCACTTTAAAGAAAAACCCTATATTCCAAGACAAGTGGCCATTCCATTTTACTGTGTTCGTGGCATTCTTCCTATGGCATAGCAGTGAAAAATTTTTAAAGGACACATTTCTAAGCTCTGAACATGGGAAGCAAATAAAGTGCCTGGACAGCACAACGCAGGCTTCTTTTAAAACCATAAGGTACCATACAGACACAGTATCCATATTCTTACTGCAACCCTTGTTTATACATTCCTTAACCCTCTTACCCCATTCTATGTTCCCTATATCACTC
This sequence comes from Corapipo altera, assembly GCF_003945725.1. NCBI lineage: Eukaryota > Metazoa > Chordata > Aves > Passeriformes > Pipridae > Corapipo > Corapipo altera. The sequence continues at coordinate 6,860,849 of NW_020884878.1, forward strand.
ATACCCCTGAATATAGCAGAAATGTTTAGTCTTTTGTCAAGGCAAGGCCTAGATTGTTGGCAGAACAGCATATCAGGGCCTAAACCACAGAACACGGTCAAAAACTGGGTAACTATGTACCCTTTGCGCTCTGAGGGAGATGAAGGTGGGATGAATAGGGGGTCCCAAAATGCACCCCAGACCCATTTTCAGGGGGTGAACCCCGGGGCGGTCCAGAGTAAAGGCCACAGGGTGGACACATTTGGGATTGGATGGATGGTATTATAAAATGTAACATCTCAGGCACGGCTGGCACGAGTCTTGTAACATCTTCTGCCTTGGCAAAATAAACCCTTTCTTATCTCACCCCTAATTAACTGCTCCAGGAGATTTTTTCAGCACCATAAATCCCACAGCAACATTTGCAATGGTTTGTGTACACACAAAAAATGTGATGCTCAATACTTTTTCTCACAAAATATGAAAGGCAAAACAAAATATGTAAATTTTCACATTTGTGTGATCGCTTGGGTGTGGTTCCTACACTCTTTTCTCAGAGCAGGAGCTCTAGACATAACATACAAACACCAGAGCATAGGATAGTAGCAGGTACTGTAGATTGAGTGTAATCAAACCTTGACCCCTCTTAAGAGAATTCAGTGGGTGTTGAAAGATTTTGGCTTTACCCAGTTTTCTGCTTATATTCACAAACAATACTGACTCAATCACTTTCAGTCTCAAGTGAACATGACTAACTAGTAATTTCCTGCATTTGTGACATGCCATGATCTTTCTTGATGCTGTTAAAGTTTGTGACTACACGGAAAAGCAGTGGCAAGTTGATAGGGAATGACCCTTGATAAGTTATTCTGAAATTGCTTGACTTTGCTCTGCAAGTTTAGTCTCTCATAGCAACATGGACAGCATATCATTTTGTGCTGGCTTCATTAAAAGAAAACGATTCCATCTCTCAGTTAAAAAAAAAGAAAAGCTGTAACTGTTGAAGCAGCATGCACCTAATAAGCTACTTCTAAATCTGGCTCCATCATTTCAGTCTGTGGACTAGCAGAACAGAGCTTGCAGAATCCTCCTCAAGTAAGTATTGCTTTCTCTTAACAGTATGTTTGCTTTTTTCATTTAAAATGCATACCAGGTAGTAAAGAAGTCTTCAGCATTGAATTAGTGGTGCTGCAATATGACAACTCTATGCCTGCTTTAAACATGAATTAAAATGCTCTGTTGTTTCATTTGGCAGACATTACTGTCTTTAAAAGGAGTTAATACATTAAGGTACAAGACAGCAAATTATATGGATGAAGCTTCCAAAAGCTGCAGTGCTGAAAAGCTAATGAAATGATTTATAATTGACTGTCATTATAGGTTTTTATTAAATGAGTTATGTATCTTTCATTTGCATAATGCACATCATGGAACATGTCTATTTGATCTCATCAGAACTGGAATATGTATTCTGAATATGCTACTGGTCATTAAGTATGAAATTAGCAAAATAATTTATATCTTCAAGAAAGGAAAAATTCAGATAGTGGCAATAATATTAATAAAGCTAATATGTACACTCTAAGTCTACCTCACGTTTGTATTAAATGATGAAGTAAAATATATATAGTGGATGACTTTGCCTAATTATAAAAAGTATTAGTCAAACATTGCTAAACATGACATAGATGAAATAATTTTTTGTTAGAAAAATAACATGAATACACGACATTTTCCAAAACAAACACCACATACTGTAGCACGCTTCTGCAAGAGTATTTAAACAGCTCTGATGGACATGTCTCTTTAATATAATAAAATGAGGTGGGACTATGGGTGTGGAAGGAAAATAAATAACAATATTTTTCTTCATGCTGAAATTGCAGTTGTAATAGAATGGAGTTAGGCAACGCACAGGGCTACCTTTACATTTGTTATGCAAACACACACATAACCAAACGCAAATGAACATTTTTTTTTCTCATTTAGTCGGAGCTGCTTAGCATCTATTCCCGTGACATGCAACTCATTGCAAACATGCAGGTTTGCAGGACTCAGCAGAACTGTATTGTAGCTGCATCTGAGACATTACAGCTCCAGTACTAATACCCTGGAAACATCTAGCACAAACATATCCTATACCTCCAAAAACATTATTTATCATATTTTTATGTGGGGAAAAATATTTGGAAAAAAAAAATCAAACTGTTTAGTTAACTTCCACAGAAAACTACATAAATACTTCCCTCCTGCTCAAGTTATCCACCCCACAGAAACCCATGACAACAGCAGTCAAAAAATTACCATGTATTCCTTTCAGTTATTTTCAAATTACCCATAACAATAAATTTTAAAACATACTGCCAACCCAACTAATTTATATGCAGGCAAGCTTTTTTTAAGCAAACTTTTCCAGGACATATGGAAGCATGGAACTGGAACAACCATTTCCTTATTTACTGTGTAATAGAAATAGAAAGTTTTTGGCAGATTATGCATGTGGAAAGATAAAGAATGGAAACAGAGATAACAAAATTACCATGTTACAGTTGTGGTGAACAATAACATATCCTTTTGAAAGCAACATTAAACTTCCCAAGGGCCAGCCCTGAAGAGCCTAATAAATTAGAAGCCAGTAAAGGAGAGATTTAGGCTGACATCCCACAGCACCTCCCAAAATCTCAGGAAAACACAGCATAGTTATAACAAGATCCGTAAATAGTAAAATGTATGGTACTATCCCTACAAGACAAAAGGAGACATCAGTGAGTAGTAATCACACTAACACGCTTAGATAATTTCCACAGCTATTTCTATTTATCAACTAAATGAGACAATCATTGGTAACTATTTCTAAGGCAGACTGCTAGGGTGAGAAAGAGAACTGCATTTGGGAGGCCTTCAAGGGGAAATGGTGACTTCATGATTAAGGAGATAGCATTGCCTAGGTGAAAAACTCACTCGTTCCTTAAACTTCGTGATTTCCTTATCTTGCAAAAGAATTATCCTGATGAAATCCCACAAACCTACTACAGGTCAATCGTTCTTATGAAAGTCAAAGTACCTAGGGATTTGACCTGCTACAAAGAACTGTGAATTTTTGTATTATGCTCTTGAACAACTTAGTCTAAGACATAATTCACTAATTAGAATAAACTCACTGGACAAGGAGGGAAAAAAAAAGACAGAATATCATAGCAACATCTTATTCCTTTGTGGTTTATACATTTAACAAAGACTTACCTCCCAGTCTTACACTTTCTTCTATGTTTAACATTTAATTAGCAGAATTACATATTCCTGCAGATATAAAAAAAGATGACAAGAAAAACAGTGCTGTACTGAAAGATCTCTTCAATACTCCTGGAAGCATCAATGAGAAGGTCTTTGGGTTGCTTTACTTCACCAGTAAGGTTGTATCACATCAGAAAGGGACAGTATACGGCTCCTGAGACAGCAAGGCCTTGCAGACTGTGGCATCCAGCATCAATTTAGGAATGGATTAAAGTAAAATAAATTGGTATATAAAATATCATTAATTTTAAAATATAGTGTAATTAATGGATGGGAAATATTTTCGTTCCCCCGAAGAAAAGGAAGTGTATTTTTATTCCAAGTTTGATTTTTCATAAGAAACTAATTCCATTCTTCCACTCACTTTTCCTCTCTACTGTCTTAAATTTCCTTATACTTTTTCATCCTCTTTTTAATAATAATAATAATAATAATAATAGGGGTGGTAAATAAGAAGAGAAAAGGGAGAGGAAAATAGCATAACAAATTTGTAAAGCCACATAACACATTCTACTTCAAAGAAGGACAGGTTTAAAGACTAGACTCAAAGGATTTGACACTTCCCTAAAAATACAGATTTTCAAGGAGCAGTGGAAGAAACTAAGACTCTTCATCTGTGTATTCTCAGAAGGATCAATTATTTTACTGTCTTTTCACCAAACAACTACAAAGTGAACTGGAGACAGAGAATCAAATGTTAGTGTAATGCAGATGACCTACAGCTCTACCCATCCTACAGCACGGCTACAAAAACGGTACAGCGTGTGAAGAAGAGCTCATGGAGCAGCTGGCTAAAGCAGAAACTGAGCAAGAAAAAGATGATGTTGGCAGAGGATAGGAAGCATTTTGAGGACTCATTCACAGTACAGGTACGCAGCCGCGGTTGGTCACTAAACGCAAATCTGATAAAGAAACTGTTATTCACAAATGCTAGTACCCTCTGTTAGCTAGGAAGCTCTATCTTTCTTGAATGGGGACAAAAATTTCTCAGGCAGGTGACATCACAAGCTTTTAGTGCTAAGAACTTCCAACATGGAGAAAAAGCTATGGTGTTTGTGCTTCGAAGCTTGGTCTAACTCTGCAGCTTCATTTCTCTGGCTTTTCTCAACAAGAGTAAAATTTCTCTTCATGGGAGAATAAAAGGGAACAAGTCCCTTGGTAATTAAGGGTAACCAAATCTCATTATCTAATGCTACAAGTGCCTTTTATATTTCTTTGAAATACTTTAAAAATATGGACAGCAACATGTGTCCAGAGTGCAATTTTCTACTGACAACACAACAGCTAACAGATTACAATTCATACTAATTTGGCTGCTTATACAGTAATGGAAGGTCCTCTGACAATATGGTACCGAATGCAGTAAGGACCTCTGTCAAATGGACTATTGAACTGCTTTAAAAGAAATTTAAAATTGGTATATAAAAACACTTTGTGCTTACCTTTTTATCTTCCTTAATTTTTAATTTTTTTTTAAAACTATAAATATAGCTTACATTTTAATTGGGTGGCTGTCTCTAATTTTACTGCAGCTGTAGCATTTGTCAGAGAACAATAGCTCTGTTTTCAGGGTGCTGAAGGATTCATAGTAAAAAATGTTTTTAATGCTCCACACTTCCTACAGGCCTATCACAGCTCTGTCTAGTATACAGTTGTAAATTAAATTAATCAGACTTATTACTGTTGACTAGAAAGATGACACAGCAGTTTGTTGCATTGTGTTTGGTCACTCTGTAGTTGTAAAACAGATAAATGTTTTCCTCATCATTTTGGAAAAGTAGATTAATGAGAATTTAGAGGAATTTAAATGCAAAGTAGGATGCACTGTCCACTATGCAGATTCCTGTATAGAAGCATGAGTTTCTTAAATGTCTTTGGTCTGTAAGACACCACAGTACCTTTTCATCTCTTTTCATGCTAATAAAATCTGCCGTTTGTTAAGAATCCAGACTGATTTAATAGTGACAGGACAGGTTCAACGTTTGATTAGTCATTACATGATACAGAACTACCAACAACTGAGAAAGGAAGAACTCATTTTAAGCTTTTAACTTGTTCCCATTAGCAGTCACACATTAAAATAAAAGAACTGAACTTTCATTCTACTGGTCCTGAAGACAGCTGGATCCTAAAGGGTTAGAGCAAATGTCTGCTGACATTTTCCTTAGGACTGAAACCTTTCAAGTGGAATCTGGTGAGGCAAAATGAATACAGACAACACTGACTGAATCTCTGCTCCGTTAGAAATTGTTTGTTCTGAAAGGAAACAAAAAGGGTGAATGTAATATTTAGCATCCTAGAAATAGAAATTATTCCTATTAATTTGGAAATGTGACAGAGTTTCTGGAGAATAACTAGAACAACACTGAGAAGAATTTAAGCTAACACTGTCTTGCTGATAACACTGGACTAGACAACCTTGTATGAAAAGCAAATTTGTATTTTGCAACCATTACAGAAAAAATACTGTAAACATCTGCTAAAAGAAACATCTGTATTATTTAAAGGGATATATTGAAGTGCAAAACTGAAAGGTCCCATAAAACACTCAAAATTAACTGTATTAAGTGTGATGAGGAGTGGATAAGATGCGATAAAATTTTCATTAAAGGCAGGAAGGAAGAGTATATCTGAACAAGAATGGGCATTGGGAGAATTGGGATATAGCTATTTTAAGAGTAGAGTTTCAGCTGAGGGACATACACATCTGTAGGGCAAACTGAGTACTTTGAAATGAATCACTATTCTTATGAATTCTAGAATCCAAAATCTTGTATTCTATTCACTGGCTATAAAAGGCTCTGGAATCAGTCTTAACTGCAATTAAAATATACCTCAATATTGTTTAAAAATCAGATTTACTTTTTTTTCATTAATAACTTAAAGCTTTCTTATGAATCTCAAAATATGGAAAACCTTGTTTGATTTTTCTAATGCAGATATCTGCTGAAGATATTGTTAATGTATCAAAAGGCATAATTTTAGATATACAGAAACTTTGCACGTGTCTTTAGTACTAAAAATGTTGAAAAATGTTGTCTGCTTTGTCCCAGAAATGATCATCTCTTCCAGATCTCCTCACAAAGAAACTTCCAGTTGTCATAACAACATATTGCCACAAGTACAAGACAACTTGTACTTGCTTTTAATACAATTAGCAAAAGTTAAAATCTCCTGAAGACTAAAAACCAGGGATTTTATTTCAAAGGAATTAATATATAGATTTTTTTTTTTTAAATTCCCACAAAATTCAACTTACAATTTAAAATCTTCAGACTGTAGAAAAATTCCATTGCATCAAGTCATATTTGCAGGTAACTCCATTATGCTCCATTTTTATACAAAATACACAGGTTTCTAATAACGTCTTTGCAAAATGACACTCAGAGTATAAGTAAGCCTAAATTAATCTTTAGGAAAATCTTGATGTGTTTTCCTATGTAACAAGTTTACTAGACAAATCCTGGAATGCTTCAGTCTTGTCAAATGAAATACTGAACCATTATGAAAGTCCCATTTAAGCTGTGATTTTATCAGTCATTCTGTTATAAATGTTCCAAATTCAACAGTCAGTTTATCAGGAACAGATCAGTATTGTTCTGCTTATATTCTTATTTTAACACTAAAATAGAGTATCTTAGCCATTACTCCACACAAAATTGCAAACAGTATCCACTTGAGTCCCTAGAAATAGTTCACTTAGGAGCAAGTCTTGACAGTATCTAGAGATGTCACCTTGATCAGGGTTGCATTATGCAGGATTGTGTATTAATGCATAGAAAAAGTCGGTCCTTTCCTAATTTCTTCAGTTAATGGTAGCTACAGAGAAAAGTTCAGGTGTTGATCAAAGGTCAATGAACCAGGTAATGGCAGAGCTGCTCACTTATTTACAGTAAAGTCTGTCACTTGGATCAGACAGTCTTCAGTTGATTTGCACAGACATACTGTATTATTCCAACAATTGTGCCCACAATTTCCAAAGTAGGGCAAAATTAATGTATAAGTTTTTCTCTTAAGCTTATTTTAATGTTAATATGACTGGTTTAGAAGAAGTTAGAAATCTGGCAAGCATCCACCTAGCAGAGGCATACTGTAGCAATAAATAACAGAAGAATTTGAGCTCTCTGAAGGTATTTATTCCAAGAGTACCGCCCAGACAACTGCAGCAAAATATTGCCATTCACAGACATACTTGCTTGCACTGGCACAAGAAATACCCTATATCAGCAATGTCTTCAAAGATATTTAAATATGTAAGGTAAAGTAATTTGAAGCCTTCAAAAACTAAGTCACTTAACATACGGAAAATAAATCATGAACATCAAATCATTACAAAAAAGTTTAAAATATCAAACATTCTAATTTTTAAACATATTTTGTTTTAATATTCAGCTTCTCTCTTTATACCTGTAACTGGTGGAAATAATTTCTGTGATTCAGGTAGTCTCTAGAGAATATTTTGGTGAATTTATTTAAGAGAGAACACTGAATAGTTACTATTACAATAAACTTTGATAACATCTATTCCAACCAAGATGGAATTGGGAAAAGATTTATATCACTTAAGTAAGAAGAATTATTTTTCATTTTGCAGCTGTTGATAAGTTTTTTCTTAATAATTTAACACATCTGTGTCATATGTCTAGAGCCATTAGGGAGAAACCATCTGAAGAAAGAAAAGCTGCAGTGTAAGCAGTATATGACACCCAGAAGTACTATGTACCTTACCTGTGTTACCTATAACCTACAACCTGGCATTTTTCCTATTTATATACAAATGAAATATTTCAGAGCAAATGGGCTCATTCCTGATAATAGAAGAGAATTTTATGATCCATTTTTGTTGACTGTACCACAGTCTTCTGATTCATACCTTAAAATTTGCACAGATGCAATGGATAGCTGAATTTATGTTGGCAGTTTACATAGCTTTGTTCTTGTACAAATGAGCCCAATCTCTCATGAATAAAAAAGCCATTCTCCAAATACGTACAAGTCATTACAGGTTCTGGCTCAACAATGAGGATTATTCTGTTTCTGAAACAGGTATTATTAATAAAGTCCATTAAAACTGCAGAACTCACACTTTGCCAAGCTCTAATGGATCTGGAAGGCAGAAGACCTAAGATACATTAGCATAGACCCAATGTATTTGTGAATCCTGTTTGCTTCAATGAGTAACCTTAAGTTTGTAAAAGTCTGTACATGGTGAAAAATCCCTACATTCTGGCTTTGCAAGAGTAGGGTAGTGCTCTATTGTTCCCTGATTGCATTGAAAATGTCATGAAAATCTTTATGTTGACAATTGAAGGCATTTTCCAGCCCTTTAAGCTGTCAACATTCACATTCAAGTGAGAGAGGAATAAATTCATCTAAAATGAGACAGTGTGAACAGGATTTACGCTTTTTAATCCACATTATCTTTGTGATCAGGATAATGTTTATAGCGTACAATGGAATGGCACAGTCCCATAGAAAATATGGAAGCATTTCAGGAAGTAATTCCAGTAAAAGGAATTGATTTCTGATGTGTTAAAAGGATCTTCATGTCCCCCTGTTATTTGCAAAATTAATGTACTTACTATGTTAATTTGAGAGATTTGCAACACTCCAGCAGCTTTTATGAACTATGATTTAAATGAGTGTTGGAATTACCAATGTGGAGACAATAAATTCTATTATGCAGTGGGTAAAGTGCCCTGTAATGAGGGACCTAAATGTCTGCTTCAAAAGTTCATGGGACTATATTTCAGCTCAAGCTGCTGTTGACCTGTGATCTATAGATGATACTTTTAAATGTGCTCTTTACTGACATTTTGCCCTCTTCTTTGCCACCTTTTTCTAATCCTCAATCCCTTCCAGGGGTCCTCCTCATGTCCCCTTGTCTCAGTGTTTAAGGGAGGTCACTCAATTTTCTGCTTGTAATTCTCTTTTTTTTTTCTCTACTTGCTGCCTGTCATCGGTTAGAAAGCCATGGTGGTGGCAATGGCAGTGATGTAAGCAGTGTCTGAATCCCACCAGACAAAAAGGGTTACATCACCTACCTTCACGCTCATGCTAAAGTAAGGAGATACAAAAACAGCCAAAAAACCCCTTTTGAATTCCCTTCAGTACTTTCTGTGGTCAGTTCCAGTGGCAGCATATCTTTGGGACGCTACAAATATGCACACTGATTATAAAGTCAGATTATAGACTTTAACCTCACTTAAACTGCATATAGAAACCAAAAATAGAAATTCTGCACTTCACAGGTCAGACTTGCCTGCTTATGAATATAGTCAATAATGAGAAGAACTTCATATACAACGTACTGAAAGAACCTGTCATTACTACTCCAAACTCATTTACAATGCTGAAATATCGCAGCTTGCTTTGGACTCTAACCTTTAAAAATTACTTTAGAATTAAAATTATGGCAAGAACAAGCAGGTGGAAAGTGAGAATCATGTTTTCTTTGCTTTTCTGGGTCTAGCAGATTTGTCACTAACTTTTCGAATAGAATAGCAAACACCAGTAGTATTAGGACAATATAGCATGACCTTCTCTACTATTGGATTTTAAAAAGCCCTGAAACAGAACCACCCCAGACTTTACTTAGTGAGAATTGATCCACATCATGGTAGTTTGGTTTCCAGTTCAACAGACAGGAATATATCATATGTTGCTTTGGATCGATGAAAGCCCATGCTCATCCACTAAGCACTCAATACCCTGGAAAATTTGCATGTCCTATAGATTCTGTTCATTAGTATGTCTAATTAAAATTATGAGAATGTGCTATTGATCTAATTATGAAACATATATATAATTTGGGATGCATATGGGACAAAATGTGGTAGCTGCACTGTTAGCCTTCCAAAGACATGCCTGTTGTCTTACAAGATGAAGGATTTATGGAAATCCCTTTCCCTGACACCAGCTGACATACAGACACAAAAATAAATGGGGTCATTGTCAAAGGGCTCCATTCCACCAGTTAAGCCAGAGGGTGCTGTGCCTGGAAGACCAGCCAAGCAAGAGGGCTGGCAGGGTGAATGAAGAAAGGGCATGCAGGGCATCCACCGCTGCATGTGTACCAGAAGTAGGAGCTGATGCAGAGAGGAAACTCTCTGGAGATTTGACGATGAACAGTTACTCAAAACGCTGCAGCTCCAGTGAGGACAGCTTTGAGTTACAGGGTAGTGCAAGGTCAGAAGCTAAAAGCTTTGTTAAAAGCAAAAATAAGGATGAAGGCTATCGACCCCATCGATCAAAGCACTGTCAGAAAGGGGGTGAAAAAACTCACGGACTGGAACACTCTTCTCTGTATCCAGCAGAAGTTGGAAACACAAACCAAAAGCTCCAGAGGCAGAAGAAGACTCACAAGAAAAGCAGTTCCTCTGCATCTGACTTGAGCTTAGTGAGCCAAGGATCATCAAGTTCATTGTCTGTTGTGGAAGAAAAAATAGAAGCTAAACTCAAATTCTCTCAATTTATTAATGAAGTTACTTTCAGAGTGCTTGATCCCATGAGCCTAAGGGCATACCGAGCTGCTAAACAGAAAAATACCTTTCCATCTGGTGTGAGAAGTCTAGATGATTTTCATATTAAGAGAAAGTCTCCTGAAACCTGGAAAGAGAACGTTCTAGATGGGAAAACCCATGAAGAAGTAGACTTAGAGACTCTGAGAAGTGACGACATCGTGGCTGGAGCACGAACACACAGATTAGAGAAATCATTGTCCCTGGATACAACTCCTTCTCTCAGATCATTTGATAATGGTGTCTCATGCAGAACAAGATCTGGCTTGCCTGTTGAAATTATGATTTCTAAAAGCAAAGATATGCCAGCCACAAAATCTGCATCTCTTCCTAGAAGTACAAGCATGGTGAGCTCTCTCTCAAATAACTTCTTTGGGTGGTACGTGACAAGTACTTTTACATTGGTGTGACTATTTGAAAAGTGTTTCTATCTTCCTTGGTGGGCTTTTACCATGTACACAAAGTTTTCTCCAGGGTGGGAACAAACATGGAGTGTTTACTTTTCGTAGCTCAAGAAACCAGCTCTAGAAGTATAGGAGGAATGAAAGACAGGATACAATTCCCTGGTCCTTTTAGTTTAGTGTCTTAGAAGATGACTTTACAAAATCAAACAAGAAAAGTATTTCTGCACTGCAATGAAACATATATATAACCAGGTCAGCTTGATATGAACCGTCAAGGCGCGGTTGAAAAAGATGAAGAGAGCGCTGTGAGAGACTGCTCAGGTATTTAAGCTCACTAGTTTAGAACTTGCTCTGGTATCTTTACACTAAAGAAGAATGCTCTGTTAGTGTGTTTAAGTATTAGTGAGATCTCTGACATCCTGAGAATGTTGCTAATGTTTGTGTATCGAATTAATAAGTATCAATGGATAACTTTTTTACTGATGTGCTGGGGAAAAAAAAAAAAACAAACCAAAAACCACAAAGAAACAAATGAAAAAAACCCAACCAAACGACTTAAGAACTGAAAAAGAAAGAGAAAAAGGCTGAATTTTTTTTCCATGGTCTGGTAAAAAATATTTATGGTTTTAATTTTTTCTTATGAGATTCTTTGTTTGGTTGAGGAAAAGGCATTTATGCCTGTGAAGCAGGGCAAAGGGAAATTGTTCTTTGGGAGCATGGCATGGTCTGAAACCCTAAACTGGCAAACCTTGAACTGATACATTATGTTAGTATATCTCCAGAGCAGTAGTTGCAATTGTGCTAAAACAACAAAGGTCCAGGGACTATTGCTTAAGACTATACACATACACACAGATATTGCTACAATGGAAGCTGTAACAACAGCATTATTTAAAAAGTCTATTCAAATTTAAAAATAAAGAAGGAAAAAGTTGTCTCATTTCACAGAGGACTGTAGCAAATAGGAGAACATCCCAGTGTTGATTTCATTCAAACTTCTGCAAGCCAAGTATAGGATTTTATAAGATGTCCTTGGATGTTTTAATTGTCACCTATCAAAGATGTCTGGAGGGAGAAGAAGTGAAAGGTAATTGAACGCAGAGAGAATTTGCACACTGTGTCATGTCACAGCTCCACAATGAGAGCTGTCCTGCAGCAGGGTCAGGAGGCTCCACTCTGAGCCCATGGCAGGATATGCTTTTTTCACATTTCAATTAGGCATCTGTCAGAGCATCTTTTCCAGTGGACTTGCTTATATGTACGGGATGAAACTTCCAACCGATTGAGTACTAACTGACTAAACACTGCAGAGTGCTCTGTAATTCCACTCTTTTAATGGAGGCATCAGTCTACTCCAGTTCAAGCTTCAGCCTGTTCTAAAACTAGTCATTTAAATTAAACACAGGAGTTACCAAAAATTTTACCTCAGACTGCAGAGCTCAACATGAGAAAAGAAAGGAGTGGCAGGGCAAAATACAAGAGCAAAACACAGGTTCATGTTTCCTACATGCAAAGACTTTGACTTCAATGCAATTTATTTAGTGCCTGTCCTCACCTGAAGCATGCTAGCAAGAAGCAAAAGGATAACTGTACATTCTTGGATGTAACTATTGTAAAGATATTTAAAAAGTATTTGGTTATATAATATTCATTTGAACCCCCATATAGAATGTTGCCTAAAACTGTTTCATGTCTTTGTTGCAAAGTTATTATTAATGTACAGGAGATAATCTTCAAGAGAAACAAATAGATCTGGTTACGTTGACTTAACTATCGAAACCAGATAGCAGAGGTATAACAACACATATCCTGAAGAACATGAAAGAACATACTTGAAAGTTTGAGGTTAAGAAAGCTGCCTAATAAAAGAAATGTGACACAGAAGAGGAATGCTGTGACGTTGCCTCCTGTCTGTTTTGTTTTTTGAAGACCTTTGAGGTGTCCACAACTGCCTCTGTACTGCAGTTAATCTGTGTATACTGGGTCCAGACCCACTAAAGTGATTTTCAAGTTTTAGATTTCTGAGAACTGGTCAAAATGTTCAGGGACATTTCTGCAGCAAGTGTTTATTGTTTTGCAAACAGCTGTTATTGAAATGAAATCCCACAAAGAAACCACATAGAGTTATGCAGAGGAATTTCTGGAGAGCTATTAGGATTAAAAAAGATACTCATCTAATGACTGAAGTTAAAGGGAATTGTGATAGGTAGAAAGCAATTCCAAAATAGGACGTATATGACCTTACTGTGGTCTAAATACTTTAGTAACCTGACCAGCAGGATGAAATTATTTTTCATTTCTATATATTGATCTAAATTTGGAGTCACTGGACAAACAAACAGGAAAGTAGAATGATTTAAATAGGTGAAAGCAAGCCTCCAAATTCAGACCAAGGTAGTGGAGGGTGTACAACTTGAACTACATCATAGCCAGCCTGAAATAACACGACTAGTTCAGTAGTCTGAAAAGTACATGAAATGTCTGAAAAGGGTTATACACAATGGAAAGTTTCTCAGAACTGGGAAGATATGCTTGTCAGAGTCTATCAAAGAACAGATCAATACAGGAAGAAATGTGGATGGGTCCAAAAAATACACATTTTTCTCAGACCCGGGGTATGTTTCACAGAAAGCCAAACATGAAAGAAGATTGCTCCATGCATGTAAATACATATTTTATCTTAAGTTCTTGTGTTCCAAGTAACCAATGTCTCCAGGAGAGTTTTGGATACCACTACTACTGATCCAGGAAGAAAATATTTGTAAAAATTTAATTCCTAAATAAATAACAAGAGTCTGACTTCAGATCTGAGTAAGTCTGCAGTACCTTGAGGTTTGAATCAATCCCAATATTACTTTTCAGTTGATTTTAGTCATACATGAATGAGGATCAACTTTCCAACTAGATCTCATCTTTACTTACTTACTTTTACCTGCTTAAGGAACCATATGACACAGCATTAGACATTGACTTTTCTTGATCACAGGAAATCAATTTCTTTCTTAGAAGAGCTGTATCTTTCCATCTTACAAAGAAGCTATTAGTAGTACACATTCTGTGTGCAAGAGGTCTTAGAAAAAATTATGGACCTTATCATTGCAACTATATGCATACATATTGTAAGGAATTGTGCACTTGTCACCTAAGGCCATGACATTATCAGACAAAATAAATATCGTCAGGCCTGATCAATACAAATTACTTACTAAGCTCCAATATCCCCTGTGAGTTGCTAGAAATACAATGTTCCAATTCGGTGAAGAATCTGTCTTAAAAGACAAGCTTGGGTTGGTATAATGTCACTTCTGCATTTTGGAAGTTAAGACTTCAGATACTATAAACTAAGCCTGAATTAGGCAGGTGGTGAGAGGACAGAAACTTGGCCTTACTCCATAGGAAGTAGCCATGCTTATGGAGCCATAGAATCATAGAATGTTAAGGATTGGAAAGGACTGGAAAGATCATCTGGTCCCAATCCCTTCTGCCATGGGCAGGGACATCTTCCACAAGGCCAGGTTGCTCAAGGTCTTACCCAGCTCAGCCTCGAATACTGCCAGGGTTGGGGCATCCACAGCCTCCCTGGGCAACCTGTTCCAATACCTCATCATGCTCACAGTGAAGAATTTCTTTCTAATAGCTAGCCTAAATTTCCTCTCTTTCAGTTTGTACCCATTATTCCTTGCCCTATAACTACATTTCTGACAAATAGTCTCTCTCCAGCTTCTCTGTAGGCCCCCTTCAGATACTGGAAGGTTGCTATGAAGTCTCCGCACAACTTTCTCTTCTCAATGCTGAACAGCTCCAGCTTTCTCAGCCTGTCTTAATAGATGAGGTGCTCCGGTCCTCTTATCATCTTTGTGGCCCCCTCTGGGTTTGCTCCAACACTTCCATGTTCTTCTTATATTGGGGATACCAGAACTGTAAGTAGTATTCCTGGTGGGGTCTAACAAGGCCAAAGTTGAGACAGAGAATCATCTCCCTTGACTTGCTGGCCACTCTCCTTTTGATGGAGCCCAGGATTTCATTGGTTTTCTGGGCTCCAAGCACACACTGATGGCTCATCTTGAGTTTTTCTTCAACCATCACCCCAAGCCTTTCTCTGCTCTCTATCACTTTTCCACCTAATCTGTAGGTGTGTCTGGGATTGCTGTGCCCAGGTGCATGGCCTTGTACCTTGCTTTATTGAATGTCATGTCTAAGAATAATTTAGCCAAACCTGCAAAGCTGCAACAGTGAAGTTAGAGCCAAGAGCAATTGCTTATTACTTGGACAGCATCATCGCATGAATACAAACTCTTTCTGAACCCAGAGTGATGTGTCTGTGTGACAACACATTAGGTGGGCTTCTCAGCTTGGTTTGCCACCACCTCCAGAGTTTCTTCTGTATTTAGCTGCTGAAATTGCCAAGCCAGCCATATCCCTGTTTGTCTCACATCTCCACCTGCCTCAATATCTCCAAAGAATTGCACTAGTCTCATCACGTAGCTTAGGTTGATGCTTCAGCCCCCTGTCAGGATAAGGTACTTGGAGAGTCACTGTGCAGTCAAGCTCCCTCCTGTGTGATATAGTCTCAAGGGCCAAAACTTTGTAAGCAATCCAATTCCCTCCTGTAGCCTTTAGCAAAACTATCAGAAAGCAAAATATTCATTCTCGCTCTGATTTTAATCAATGCTCTTAGAGAATTTAGTTTCTATAGCCCTTGAAACAGGAGACAAATGCCTCTACAAAGGCTTGAATCCTTATAATTCATAGATGAGTGAAGCATAAGCTAGAATAAAACCCTTTTCATTCCTCTCACAAGAAATTATCATTACAATAACTATTGTAAAGAAGAAATATGACCAGAGTAGACATTTATATAGGATCTCGAGAAGATTCAAAGATTGTGTATATCTAGTACAGGTAGGCTGTTTGATTCCAGGTAGGCTGTTTAATTCTTTGGAAAATCTATAGGTAGCCTACTGAAGTACAGTGTCACAGACATCAACACAAACAAGGAAAGTTATACTAATTTCTGCTTTCTCCTACTTCTTATCTATGAGGATTCCTGCTGCTCACTACAAGCTCTCTTGCAAGACAAATGCCTTAGCACGGGGATGGCTCTCTGAAGGTGCAGAAGCATCTTGAGAAATTACAGCTTCACACACCTGAACTTCAAAGGTATGAAGGGGTTCGATCCCCGTATGAGCCATTCACTTAAGAGTTGAACTCAATGATCCTTGTGGGTCCCTTCCAACGCAGAATATTCTGTGAAATCTGTAAGAGTACAGTAGGACTGTCATGCAAAGGCTGTGGTAGAATGCCACAGTAGAAAGTGCAACCAGTCTTCTATTTCTAAATGGAAGTTTCTAGGGCAGTTTCTAGGTTCTCAGTTTCTAGGGCACCTGGATACTAACAGAATCTCACTGAAAGAGCAGACAAGATTTTTGTTGCTCTAGGTCAAAGCTTTTTTATACAAGAAGGTTTTCAATCCTCTCTCTGCCCTTCCAGCCTGCCACCATGATGTAAAAATAGGTATTTGCTTTGTTCTTGGATGAATACCAAATCTTTAATTTCTATTTACAGTACAGTGATGTTTACAAGTAAGATTTGGGTTCAAATACATTATAATGGAAAGTATATATTATTTCACTGACTCATACATGCAATATGCTAAAAGAGAAATAGTAAGAGGTGGCACCAAAAGTGAAGGATAATGAAGTGCCCAGGTTAGTGATCAAGTCAGCAGCAAATACAGGTCTGAAAAGCCTTCCAGTGTCCTATTTTCTGGTCTGTTCCTGCTCTTTCCGACAGGCAGGGCAATGTAGAATTACCCTTAATAGCCTAAATAATGAAGATCTGATCCACAGCTGTGGCACCTCGAGGTGACCAGAAGAACGTAAAAGAAAGAACTACATCAGATGCTTCAGTTCTTTACCACTTGACATCCACATGACAGATCATATCATTAGGGCCTTATGTGAGTCTCATATGGCAATGGAAAATGCGACACGGCCACCTTTTCTAGCACCCTGGCCTCTTTCTTGCCATGGTATTCCACATGACACTGCTTAGAAGTTTGTTCCCCTCTGCTTTGCAAATTGGACGTGACCATTAAAATAGATGAATAGATGATTTACCTCTTTTCCGATAAACTTGATTAACTGGAGATAATGTTTACAGCAATTTTAAGACTTACTAGCTTTAAACTCATTATCATGTGAAGTGAGTGTAGCCACTGAACTGCAAGCAATATAAACTGTAACAAATTCACTCTGTTATTTTTCTTTCATCTGTAGATTCCTGAAAACAGTCTCTGTGTTAATACTGTATAAGAATCCCAGGTCATAACAACTAAGTTGGGTGTGGAAAGCATTTCCTTGGTACTTCGAAGGATTTCTATTGAATCATTATTACCTCTCTCCTTCTGATACCAACACTGACTGTTTCTCTATACACTACTATTATGAAATTATCACTCGGGGTGTAGTAGTAATGAGTAGTATTGCAAATGTATGCCAGTGTGTACACTTGGAGCGTACAGGATTGGTAAATTAGCTTTATAACACCTCATAGGTGTTAGGCAATCAAATACTCTAAGCAATAAAATCTGACGGCCAAATGAAATGATAGTACTTTCTGAGGTCATTCCATCTGAAAACAAAGACAAATCTCATTTTCCTCCAATCAAGCTATCCCAAAAATCTTCCCCATCTCTGAGAGGACTTAGCCATGTTGGGTTTGAAGCACGTACCAGTAGCAGCCAAGCTGGGACAAGATGTAGCTCAGCAAAGACTAACAGTCCAAGTATTTACCCAGTTTCACCAGTTACATATAATGCTGAATCCTCTCCTTTTTTTTTTGTGACATTTATGGTACAGTCACAAGATATGGGAAGCCATGCAGACCATGTGCAATTTCATCTATAGTTAACACCTCTTGTCCCAATACTGTGGCATTGACTCCTTTTTCCACTGTTAAGAGTGCAGCAGCCATGTGCTGTAGGAGAGATCAGCAGAATGTTTTTATAGCAGCAGATGTGACATCGTTTTACAAGCAACAGTACGAGCAGATGGTGTTTAGAGAGTGCTCCTTGCCTGCTCTAAAACACCTCCATTGGGTCACTAATGGATCCTTCATCTAGTCGAACACTGCATAAAGCTACAGTGTTCCCAAGATGATGCATATGGTCATTTACAGCTTCCCAGCTCATCAAATACAAATTAGATCAAAATCTTCTTCACACAGCATAGACATCTATAAGACAGTACTCAAAAGAGTAAGCTGTTTGTTTGAGACAGGTTAAAATAGACAGTCTGAGCTTCTTCCCAATAAAAATAATGTGTTTTCAATGAAATTAAGTATTTCACCACAAAGACCACATTTTTAAAGTTAGGGTTTGCAATTGAGTTGTCTGCCCTTTCTGCCCTTCACCCCTCCTTTTTTTAGAGAAGGGGAGCAGCAAGTGAGTCAGGAGGGAGATGTTTGGATAAAGGATAAAACATTTTTAAAATGGTGAATTTCTGCACAGGACTCAGAGTTCCAATCAGAACACAAAACCATTCTTCAGCCAAATTTACTATTCACCTTCACAGGGGCAGCTACTCAGCCAGAGAAAAATCTTGAGCACATGCAGTTCACATTGATTTCAGTATCTCTTGGCACTTGCCATAGGAAAGCAAAATTGGCAATCAGAAATGTTTAGTGTTCCTTTCCCAGTGATTTCTGTTAACATGACTTTTCCCCTTCCTTTGAGTTTGAAAATCACTTCTCAATTGCACTCTTTATCTTTGGGTGCCTTTAGAAAGAAATGGTACTTTCAGAGTAATGGAAGCTACAACAGGCATAGAACAATTACCATCAGCAGAAATGCCTGAACTGCAGAGCCAGGCAAGGGAAGGCAAAAGAGCAAGAGGTAGAAAAGACTAATAGATCTCTCTTCAACAGTCCAGGTTTGGTCTAAAAGTGTTATTTATGACAAAGATTTTAAAGGTGCTTCAACTGATTTTTCATTTCTTCCCTCAGCCAGCAGCTTGTATGTGTCATATTTACAAAATGTGAGGGTTTTGCCCTGCCATAGCATGGCTGCAGTGACTCTCTCTCACAGGCATATGCAATACTTAACTACTTTGCCTGTTCAACACAATGAGAATTTCTGAATTCTTCCAAGAGAAGACTCAAGTGCAAGGCACTGCCCAGAGCCAGAGGTTGCTCTGATTTATTTTTCAGTTTTGAGTGACTGATATTTTTTCCCCACTTGTTCTAAAGTTTTCAGCTCTATTAAAATTCTGCTCAGTGATCTACTGCGTGCAATTAATAGAAACATAGATGCAACTTTGCTCCCCCCTCCCACTGTGTTTTAGCATCTAATCTAAGTAAAACAAAAGTTCACTTATTAATATGAATCCAGCACAGCAAGTATTTTGGGGACAGATAAGAGGGAATAAGTATTACATTACTCTGTCAAAGCTGCATTTTTATTACTCGGTTTTCTCTGTAAATTTGGTGATCCATGGGTTTTAGCCTCACATCAGAAACTGTAGCATTAAAACTTTGATATCATCAAATTTAAAGAGCAGAAACTTTTATGAATTATAGGATGGTTTAGAGGGTTTTATACTAAATGTGGGCCTCAGAAAGGAAGCCTACATGCCCTAACAGCATGACTCATCTCAGAATGTCAGGAACTGTTGGGTTTGACCTCAGGTATGATAAGGAGAAACAGGACTCCATTCAGGAAGCTGTTTTATACTTATAATTTTTTTTATTTAGAAAAGAAAAATGGTATTTTCACAGACGAGCTCAGACATTTGTTTCAACGACTTCCTCTCTGCAAAGGGGTTTAAGTTTGACCTTCTCAGATGAAACTCATCAGTGCCAGGAGTTTTAGATGACTGAAAAAGACATCTTGTGGATAAAGAAGCAGCAGCAGATGCCATAAATCTTGGCTTTAAAACTCTCCCATGATATTCTCATAAACAAGCCAGGAAAATAAGGGGGAAATTATTAAATGGTTGAGGCAAAACTGAATGGGAAATCTTATCAAGAGTAATCTTATTGAGTTCACAATATTTAGTCGTGACCAGGGTCTCAGGGGGATCAAAACTATTTACTATTAGCAAGAAGATGTATTTGTTTTGAGACAACATTATTTTCTATACATGGAGAGTAAATAAAACATGCAATTCTGTTCCTTTATCTGAGTTGGAAACTACAGTAGTGCATTTATACCCCTGTGTAATACTCTTGAGAGGATGCTTTTGAAATTTCCCTAATGCTGATTTCCCAAAAATAAGCAGGCATTTATCAAATTTAAAGGAACCTTTCTCATATTGAAAATCAGTCTCTGTTGAAAACTCTTCAAGTCTTTTTATTCTGCGTTTTACTTACTCACTACCTAGAATGGACAGAAGTTGTTTAAAGATGACCCTGTTTTCTCCATACCTCAACTCAGCATTGTATCTACATCTAACTCCCTTTCCTTTTTCACTACCTAAAGGATATTCCAGAACATTTTTGGAACTTAATGTTGAAAAAATCCAAGGGAGCTGGGTACAACAGCCTTGGAGTACCTATTGCTGAACAGCAATCTCCTACACTGTAGTCTGCAAAACCCTCTGTTGTGACACTGTTGGCCAACAGCTCTCAATTTCTGACTGTAAATTCAATACCTACAAAGACAAACTAAAATTATTCAAATGGACATCTGTATCTGTTGAGCTTATGAGCTGTTTGCATTAATATTTGATGCTAGTTGGGCAAGAATTATCAGTGATATGGTAATCTCTTCCTTCTGCTCCCTGCTTGAATGGCAAGAGCATTCTAAACAAAAGAGAAAGAGGAATAAATTCTAGGCCTGTTCATACAGTTACACCTGTTCTCTTAAAAAGGAAGAGACATTTCCCCCAAAGAACAGCTATTCCCTGGATAACCGTAGTAACAAAAACCTGCTGTGTGAACAGGGCTAAAATGAGCAGCTATTGAGGATTTAAAAAATGGTTCACAACCACTTATTTCTCCAGCAGCCAGACCTTTGCTCCACTTGTGATGTTGTGCGGTGCTGCGAGCTCACAGAAAGTACCAGACACGTCCTATTTCTGGATACCCAGAGCTGAATCATAGTCTTGCAACAGGAAAACTGGGAGTGCTGGTAAACCAGCAGGGTTCAATGGAGCAACAACAGTGAGCAGTCAGGGACCAGAGAGCATCAGCAGGCTGTAATGATCTGGGGAGGTGCCCAGGGCAGGGGGCTGGGTCTGACCCCCGAGGCCTTCCACTGCCCTGACAGACCCCGGAGGAGTCCCTGGCCCCACAGTGGGGAATGCAAACGCAGCAGCCATGGAGGCAGTGCTGTGACAGGCACTCACCTCTCACCACTCCAGCTCAGCTGATCCCCAAATAGAAGTTTTCATGAAGAGGAAACAGAACCACCATATTGCAAACCATGCAAAGCTAGAGTTACTCACTCATCATAAGGAATTTACATGGAGTAATAAATTGCTAACAAAAACCTGTAAAATTGTCTTTGTAAGTGCCCATATTCACCATTAAAGTTCAGAAAAGATCCTTCATTTGCCCTCGATAAACCTGTCTTCTTTCAGTATTTTGAGGCTTCCTCTTGCTTCCTTTTTTCAGGTTTTCAGTAAAGCAAAATGGAAGCTAAACCAGTCAGGAGTTACATGAGTGAAGTGTAC
Organism: Corapipo altera; assembly: GCF_003945725.1. Classification (NCBI taxonomy): domain Eukaryota; kingdom Metazoa; phylum Chordata; class Aves; order Passeriformes; family Pipridae; genus Corapipo; species Corapipo altera. The sequence goes on from NW_020884878.1 coordinate 6,882,719, forward strand.
AGACCATTGCAATCAATGCTGTTAATTAAAAATACAATTAGAACAGAATCAGTAATGAGAATTGGAACACAATAAATAATTAAAACAAAATTAGTTTGGCTCTTTTGTTGAGCCAGTCACTCTCCAGTTACAAGTAATTGGCTTTTTACTTCATTGATAGCTACAAGAGCAGCTCTAAGTTCTTTTTTCAGTGTTAGGGCGTAAGTACATAAACCACCCCTTTCCCGCCTTTCCCTTTCTCTGCCCACCTTCCACAACCAATCTGCCATTCATCTCCCAGCGCTGCAAAACAGGGAGCTGGTCTGAGAAGTTGCAAATAGAGAGCAGGAAAGCAGCATATGGTGGCAGAAAATAACAAAAAGCCTGTTAATTATTCCAACAAAACATGAAACATTTCCCTACAGCAGGAGGGAAGCTGTTGGCAAATTATTATTTATCTGTTTATTTATGCTGGAAATAGGCAAGGGCAGAAAGAAGTAAGACTGTTCCACTCACAAGCTACTGGCAGCTTTTTTGTACCTTGCTTACAATCATTTTGGAGTGTAGAAACTAACATTGCAGGAAGCAACCTGGGAAGGAAAGAGGCTTTGTTCCTCAACCACCAGGCCTTCAGAACAAATGCTGGGCACTAACATAGCTAATGGCTTCATTTCTGAGCTCAGGTCTGCAGGAATCCTTTTTTACAGGCTATTGTGTCTCCGACTGATATTACCACAGCAGTGTTACAGCTCTATAAATTGTGTATTGACAGCTGTGGTCGGTTTCCTGCTTTTCCTATATTCATTCACATCTTAGGTGTTCCTTCCTTCCTTGAAGGAAAGACATCTCTCCCCCATGTTGGGAAATGTGAGTGACAAAGAATGGGGTACTGAGAAGAAAGTTTCAGCTTTCACTTATTGCATAACCTTTCCAGTTCCAGTTGAGAGGGAAGAAACAAATGAACCCTTCTGACTGAGTCACTATTTAATAACACAATAATTAGCTAAACATCATGCCAACCAGGGATTAAGTATCTTTCTCTCTTATTGGACTTCTATCAGCAGAAGAAAAACAACAGGTAACTCTTCTAGTAACTCAGTTATTTTAATACCACAGATCAATAGCTTGATTTTTGCATTTCTGAAAACTATGAAGCCTAATAGCTATAATAAATATTAACATGTGTCCTCTAAGCTGTAATGGAATTTTATGAAGGTGTATGTTCACTGATGTAATTTTTCAGGAAGAACCGGCTTACAAATATCTTTTAAATCATTAACTTCTGTGAAACAGCAATTGTTACCACCACAGCTGCTCCAGTGCTGATTGTTGTTTCTTATACAGACAATTATTTTCCAGATATGTATTGCTGCAAATTGTAGGTAAAGTTAGATATAGAGTTATAGGAAATAATACTGACTTTTCTTATGATTTCCTCCACTGGTTTATTGTGTAACTTTAAGTAAGGGTTGAACTTGTCAGTTCTTCAGTTTCTCCAGCTGCAAAGTAAGATCTAAAAAAAAATCTTAAGTTTTGTTTAGTGTTTCAAGATCCTCTCATAAAATGAATGTGTTGCAAAAACCTACCTTAGAAAGATAAAGGAATTCATCCATAGAATGATGCATTAATTCCTTTATTTATATAGTTTAAGGAATCCTTATGCTAATCCATACTGGAAATTTCTCCTATCCTCCAGCAGTGCTTACCAAATCTCTGCTACTTAGGAGCATTTCTGTCTTTGCTATTGTGAAGTGTTTATGCCTTGCTTTGTTTTTTTTTAAAAGCTTTTAAAGTGTAGCCTGCTACTGAAAACATGGTATCTTTTCCTGAAATAGATAATTAAATAGATAATTAAATTATCATGAATGTTAGAATATAATATAATCTTTATATCTGAGAAAAAATAAGTTTTAGAAGTGAAAGAGGCTCCCCGGGAAAGTGTCAGGAAGTCTCTGTCAGAGCTCAACAGAGCATTTGGACAATGCCCTCAGGCACATGGTGTGATCCTCGGAGTTGTTCTGTGCAGGGCCAGGAGCTGAACTCAGTGACCCTTGTGGGTACCTTCCAATTTAGCATATTCTGTGAACATTGTGTGCAGTCTGGTCAGCAAAGGTATAGCACTGCTTGAGTGCCTCCTGAGGCACCAAAGGGCAACTGAGTCTTGTGCCTCATGTTGTAATACCTCAAGACATGAACATCTGTTGATTTAATTCCTCCATTTCCTAAAATTATTTAAAATGAGCAGTCCTTTTTCAGTGGGCAGTTTTGCGTGTGTCATTCCCAGGTCCTTCTTTAAGCAACTAAATTAGACACACATTCACCAAAAGAATCAGCCATTTTCACAAACATCTGTACACCTTTCTGTTTTTGACAGAGCAGACAGGTTGACACTGAATTGTGTCACTAATACCTTTTATTATTTCACACTTTATATAGCTTATGAACCTCCTAGTCATAACAGAATTTTACAAAAGCATAGATATATCCCTCTAGGATAAAAAGAAGAAAAAACTGGGGGATTATGAGCTTCTTGCTTGCTTCAATTTGTTGAAAGGAAAATTTCTGTATAGCAGTAAATGGTTTTTGGCTCCAGATCAATAAGACTGGTTCTTTCCAAAGTTGCTTATTCCCCATTATCACATTAACCCATTATTTTTCTTCCAGATCACAGCATCATCTCTGTAAGGCTTATAAATGGCATGAATGTTGTGTTTTCTAGGGAGATTTCTTGGGTACCGAGTATAATAGCATTTTCCAACAAAGGTATTGGATGTGCAAAATGTATCTGCAATGCTGTCTTCATTGGCCTATTTAAGGGTATCTAAATCTATGAACACATTAACCCTCATATATGCCATCTAAATTCCTCTCCCTGAAAAAATTATTCTTCTGTACTTACGTAATTCCACTTGGGCTGTATATAACAACAACAAAAGAAAAAAACAACCCAAAATAAACCAAACCAAACAAAAAAAACGAAAACCAAAAACCAAAACCAAAACCAAAACCAAAAAAAAAAAAAACCAACCAACCAAACAACAACAACAAAAAAACAACCACCAGAATCATAGAATCATCAAGGTTGGTAAAGACCTATAGGATCATCCAGTCCAACTGTCAACCCAACACCACCACTGTAACCCCTAAACCACTAAGTCATATCACCCAGCACCAGATTCAGACTCCTCTTAAACACCTCCAGGGATGCTGACTCTACCACTTCCTTGGGCACCCTATTCTTATTAATAAATTAAATTAAGTCTGTCTATAATATCAGCACACTCTCAACCCCAGAAAACTCTGATCTATGTAGAATGACTGCATGTCGTGGCAGATTTAACTGTCTTGTCTAAGGTTTGTCCTGAGTCTTCCAGCAGTCGATGCCTTTTCTGCCAGACACAGCCCAGGACTTGCAGCCTGCAAAGCTGTTGCAGTTCAGACTTAGTTCAGTCACAGACTTTCTATATTTGCACTTTCCTTTTATAGCTCAAAGTTAAAAATATCTTAAGTTTCTATGTCAAGTACAGCACTCAAACCCCTGTAATGCAGTTTTGCAGTTAAATTACCGTCTGGATTAACTGCAAACTATTAACATCAGTAAAATTGCAGAAGAACTTGTTACTGCGAGAAATGTATTTACCTTTTTATTATCTTGCTTTCCATTGTCATACATTATTTTCACAGATTATAGGTACACTTTATTTATTAAAATCTTTTCCAGTTGTCATCTGTATTTCCCAAAATACCTGATCTAGCAGACCTTTGCACAGCTCTGCTTCTCTCTACTCCTTCTGCATTTTTTATTTACCACTGGTGCAATGGGGTGTTGTATGTTCACCTTGGGCCTACAGTACTTCAAATAAATTCTCTTTATTCAGTGATGTATCCCTACCTCTCTCCACTTAACAGAACACTTTAAAAGTTAACTGACAGCCATGCTACTGTTTTATAATAATCCTTTACCTTTCAAAATATTAAAGCGGAAAACAAAAAAGAGAACTAGGGGGAAGAAAAGAAGAAGTAAAAGAACTATAGCTTTTTATGAACTTCTGACATAAAGCCTGAAATTATCTATCACTGAGTTCTATTTATTTGTGGAAGAATATGATTTAAGAATTAAGACAAATGCTGTAAGTAGGAAGTCCAATGATACATGTGCTGTTGTTGTCAATATATAATACATTATGTCCACTACTCATTACAGAGAAGTGAAGTTAAAGGCAAAGCAGTAGGGCTTGAGAACCTAATGTTGCAAGCACTCACTGTGAGGGAGTGTGCTTCCTGATGTGTTAAGCAATGAAACAAAAACAGGCAGAAAAATACTTACATGTGCTTGGAGTCACCACTCATCCTCATTCTTTGGATTGTACACCAAAACTGGATGAGATGCATGTGACAGGTACTGCTTGGAGGTAAGAGGGAGTATCTTTGGGATTGATTCCCAGGACATCGATGGTGATGGTTTCCCTGGGATCTCATCACACATGAGCTGGTGAGCCTGGCAGCCAAGTAAGCTTGCAGCATCCCTCACAAGCTTGTCTCTCCCATGGAGGCGGAGGCAGATTCAGATCACCTCAAACCCCCAGTGCCGGACACCCTCCTCATCTCATCAACATGAGCACTGCACCTGAGCTGCTCAGTCCTGAAATGCCTTGAGAACTGTCCAGTTACAGCTGCTGTTGGGAGAAAGTTTATACAGGAATCAGAGAGCAGGGCACATGCCGTGGAGGTCACATTTATCTGAGCCTTTAATTTCCTAATGGAAAAGGATGATGCAGCTTTTTCATTCTGGAGCCAAGGGAGAAAATGTGGCACTGCTAACAACTTTGTAGACAACATGGTTTGCATGATTTCACCAAGAATTAGATGCTTTAATTTTTGATGATAGAGTGTTAAGAATTCCCTTTTGTTAAAAATAGCTTACTCCTATGACTTTGGTTCTTAATAGTTTATCCAGTATTGATTTGAAATATTTTGATAAATGTTCAGAACTTTACAGCCTTATATTTGATAATTTATTTAGCTGCTTAGTATAGAGGTAAGAATGTTCCAAGCAACAGCTCGTTTAAAACTCTACCTATTATTTAGAAGAGACTTGTAATTTTTTGCCACATTCAGTTTAAAAAAGTTCTAAAAAAAAAAAAATACTGCTGCTTCTACTATATTTTTCCCTCTTTTTTTTATTTTATTTAAAGAACTTATGATTCCATTCCTTTTGGTTCTTCTGGGAAAAAGTCTCTTTTTTTTATGAATAGGTCTTTCTTTATCTTGTTTACACTTTTAAAATACCTTTTTAATTTAAGTTGACATAACTGCATCAAGATTTCTAAGTAGAAATTTCAGTAGTTCTTCCTTAATGATACTTTGCCTTCAGGGTGTTTATCTGATAACAGATTCTAAATAAAAGAAGAAGAAGAACAACAACAATAATAATGTAATTTATTTTTGCATTTCCTTCCTCAACCTCCTTTTCCTTCTGAATTAGTCACATTTTTAAGTAGAAAATTTTATGTCTTCTTTTGTTTGGTGTTAATTTCAGGCAACTTTCTATGCTTCTATACTCACAAGTCCCCAGTAGTCCTGAATCTTTGTCATTTGAGACTTTGGATTTCGCTCTCTCTCCTATCACTGTCCTGTCATGATTTTTATGGGAATGAAAACCCAGCTGTCAATTGCAGAAGGAAACACAGTGTGCTTCAGTCAGGTCTCCAGCCTTAACAACTAGCATTCATGATCAAAGGACACCCCCAAAAAGAGGGATTGGATAGTCCTCACAGAACCTGAGTCTTAGTTTATGATGCTAAATAATTGTAAAATCTGATTTCTCAGTTTGAGTTTTGCATATTCACAGCAAGTTGGAAGGAAATAATTAAACTTGGTCTTTTTCAAAGTTCTATAAAATATCATCACTCTGATAAGAAGTACTGTGATATTTCTAAACCTAGAAAATGTCAGCTTCACACTCTGGCCAAAGTTGCCCAAAGGACTAATGAATTTAAAAGAGCAACTGTAGCAGTCTGTTAGGGATATTTTATTTAATATGACATGATGCTTTCCTTTGAAAAAATTTATGAAGCTATACAATAGCAATAAGACACTTTTGCAGTGAATACAGAACAGGCTAACAACTCTCTAAAGAGTTGTTTCGAATGAAATCACCCTACAAGGGTCTCAGAAATCAAGTCCAAGAATATTAAGACTTTTCATTGGTGATTGCAAGGAAAACCTTTCATGATTAATTCATGGGTAATGAAAACATTCATAGTGTGACAAATAAGAGTGAGATCAGGACAGAGTGATCTCCTTTCTAATTTACTGAAAGAACATTTAAACAGTCAATGATAAAATTATACATCCACGTGTAGGAAGGTAAGGTCGTACATTTAGACTAGGAGACTGTAAGACAGAGTCAGCTGAGGGTCAAGGTTTAGCTGAAAAGTACCTAATCCTACCTGGATTTAAAACTAAAGAGATGTTAATGTTAAAGAAGTATATTCACCTCCTTTCACAGAGTAAAGCAAGACTAGTGTTAGAAAGACAGAAAAATTTGAAGCTGCCACTGAAGAGAAACACAAGAATTATCCTGTGACAGAAGAAGTTTGTGTATGTGGAAATGGATTCAAAGAGCATATGCTCCATGGCCATTCCAGACCAGAGGCAAGGTTGCCTGGTGTGTAATTCTGCAATGCATCCTTCTCAAAGGCTTCTTAAAGTTACTGTTCTCCAAGTCGTTCCAGAAGATTACATGTGCTACATTTGGTAGGTCCTGGGGAGCTTTGTGTAGAATATGTGATTCTATTAGCTGAATCAAGGAGTCAGAAAGGAGTGAGAGAGAAGTAAAATGTTGTTGTCATTCAAAACAAACTAAGAACTAGAAATTGTAAGACTGAATATTCCAAAAGGTTAATAAAAGTTAAAGGCTAATATTAGGTTGACAGAGTGACTACTGAGTCATGTTTCGGCAATAATGTAAAAAAAGTAGATGAAAATTGAAGGGAAAAATGCTTAAAGATGCACAAACTTATTCAGAAAATCAGTAGATAATAGATTTCAAGAAGAACTAACACAGCTGCATGAAGATATAGCACAAGGGAAGGCAAAGTTCAATACTGACAAATCCAAGTGTGCTTGGTGATAAGAAGTCTAAATTTATTGTTGGGAAGAAGACAGGAACAAAACAAAAAAGCCTCATGGAAAACCCAGTAGGAAGATTTTCTGGGCACTGCTGTAGTCAAGAAAAAGTAGGTAGAAGAGAATGTAATTTTCTGTCCGTATAACCCTGGTGTAGAGTACAGAAAAGAATTCTCATCTTCATTTTGCCAACACCAAACAGAAAGAGAAAGCTTTTAAAAAAGAGGAACTAAAAGTAGTTAAAAGACTTCTTTAGGAAGAGGCAGCAAAAAGAGTGCATTATGTTTAGGAGAAACATACACAAAACTATGGTTATAAAAATGATTGTCAGGTGCTCCAGTTTCTACTTTCATAATGCAAGAATGAAAGACTTAAATGACACAGAAAGGCAATAAGATCAAAACTGATCAAAAGTGATTTTTAAATAAAGTTGCATGTGGAGCTCATTGTCACAAAACCATCTGAAGGTCTAAAAGATCAGTAGGAATCAGAGTGAAGTTAGACATTTTTCTGAAGGTATATAAATCCCCAGGCAGCAAGGTATAATCCAAATTCTACCTGGCAGGAATTAGAAAGCTGGTTCCTACTTATGAGTTATTCCACAATTGTCACTTTATACATTTTCTTGTGAAACATTAGGGATAATACTTTTAGTTTAAATGCTACAACACCATGAGCATTGAATTTCAAAATGCATCTCTCATGACCACTGATGTGGAAAATTAGCAAGGAGGAGAGTGTGTAGGTCATCACCAAGCTGAAGACAACTGGGTACAGTGGTAGCCAAAAAGGGAAGGATACTCAACATCCGTGTCATACATTTTTGCAGGGCTATTCTAGCTTTGAAAATATAATGACATAAATAGGAAATGTTTGCAGGAAAAAAGAAATTCTACTGGGCAAAATGTTGTAGTAGGAGAAAGAAAACAACAACAAAAAAGACTTTTTGTGTTTAAACCTTTGTTTTTTACCAATAAATTTTCAAGAGTGTCATGGCTTTTCTGTTTGCTTTTCAGAAGTACCAACTGGTGTAATAAAATGTATGAATTCTCCCTCTAAAACTTGACTAGCTCATTTAATATGTGTCAGTTACTGCTCTAAAGAGAAAAAGGCAGTTTTTCTTTTTGAAAGAATGACCTGGCAGCATGAAATATTTCTTTCTGAGGGTTCATTTGGCTCTGTAGTCAAAGCCAGGCTGCTAGACTGCTCACTGGAGCCTTAAAGAGGAGATGATCCCAACAGCCCTTTCCTAGTGATGTCTGAACAGTGCAGGCTTACAGGCTTACAGACAAACCCTAGCTATTCCCTTTGGTTTAAGAGAGAGAAGAGTGATGTCATCCTCTCACTGATAAATACTAATACCAAACTGGAAGTTAAAGTAAATTCCCTACCCCAGAGGATGTTGGATGAAATTCTGAAAACAGTTGAATCAAATAGCAAAAATCCCACAGAGATCAATAGAGACAGAATTTCAGTCTATAAATTTAGATCCTTCCCCAGCTGTAAAAGAACATCATAGGATGGGCTTTCTCTGACTGGCTCTGATATTTTCCTACAGTGTTTGTGAAAAAAGGCTCTTGGTATGTTGACCGCAATAATGTCATTAGATTTATGTTGTATATCAAAATTTCTATTTTGTCTGCTTAGCCTTATATTTTCCATTTACTCTTAGATTTTCTAGATATATTCTTTTTTAACCCTTCCCCATTTTAGTTATCTCTTTCTCTTTAATTTTACGCTTCATGCAATTTTTTTACTTCCCTTGATTCTCTACTCTGCCACACTGGTGACAATTCTTCTTTCTTTGGTTCCCTTCCCTCACTTCCTTATGTTTACACTGTTCAAAGAAGAAATGTAAGACTGTATGAGATGACAATACTCTACCTTGAAGTTATCACTGTGATTCTTTTTAGTTTGGCCATCCAGAAATCTCTTTATCCCTACATACCTTGTAGTTGCTTATATGCTTTAGTGTACCTGTCCCCAGTCTATCAGTCCGATTAATGTCTCAAGAAGATTTTCAGCACTAAAATCTCTTCTACTTTGCTACAAAGCATTTGGCAGATGCATAGCCTCCCTTTTTTTATTTCTACACAAGAGATATTATTTTACTGATTGATGTTCACAACTGTATTTTCACTCCAAGGACCACTACTAATATAAATTTCCCTTCACTTTAATTTATACTTAATTTAATGCCCCATTTCCTTGCTATAGTCAGGCGTAAGTGTTTTACAAATATGACACTGCCTGTGGTTTTTTTACTGAGTCCATCTCCTTTTGCCTCTGAAGATTTCACAGTCACTGGTTCTTCTCTTCTCTCTGCATATTTGTGATATTGTGAAGCTCTGTTTACAATCTCTATTTCACAGGTATCAATACAGAGACACTAAGACACAAATCCATCTCCTGAATAGTCCTTGTCACTCAAAGAATGAGTTGAAAAGCAAGATTCGTGCAGCTAGATGAAATGAAGTCTTGAACCACAGCAACATCTTCCCTCTTTGATACAAAAATTCAATTTAAATGGAAACCAAAACCTATGGCAGACACCAAATATATTTCACTTTACAGAGCTTAACAAGTCAAATCTTTAATAGCTGTATTTTCCTTGTCTTTTTCATGAAAACAGTGCAGTAATCATACAGCTTTCCTAACTGAAATAGAATTATGACTGCAGTTGTCGTTGCATGATTGTGACATAAATATACAAGAAGAAACAGTGACTTTTGTAGTGCAAGTACACTGTATGTTTTAAGATAGATGGGGGTTTAGACCTTTAACCTCCACATGTGAATGCAGTTAATTATACAGCAATAGTAGGGTTCAAGAGGCTTACTGAAAAGGAAATATGAAGTAATTGAAGGAATTTAACCAAGGTTTCTAACATCCCCTTTGCTGTTTGAGACACTAGTTCCCTTTTTAGTTGTCTTCTTAAAAGTTACTATGTCTTGATGTAACCTTGACTTGAAACTATTTATAAAGCACTGTTCATTAATTTATTAGGGTCTCACTTAGATGTTCTTTGTTTCTTCAAGCCTGTGCAATATCCTTGAGTCTCTGCAAGTGACTGTCCTTGTTCATTTCCATGCAATTGTCTTTCTGATGCCCAAAGCTGCCATTCTCCTAAAGAAGTGATGGGCATAACACAGTTCAGAAAATGCCCACCCCCTCTGAAATAATAACAACTAAAGAAAACCCACTCTAAAAACATGACTTCTGGTGGCAGCGGAGGAAATTCCTTGACTCTCATTTCTTTCCATTTGTATCTATCCAGAAGGTCTTTTGGAGTAATTAATAAGGACACTCTGGCTGAAGTCACTCTGATGTGGCCTGCTCAGTCTCTTTCATTGCCACTTGGCAAGGGAGAACTTTCCCTGGCTCATATTAAAAGCATGTCTTCTACAACCACTCAGAATTCAGCGACTTTCTGTTGACCTCTTGTGAAAGAGAGCAGTTCTGTAATGTTCCTGCAGTTTGGGGAAAACCAGGACCTCTCTATTCCACACCTCTTTGTCAGGAATTCATCAGAAAACCATTAGCCTAGCAAAGCACTGGAAGACATATTTTTAAGACAATAATACTGCTCTTACAAATTTATTTAGTACAACATGACGTGTTTGCAGGTGTAGGCTGTCATTATTTGATACCTCACCATTCTTCTCTCTATAGCCTTTTGATAGGCTCTTCTTATGTTTCAGTCTCCTTTTCTTGTCTCAAGAGCAGCCACCAGGGATGTGAACAGAAGACTGACTGACCTTGGTCAGTAGCACTGCTTCACATATGGTCTGTGGCTCAGAAATCATATGGGGTCACAGAAGAGGACAGTCTGTATAATATATCTGCCATATAACAAGAAATCAAACTTCCCTGATGTGAGGGCAAGTTGTACTGTTGTGCTAAATAATGACGCAAGCATTAAGAAAGAAAGAAATTCTTGTTGAATAGAGAAAAAAGTCATGAAAATCTACTATCATTTTTTACTAGTTGAGGGGCAGGATAAAAATAGAGAAATATTTTAGGCCTGTTTATGATCTTGGTTGTTCACTTATAATCTCACTTATAAATAAATAAAGTTTGTAAAAAGCTTTCCTTTTAGACCATTGCAATAATCATCTGAGTGGCTGTATCTACAGACAGCACACATCAGAGAACTCACAGAAAGAAATTTCCTTGCCTTTGCAGTAACTTTTAAAAAGATTCTAAATGTCAGAGCTCCATACAAGAAAACAATCAGATGTCTCCAATACTCTTTAGCAGTTTCAGAAGTCTAGAAGATACAGAAGTACCTTTTTATAAATACTCAAAAGAAGGCCATAGTCCTCAGTTACAGAGGACTTTGTTACCTGGAGAATCCCTCTCCACTTTACTGTAGCTTTGCTTACTGATTACATGAATGGAAATTAGTGGCAGCTCTTTTCAATATGCTACAAATAGAAATGCTTTAAATAGAAGGAAAGTTCCCTTCTTCTGCCACTCAAGAGCTCAGGCAGGGCTTCTCTGGAGGAGACAGACGTGACGCTGCCTCTCATGTACTTCACTTCTGTTCTATCAACTCTTTTTTCACTCTCAAATAAGCCAATCAGATATTCTGACCACAAATGGCCAGTTATCCTTTGCCTATAAAAGGAATATGGGGAAGCCTTTTTTTCTTTAAGTGAAGTCCCTATAACGAATGTAATAAGGACCAAACCAATAAGATTCTGTAGCACTTAGACAATAATCAGTAGAAGTGGATGAGAAATGCTACTCTTTTTCTAACCACCTCAACTGCCCTTCAGAGGCTTAGCATAAATGTGTTCATTACAGCACAATTCCATAAAGGAAGATCCATTTTTGCTAATTTCAAGATTTCTGACAACCTATTTAATACAGTTTGTTCTTCTTTCAATTCTTCTGTCTCTTCAGAAAGGTGTAGTTGAGGGGGGACAATCCCTTTCAAAAAAGATTTGTGAACTCTTCTCCCTGTTTGTCAGAAATCTGGAATTTCAATCCCTTCCAATAAGTTCTGCCTGGCACTATGGTCCTTCGTGCTTCATTCATTAAAAATAGCAATGCAGCATCATGAATAAATCCTTTGGGATTCCGCATTAAATGCAGAGTCTTGCATCCTGGGCTGGCTTACATCTGTGTAGCCTTTTGATGTCTCTTGGCACACCACAGCAGCTGTCCCTTGTAGTAGGCATTTGAATTGATTAACATGCCTGCTCCTATTTTATTTCCCTCCTGCTCTCTGGGCTTCACCCTTAAAGATTTACTGCATTTTGGAGGGGTGACGCACTCTGTAGATGCTCTGAGGACAACATAATTGCTGAATCAAAACCCCCCATGAGAATGTGAGCTTTGAACTTTGCTTTCAAGATTTAAATTCTCTATTTCTCAGCATATGTATAACAGATTGTCAGAGAATAATCTCCTAATAAGATGCCTGTAGATAAACAGGGGAAAAGAGAGGAGCAGTCCTTTAAAATATTGCCCACTGAAATTCAGACAGTAAATTTTCAGTCCAGCAAATAATTAAACACATAAATAGTCACATGAACTTGGGACTACTCATATACCCAGTTATATGTGTATAAGCATTTGCACTACTGGGATTTAGTAATAATAATCTAATTAAACAAAAGCAAAACAAAAATGGTTAGCAACCCAAACTGGATTGAGTCGCTGTCAGAACTGTGCTATAGTTGTCAACTACTGCTATTCTGGACTGGAGATGTAAATCAAAATTCCTCCTTTCATTAGGTGTGGATTCCAGTGTTTTATTTTGCACTATCTAGTGGCATTAACATATTTTAAGAACTATCAAAGAGAAGATTCTTAGAGGATCTATGGTTGCTAGGAAACTGGTACTTCGTCCTGCAAATCTTTCGCACTGCAAAGAGCAAACTGGCAATAATCAGGTTTCCTGCCAGACAGCACTCAAACAACTGAAGTTTATGGCTTATTTTTTTAGAATTGTGATTTAAGCTTAAGTTTGTAGAACAGGAAAATTTAAGGGTTGTTGGATTTCTCCAAGTAGGTATTTTATCTTGTATCTATATTACAGCACTCTTAAATCCTTTTTTAATCAATAATACCTTGGGTGTCTGATATCTAGAAACTTGTTTTCATTGTGCTCACAAGTTTCTGCCAGCACAGAAAGTGCTGAGCTCATTTAAGACAGCTCCAAGGGAAAGTTTTGCCATCCCCACCCTTGCCATTTCCATTCCCTTAGACTGTCTGCACCCAGAGCAACCTCAAACTAGCACCTTTACCACCTGCAGCTTTGGACATCCCATCTTACAGCTAGGGCAACAGCAAGTGCATTGGTCTCCCCAGCACCTAAAGATCTCTGGATATATGGACTCAGTGACAGGAGCGCCACAGTGGAGTTTTTGCCACATTGATTGCATCTCGTAATTTTAACTTAATTAAAAGAAATATCCCATATCTGCTAAATCAGAGTGATTTTATTACAGTGACTGAAAGGGCGTAGTAAGAATTTTGGAAATCAGAAATCACTGAGATTTATAATTTGGTGATCTTTGAAATTCTGCATTCTTTATGACCCAGGAGCTCTGCTAAGCCAAAGAGCACACTATTTTCAATGAAATAACCCTTGTGATGAGAACTGTATATGGGTTTTATGCTCTACTGGATCATTGCCTTTAGTACTCTTTAAATAGGTATGTGTTACAAAGGTATTCACCTATGAAGAATAATGTCTACTTTCTCATTCATGGCTTTTCAGTTATTCAATGTAACATCAGAATATTAAACCTCAATTTGTAGCCCACTGGAGCCAGGGTTTTCATGGATTTTGATCCTGATACTGTTTAACTGCAAATGCCTTCACTTCTTAACATACACCAGGTCAGAATAGTGTTCTGATCTGATCCTTCACTGTCCTCATCTAACACTACAGCCAGACTCTTTTCTCCTCTTGTAACTGTAAGGGTATTTGAACAAAAGTTCCTGTGGAGACAAAATGGTCATGAGAGAGGAAAAAAGGGCAAAATTCTAGCTGAATTCACAGTGTAGGTGACTGTCATTCCTTTCAGAAAATCTACAACTTCCCCCACCTTCTACTTATTCTGTAATGATTCAAACCCAGCCTGTAATTATATTTAAGTACTTTATAATTTCAATCTAAAACCTGACAGTTCCATGCAATTAAATGTCCTGAATGTGGTATTTGTCCCCCACTATGGTAAGATTATATAGTAATAGTAGCAATGAACATGGCTGAATCATTGACAAATTCAGCCTTAACTATCTTCTCTTGCTTGCCTTGACAACTAGACTATTGAATTCCAACAGTATGAAATCTAAAAATAGCACTGTGTGAAGAAAGACTGCAAGCAAAGCCACTAGATAATACAGGCTCAATGCTCCCGTGAAATGTGACACGTGCAAAAGCCAGATGTAATTTTAACAATACAGCTTCCTTTTCGACAAAGGAATCTCCAGAGTCTGATTTAATGTCTCCACAGTAAAGCCTAACAATTCCACATTTTGTGTAGGAGTAAGAACAGACTTCTTCAAACTCTCAGAAAAGAACCCCTGAGAAGAATGCTAATGCACAGTGCAGTGAAAATAAAAAGACCTCTTATGACCCTGTAGCAATTAAGACACCATCCAAGTACAGCATAGAAGTCACCTTATACTTAAAATTATTACAATTACACCAGTGGACTCAGCAATGCTGACACACACCAGTAATATTGTGGTTTTGTAGAAACAAAAATCACTACACATCAGGAAATACTTTACCTTACTTACTAGACAATACCGGAGTGAGTATCTGGCTGGCTCTTAGGCAGGAGTGCAGAGAGGAGCTGGCAAAAGCTTTTCTTACTTTCATACCCCGCCTAAAAAGTAGTGAAGAAAGAGACAGATTAAGGAGTTAGCAAATTAGCTGGAGGCTTGGGAGAGTAAAGTTCCAGTCTGTTCTACCTCTTAACATCACTGTCTGGCCTTAGGACTGCCTTAAGGAACTCAAGCTTTCTGTAAAATAAATACTTCTATCTTATCTAGCAGATTAATTTTATGGCAATAAATATTCACCACCTTAAGGCTCTCAGTGAGTTCTCTATATAAATACATCTATATATTATATAGATATATATTATGAATATATAATGATACCTCATCATCTCTTCACCTCTAGGTGGATAGCAGAAAACACTATAATTTAACAAAGAAAGACTGAGACATGCTTGTTTTACAGGAGCATAATTTGCTTATATACTAAGAAAACTGAGAGCAAAAATGCACCAAGAAGGTTTTTCACTGATGTAAAAAGAAAACCAGCATCAACAAACAGCACTTCTATGAATAGGATCTCCCATATTTATACTTTCCTGGCACATAAGCCAAAGTGGTGACTAGAACAAGTTCATTCGATTCAAGTAACTTCCTAATTCTCTTCTAGTCTGCCGTGGTTTTGGGGAGATTTTTTTTGTCTCATCCATAATATTATTAGGAAGATCCTATTCCTTTGGTAAAGAGAGAGACTGGTTTGAAGGAGGAAGATCAAAGATCTCCTTAATATTATTCTCTGGCCTCATTCTTTTATTGCTTAAGTAAAGTTCTCTTAAACAATTACAGGCAAAAATCCAAATGGTCTATCATAGGCCATGGCTTTTTATTCACTGGAATAACTGTTGTTCCAGAAATAGATGTAGCACCACTGGCATGACTTTGAAGCCCCTCACATGTTGGTTGGAAGCAGGATGAAAAATAGGGGGAATCAATAAACAGATACTGTTTTCCACCAGTGCTGTGACAGGAGAAGTGAAAGCTTTGAAATTCGCCTTTCTTTTGAAGAAAATATCTGTGATACTGTCTGGGTTTATAGCTGCACCTTGTTTATTTTACTCTTCCCTGTCCACAAGACAAGTTCATAAGTGACAAAAGTCATGAACACAAATGTCCTAGTTTTAGGAGACTTACTCAACTCCCCAGTGTATGGGTACCAGGGAAGCAATGGTGCCTTAGGAACTGACTCATGTCGAAGGCAGTAAAGTATAGAAAAATTCTGTTTGTGGAAGAAATATTTACACTGATTTACGTTGTCCTTTATCTGTGGACTCAGAAGACTCAGGAGGAACCATGAAAGGTGTCTAGGCTGTCCTCCTGCCCCAAGGGAAGTTGTATGTAAATTCGTCCTATCTTTATGGGACATCTCACAGTTATTATGGGAAATTCCCTTGGTACAAAACTATCTCTGTGATTAAAATAATCCCCCCAACATTTTCTCCACATTTTTGTCTTCGCCTTGAATCCATTATCTCCTATTCAATCCACCCTCAACAGGAAAAATGATTAATTTTCTTTCTCTTTACAACCATTCTTGCCCTGTTTGGAAAAAAAAAAAAAATCTTTACTGATTGCATTCTTAGTTTTGCTAGAAAGTTTTTTGGCTGTCTTAGCATTCCTTGCCTTCCTCTGAACCTTTCTTTTGGGAATGGTGCTGAACACATGGTACCATGATAAGAAGACTGAAAAGGGAAGTTTTGTTTAACAGGACCCCATATGATTTATCACCTAGATAGATATAGATGTAGTTAAAACATAAAATGCATGTTTTGTAACAAACAGAGTTCTACAAGTGTAGGATGTATGAATTTTGCAGATCTGCTCTCCCTCTCATCTCTCTCTCCCACCTTCCGTCGTCAACATTCATGAACAAAACATCTTCATTATGTAGGGACATATGTAGAGGTATAAAGATGCAATCACAGAAGTTCACAGGAGCAGCTGTGTTAGAATTCATATACCATCCTGGGTCATAACAACCCAAGCTTTGGTCCCACTCAGTAGGAAGCCATCCTTAACCAGTCAGGAGTCAGTGCAGCAGGATATTGCAGTTCCTCCTGACTGTCTCAGATATCACTTTATAATCTCTATTGGCAAACAGGAGCTTTTTTAGCAAGTTAAATGTAGCTAAATGCTTTAATATCACATCTGTAATTGCAGTTATGAATGTCTGTATTATAGTCACCCATATATGTATAGTGGCAATGTCCAGTCAGTAGTCTTATGTATTAGTTTAAGAGACATATGTTCTGTTTAGTCAACTAGATTGCATTTTCCTCTGGCTCCTCAGTCTCCACTCATGATATTTACAATTACGCTGTAGCTGGTGGGGTCACACTAGAGTCATACTAGCTGGAACTGAAGTGTACAGAGGGTCAGTTGGGCAAGCAGTGTGGCTTCACCTCACTATTTTACCCTTTTGTAATGTTGTATGATGCTGAACAACTGTAAAGAAAACAGTTCATCGATCTGTTCTCACAAGCACTGCTGTGTCTCTGCATCATAAAGGAAACAAAAATACGGTACATATCTGTCTCGATTTCAGTTGGTCAGACTGCCTGGGAACAGCTTTTCTCTTCATATGAGCACTTTGTACAGCTCCCAGCACTGTGGATCCTCATCTTTGCTGATGACTACAAGGATTATTTTAATAAAAACCAAGCTTTTAACCACATTAGTTAAATGTATCGGTTCAAATAATCTGATTAAGAAGAAGTATACTGAACAATTCATGTGAAGTCTGAACTGTCATTTTAAGGCAGGAAGGGTCCTGTTTTCAATAGTCTTTATTCAGGTTTCAGTGGATGGTGTGCCAAGTGGCATGAGGAAGAGGTGTAGATTCTTTTGGGACCATTTTTTGAGAGGGACTACTACACTTCATGCTTCTTGAGGATACTGGGTATGACAGAAATCAGCTTGACTCATGGAAACAGCTCCTTAAAAGCAGAACACCTAGTGGTATAAATCAGCAAGACTTGATTTCACTGGAGCTCTGCTAATTTACTCCTGTTGGGATTCTGGCTCTGACACTTTACGGAGTGAAAATGAAGCTAAGGAACCAAAACAGTGATTCTAAAATATTAGGAAATAAAACAGTTTGAGAATGCTATGTTTTCCCAGCCATGTAAAAGAGAAGTAGGTTACAGTTTCAATTTAATTTGTGGTTATTTGACACACATTCAGACAAGCAATATGTGCCATGGAGGATTTAAACGTCTATTCTGAGAAAAATTTCCAGTATTTCTTTTTATCTTATTTCTGTTGTGATTATTCCTTAGTCTCTTTCTACCAAAATTTCAATGAAGTTGGAACTTACAAATTATTTTTAATACACTAGTTCTGAAAAGGTCTTCAACAATACAGACAGAAAAATAAAAATGATGGAAGACTTATTGTATGTTGAATGTCAAACAGAAGTTCAGGATGACTTGGACGTTGCCCAGTTATTAAAGGGATTCCCTGCCTCATCCTTCAGTAAGAATGATAGTGAACAGGGAATAATTGGAGGATATCTGAGTAAGGATGAGGAGGGTTTAACAGAAATCTTCTGTTAACAGAAACCATAATTAAAGCAGATTCAAACTAAGACTCTTCACTCTGGTGATATCAAGAATCCTGTGGTAATCCCCAGCCAAAAATCCTGATCAATTGACACATGAAACAGCAGGCTCAGAAGCAAAGCTTTTCACTGTGTGAGATGGTACAAATATATTCTAAGTGGTAAGGAGAAAATGTAACATGAAGTGGAGCGAAGGCTTCATGGTCAAGCAAGCTGAGCGATCAAGGATGCAGAGAAGTGGCATAAAACACAAATGTTCTGGTACAAGTAACTTTTTTTTAAGAGAAGCAATTTCATACTCAAGGAGCGAGTTCTGATCTATCTAGATTTGCATGAAGCAGTTCATAAAGTCCTTAGTTGAGAATTACTGTCTAAAATTTATAAAATGGAGAGTAATTCAAGATTATTAACCTGAATGAAAACTGTCTGTAAAACAAAAAAATAATATGTTAAAAAGGAAGTCTGTCAGGTTGAGAAGGGGTTATTGGAACTTAGGAAGAAGGTTTTAGACATACATTGTTTCAAATACTTGCTAGCAACTTTGAGCCAATAAAGAGGTTTGCATAAATAATGAAGGTATTCTGAGGCTCAGTGCTCACCAATTCTAAGGTATTGCCAACAGCTTGGAAGCTCATGTAAGAACTGCTGTATTTATAAGCAGAGTAATGGAAACTGATTTTTAATTTAAAACAAAGCCATCCACATAAAGATTTCATGTTACGGAGCTCATCACTTGGCAGTAGCAGAGAAAGAGAGATCTAGTTGTACTGTTAGACTGTAAAATAGTTACGAGCCTCCAGTGTGAGAGAACCACAAGGAATCTGAGACAAGCCTAAAATGTACTGCAGATTATTTTCTTTTGAGTCGCTGAAGCATTCACATTATTATACAAGGTACTGCCAAGGTTGTTTGTACATGATATAGACTCTGATCACCCACTTTCAAATCAGATTTAAGGTAATTTTGGAACAGATACAGAGAAGGGATACTGAAATGACTAGGGGAAAGGAGTATGATCTTCTGAGAGCAGTCAAAGAAACACATCTTATTTTCCTTCTCAAATAAAACATCTCTTCATAAATACATATGGTAATGTAAAAAGGTGGGGGTGATGAGCTTTAAACATAAAATTGGTACAACATCAAACAGACAACTGGTCATACCAAATTTAACATGGTTAAAATCACTCTCTCATTTCAATCACCTTAGTAGTGTTCAGAAAAACATAGGGAAAAAAAAATCCAGCTGTTTCAAGATGGATCCCAGCAGCCTTATGGACATTGCATGACAAAGTAGTGATGCTTTGGTACAGTGTGAAAATTTTGGATGTTGAACTTAGACATCTGCTCTAAGAATTAAAAAGACAATTTCTGTATTTCTTTACTGAGTTAGGTCCATTTATTCTATATCTTTACTGTATGCAGTTAGACCCAAGCATCTGGGTTTTTATTTATCATTTAATTTTGCTGTAGAGGATTTATTCTTTCAGCCTAGGAAATATCAAAAGTTGGTCCCAGATAGGGAGGGAATGCTGGGAATGTGCAATGGTAGTGTTGAGAGATTTGGGGTGACCTACTTGTTGTTACTTATGCCTAAACTGGTTGACTAATGCTTTTCCTCATGTCAGACATGCAAAACCCACACAGCTGCATGAAACCGTCCCATTCTTTCTAATATGTGTGGTGTTCCTCTTCCCAAGGGAAAATGTCCAATGGTCTCAACGAGTTTTGGTTGTTAGTCTTGGCATCTTCTGCCTTCTTCCCTCAGTGTTAAGCTTCTTCACCTTTAATATATTGACTGTCTTTAGATGGTCTGAGAAGAGTGGAGGTGCTTTATGGCCCATGGTGTGGAGATACACTTGGAGGACGTGCTTTCTGAAAAAGATATCTGATACAGTATATATGTATTAGAGTGGCAACTGTGGAGACTTGGACTCAATTTTCTGTGTATCTCCATGACAATTTCAGGCAAGAGTTTTATAGAGAGATTCTTCTTTTTTTGTAAACATCTATCAGATACCCTCGGTACATGAAGCCAAATCAAATGCAGGAGGACATTTCCTCCAGTTTTATTAAAGTTTCTATAGATTAAATTTTAGTCTTTCTTCTGTCAGTGTTTGTGATACCTTAAAACCTATAAAAGAAATCTCTAAAAATTGATTGAGAGTCTAATTAAAGATTGATCCTATCAAATTATATAGTCTGTAATTTTTGTTAAATTAAATCTTTAACACTTGCACTCTATAGGAAAAGAAAGCAAAAGGGCCACAGCAGTTCCTATCAATAAAACTTAGTACAAATGCAAGCACAAAAGAAATGTTGAAGTAATACAGTTGGATTGAAAACATGTGGCAGTTTATAAATATGCCAGAAGTCCAGATGACTTTAGTTGTGAGTGAACTCTAATTTACAGCTTTCTCCACCACAGAAATAAAAGTAACTTCCACAATAATAAAGTCTGAGTAAAAACAGACTGAATGAGTAACTTCCTGCTGCTCTTTCTTTTCTTGTACATTTGGTAGCAACAAGCCAACATCCCAATCCAAAGTCCACTGAACACAATGGGAAGAATTGGTGAGCACTGAGCCAGGCTCTGGATCTTGTCCCTCCCTCTAAAACTAAATAGCTCTTTCCAAAAAGTAATAATTAAAATTAAAAATTCACCTCCAGGGTACCCCTCTTTTTTGACATATACATTAGGAAGATGCAAAAGGATGAAAATTAACATCAAGATCTTAGGGGAAGGAAATTTCATTAGACATCTGGAAGATCTGAAATCTCATGATTGCTTGTCCCTCAGAAAGTGGTCATACAGGAGAGGAAATAAAACATAAACACAATTTAAACTGAATAGAATGATAGATAGACCGTCAGCATGACTTTTTATTTTGTTTAAAAAGGTTTTTGTTCAATAATCAATACTATAGATATAACAAAAATATCAAAGAACATATATAATGCTATATAAAATTTTATGTATGTCGGTGACTAAGAACATTCTGCCATCATCTTGAAGTTGCTTGACTCATTAATGAAACATGGAAAGAAAAAATTAGGGGATCACAATATTCTTCATTCATGCTGTTGACTTGAAAACAACTAAGGTTGTCATGCTGTCTGAAAAACAATAACTATATTCTAAAGGGGAAAAAAGCCACAGTTAGATTTCCTAGGGTTTCCATTAACAGCATCCGTGCTTTCATCCAAGCCAGCAAATGACTTTGTTCTCAAAGAATATAAAAAAATATCAACTTGAAATCTAGAATAAGTGGGGGGGGGGATTATATTAAAAAAAAAAAATAAATAGCTGATTTTTTTTTTTAATATCTGCTACAAAATGGACTTTTAAATGTTCAGCACTTCCAGAAAAGGAGAATCTTGGCAGTTCAGTTGTTTTACACTTGCTTCCTTCAAAAACTTGAAAAAAAATCAGGTCTCTACCAGTACGTTTAAGTATTGCCTGAAAGTCCTTCCAGGCAAAGTTGCCACACCAAGTATTTCTGTAAAAAGTAAAATCTTCAAACCAGTCTCAGTATTTTAAGTAAGAGACTGTATATGAAAATGTAGGCCAAGCTTTTTGTTAAAAGCAAAAATTGTTATTTTTAGGCTGATTAAATAAATTCTTTAGTCACACTGCATTGATATAATTTAAAAAATAAAAAAAACCAACAGGTAAATAAGTCACACCTGATATTTTTGTAATTAAAGGTAGTTACTATTTTAATTTTAAATATTTCATTAAAAAAAATCACACAGCTTTAATCACTGCTCAGTTTAGGTATCAAGAGTTACTTGACATGAATCAACACACTATCAAGCAGCAATTTATGAATGACATAACATTAAGGACATTCTTACACCAACCTTTACTTCACTCTTTCTGCTTGAAATATGTCCCACAAGACTTTCAGGAAAAGATTGGTTCTAAAAGTGGCCATTTCAGAGCTGTTTGGAATATAGTTTAAGATCAATTTAGTAGGATATTTCAGACTTCATAGAGAGCAGTGGGAGGATGATGTAACCTCTAAACTTCCACAGGCTAAATCAATGGCAGGGATCTGGCTACGAAAAGCAATTTTGCCTTAGTAAAAATGTCACCTTGTGGCAACAGAGCTGTTTTAGAAAACCACAGACTTTTAAAATACTTGTGAGTTGCTAAGGCTTTTTTTGGGGAAAAAAGAAACAAAATAAAAATTAAAAAGGGAGAAGAGGAAGGAAAGGAAGAAAAAGAAGAAAAAAAGAAAAGACAAATTAAAGGGATAAAAAAAGGACCTTCCTAAGGAACACAACTCTTTGAGAAAATAAACTGCTTGGAATTAAAGCTATATTTCTACAGATGCTCCTATCTTTGCTTTCACTGTTTCTAGTTTCTCTATGCTCATTTGACTCTAGCCTGAGAGGTAGGGCATTACCCTGAAGAACACACAAACTCTAGTCCTATCGTGCTCCTATTTATTTACTAGAAGTGGCTCCCCATCAAAAGATGTAACAGAGCAGTTACATTGCAGTGCTGCAGCCCAGAAAGGCCTCTGACCTGAGTCAGAGCATTCTTCTTGAGGAGGATTGATATGAACCCATTGCTGCCACATCAGAGAGAAGCCATCTCTTTACTTCACAGACTGTCAAGGAAAGGCTGAGGAGAACATCCTTGCTGGTCCAAAAGAAAATTAACCCTGTTACATGAAACAAGCAGCTTTTACTGTGAGGAGGTAAAAAACCAGCCCTGCCAGGAAAAAAAAATAATTGCAGCTTGGTTTAGGTTTCTTGTTTGTTTTGGTGTTAGACATTTGTTGTGGGTTTTTTCCCCCATTAATTTCCTATCAGGATTGGCAGCCAATGACTCACCTGCATTCACAGATGAGTATCACCAGAACATCAATCTACAGCTTCTCTTCTCCATCTTTTGCTTTAATCACAGAAAGCAACCCCCACACTGACCCCATGAGTGCAGAAATATTCAAAGCACTAGATAAACACAAGGCCAGGTAGCTTCCCCTTATGTCTGCAGATATTGCCACAACAGAAGTTCTGAAATCAGATACTCTAAGTACCCTGCCTTCTTGGGCGACTCCCAGAGTTCAAGGCAAAGCAACAGTAAGTAGCCCTGAAGAAAACTATGTCCAATCTCCCCAGAATGACAGCAACATGATGATTAGGACAGTTTATGAAAGTCCATCTCTGGAGAGCCAAACTGGCAAGTTCATGGGGTCTGTCAGTAGCTTCTCACGCCTGAGTGGTTCATTTTCTGACCAGTAATGTTGAAACTATTTCCTGCATACCACTGAATATGCATGGATTCAATGGATAGATATAAATAAGAGAAAGAAATTACGGGTGCCTAGGTTAGATTTTTAATCTCAAAATCTGAGATTTATCACAGGCAACCTTGTGATTCCAACAGATATTACAAGGACCATGTAAACACGTATTACATATGTTACTAGAAACTGAGGACGGGTTTTCCTGCAGTTGGTTTCCTATGTATCAAGTTATGGTGAATGCCTAAAATCTTTAATGTTTGTCATCAGAAATTACCATGCAAACACCAGCCTGACTGATATCTTATCTAGTGAGCAAATCAAAAGTAAATGAGGAAGAGGGAAGACCTGTGACCCAATGAAGTACCAATAATTTGTCACTTGGGATGTTTTAGCGGCAGTTTGACAAATTTCCTGCTGGTTAACTGATTAAATTTACATTTCTCTATTTTTAATCTTTAATTTATTTCATGCTCAGATATGATTGTTAGCCATTAATCAATAAGATTTAAAGTGTTCATGATTAATGGCCAATGCTCTCAGTATAAATAAGAGATTCTGTGATGCTGGGATTTATCTGGCTCTGGAGATTGCAGGATTGCTCGAGTACTCATTCCTTAGTTACAATGAAGCGGGACTGGGAGGATTGATGAGATTTTGTGCCAGTGTTGTGCTAAAATGAAATGGAAGCAGCTATTAAGGATCTGTGCAAGATAATGATGAAAAAGAAGCCAAAGGGTTAAAGAGACTATGCTTTTGATATAAGTAATGTCAGAGAGATTAATGAGTCTCCGTGCTATAGATAAGTAGGGATTTACAGCATCTATACGGCAAAAAGAAACCAGGCAGATTAATGCAATGACCACCCACGGCTGTGCCGGGTCTGTGGAGGTGCAAGGAGAGCCTCTCTCTCTATGGGAGAGCCGAGCCGCGGGTAAAGGGTTAACGGGAGCCTGGCGCGGCGGGGCAGGGACCGGAGGAGGTACCGGGGCTGGGATCTCCAGCGCGGGTCAGCAGCAGCGAAAGGGTTAACGAAACGCTTCCATGCCTTGAGATGCTAATTGTCAAGATAGTGTATTACTTGGGGAAAGTAATTTGATTACTCGAAACTCCCACTAAGGAGGCAAGCTTGTGTCCTTCCATCTGTCGGGCTCTGTGAAAGATGATGAATTGAGCTCCAAATTCACGTGTGATGAAGTCACTGTCGTTCCCCGCCAGCCCAGCCCGCTGCCATGCCCACCGCGCAGAGGGTAGCACCGCATTTCAACTTTCCCTCGGAAACCCAGGAGGCACAGTAACCTGTTACTTGCTGCTGCTTGCTTTTTTTTTTTTTTTTTTTTTTCCCCCCCCGTTTTCTGCCTCAGCGCTACAACTGAGTCATTCTGGTGCCCATGGCTCGTGGGTATACAGGGCTCCCACCGCGCGCGGCTCTATTCCCCACTTCAGCTGTCAGTGTTATTTTCGGCTAATGCAGATGTGGGGTTCGCTTGCCGGCGCTTTGTAGCCACTTGTCGAGAACCATTGGGAAAGCCTTAACTATGCATAAATCTGCAGAGTGAATGTTTTCTTTCATTCACTTGCTCCTATTATTTGATTTCTTGTAGGCCTCTGCAGCAGAAATGGAGAAAATAAGGTAAGTGAGACAGTTTATTTACATCTCATTATAGAGAAGAAATGTTCTGTTGCACAATGCACGAAACAGGCTCTTGGAAAATATTTTGCTTAATATGATCAGAGTAAAATACTGGATTGCATGATGATGCAAGGCAAGCTGTGCTATAGAGACAAAAGAAAAGGAATGTGATTGTTCTAGTAAATCTGTTTCGCAGGGATGTCAATTCAGAAAGGATGTTTTACTCACAAACATGTTTTATTGCCAGATGCAGAGCATATTTGATTATATAAATGTTGTAGCCACTTGTCCATTTACTGCAAGAGCTTGCCATTCTATTTAATGAGGAAAGTGGATCAATAATTCATGAAAAAGCTGAAGAAAATATAGGCTTGACTTCAAAGCATCTAATTACTGTGGTTTGTTTCAATACAGCACTGTAACACTGGTGTTCGATTTTTGTTTTATATTGTATACCAGCCAGATAAATCTTGTCTCCTCTGTGTTTAAAATGTTGTCATACTGTACCAGTTTCTCAGCACATCTCCCTGCTTTAAGCAAAAGGAGATGGGTTTTATAACATAAGTTTTCCATCTCATGTCCTAGTGCAAGTCTGCTTTGGGGGATATTGCTTTTGTGTATGTTGTTGAGAAAGAAAAAGAAAGAAGAAAGCATTTTAGCCCTTTTTAATAAATAAATTCAAAATTACTAAAATCTTGTCTATTAACACATTTTCAAAGTGATAGGTAAGAGCTGAACTTTTTACTACCCTTTCAATACTTTATGGAACTTATTTTCTTAATCAAAACCACTGGCTATGATCTTATTTGTTTTTATTGAGCAAGCCCTAATTCCTTCTCTGAACCTGGTAACTCTGGTTAGTGTCAACTGTTGTCCAAGAACAACTTTTTCGTTTCCTTCAGTTTGGAATGGCTATCCTGAGCTATTAGAAATGCAGAAAAGTTCTAGAATTCTAGAAATACTTGGAGAAGAAGTGGCAAATGCAAAAGGACAGAAATTTGACCAAGTATTCCATGAATTCTGGGCTGGAAACAGAATCCTGTCTTTCTTTTGAGTAAAAGGAGGTTAAATCTCTTACAGTGGACTTGAAGACGTCTGAAAGTTTATAATAGAATATATATTTTAAAGCACTTCAGTTGAACATATTTTGTAGTGTCTCATGACAATGAAAGTACTGAAAGAAAAACACTGTGCAACATATTATGGATTTGCATGTATATAAGCACTATAATGTTTAAGCTGTGAGTTTTTCCTGAGTAATTCCTGAGAAAGTGCCTCAGTGCATGGACCTGTGTTTAGTAAAAACTCCAAACAAGACCACCTATGGTATATGCACATTCATGTCATTAATAACTCTCTTAGAAGATGCAAACAAATATATATTTACATGTTTGCTTGATAAGCAGGTGTGCACAAATGCAATACAGTACTTGTAATACTTTCCTGAGCATACTTTGGCCTCTGCTTTTAATAGACAGGCTCTTGCTACATTTGCAATAATGGGCTTCACAGCCCAGGAGAACAAGTGGAATGTGTTGAAAGAAAAAGAAAGAATTTGCTTTGACGAGAATAAATATCCATAAAATTCCATTTTCCTAGCACTGTAATTTTGCAGCTGTCAGCCATACAACAGTCCTTACCTCAGTATTCCTTGAGTACTACATAGATGGAAAAGCCCATACTGCCCCACTGAAGGAAATAGGAGCTTAGCTTGTAACTCCAAAAAGAGAAAGATCAGGCTCTCTCAGGAGTTTGTTAAAGAAATTTTCTGTTAACAGTTCTTATGTGCAGAAGTTAATTCTGACAGATGTTTGTCCCCATCACCCAAGCAGATGCAAAGCCAGTGCAAGGGTTCTCTGTGCTCCTGGGTAGAAGAGAGAGCTGGGCAGGGAGAGATCTGGCAGGACCCAGGGAAGAAGCTGCACTGCTCCATCCAAAACTTTTCCAGGCTCCCTGTCTACAGGCATTCTCTTGGATGCAAACTAAAAGAATCCTCAGCAGTTTAAGGAAACTATCCGCAGTCATTATTTTAAATAGCTGGTGAACTTACAGCCATGAGAGAATTAGATTTTTTTCTAAATTTATCCAAGTCTGGCACCCAGGTAAAACCCAAAATATCCTGTGTTTTAACCACAGGTCATGAAGAGAGATAATCTAAAGCTTGGAAAAGAAAGAAAGGAAAAAAGAGAAAAATGGCAGGCTGGGAGGAAAGAAGTTGGGGTTTTTTGTTTGTTTGTTTGGGGTTTTTTTGCTACATGCAGAAACCAGTGTAACATCATTGAAAAAGCCATTCCTACATAATACTTGAGTTTGTTCTGCCCTGTCTCCTGTGCCCAACTCTTTCCTCACTCTAGTTTTGCTAACAGCTTAGGATATGCCATCCCATATCACCTGGGATGGTGTTTGCCCAAGGACTAGAGGGTGAGCCCACATCAGTTGTGGAGCTGGGGTGCACTGAGGGTACAAGACTCATGTGAAAGAGGGAGGAGAAGGGGGTCTGGAATGAGCAAAAAGGAAACAAACCAAAGCCTTGTTACAGAAACAGGAGAAGAGGAGAAAGGTGGATAACCACAGAACAGTGCAGCCAGGTTGAAAAACGTCAGGGTTAGAGAAATATAGGTTTGCATTCCACAATGCAGTTCAAGAGAAGAAAGTCTTTTAAATATGAAGAATAGGTACATAGAATCACACTTTTCAGAGATGCTGCTGACTGTCCTTGGGAGGCCACAGAGCCAAATATATTAAGAAGGCAGCACTGGAAGTCTTTGGGCACTTTGCACATTCTCCAACCCAGGAGAATGGGGATGCATCTGAGACATCCCCAAGGACTGGGTGGCCAGGCCCATTCAGAGAGAGGGGCAAATGCAGGAGCCTGAAAAATTGATCCACTGGTGACCCATGCTTTCTTCAGCCATAAAATTCACTGAGCCAGGGCAGCACAAGCAAAAGTGCAGCAAACTTAATACATCCCTTAGTGTGACATTCCTTCACTGAGAATCCAGCCAGAAAGATGCAATTCGTCTCACGTAACACAGTAATAATTCCTCTTGCAGACCAAGGAGCTGCTACGACCTGCAATGTCACATGCTGCCCTTTTCAGCAGGGGCTTGCTGTGACAGCGTTATGTGTGGAAGGAGCAGTAGGAAACAGAGGTGGGAGGTTATCAGTATTTAGCCTGACAGAGGGACAACTTCCTCTAGAAGTGGAAACATGCTATTTTATGCTAAAACTTTGACTAGAAGAATCAGTTACTGCAATGAGGTCTTCTCACTGTGGATGATTCTTAGCAGTATATAGTGTTTATTACATCTCAAGGTACCAATACATTAGGCAGAAGTAAGGCTAACTACTAATCACAAACCTCTTGAGGATCTGCATTTATGTAGGTTGGCTGTATATGGTTATACAGACACTTTAAACATTAATTACTTCTGACTCTAACCTTTTAAATACAGCTTTTTTGGATCTGGTTCTTTTTTCATGCCTATAAATAAGGACTGAAAATCTTGGTTAATTAAAGTGAATTTCAAATATACCTATACTATCTTATTTTGACTCAGTAATGTGCTATCTTTGGTGCATATATGCAGGAGAAGCACATGCCTTCCAAGTCTGAGGCTTTATAGATCTGTGTGGCTGGCATACAAAATTGTGAGTCCTCTGGAAACTGCTCCCTTAAGTCAGATTGAATCCATAGCATGGCTAGATGTGCAAATGAAAGACCAGTTCCACTGCAACTCCGGTAAAAACTCCTGGCAGCTTTTTCTTTGCTTCCATTTCATCCTGCTTGAAATACAGGTTATAATATTCAACCTTTCAAGTGAAGATAATGTAAGATTTGGCAGAAGAGACCTCTACATATATTTTGTACAAAAATATTGATCAGAGTCAATACTGGAGAGTATCTCACTCCACAGGAAATACCTCTTAAGGAGACAGATATTGTTCAGTAGAAGCTTTTTCTTTTTTTAAAGACACTCCTAAAATTTCAGTGACAATTCAGAAACTCTATAAATCAATATTCTTAGTTCTAAGCTTTCAAGATCCACAATAGGCTGACCTGTACTCAAAACAGGACACATCATCACCATCAATTGCCAGGCTCATGATGTCTGTAAGGACACCAGCTTTTTACTTTGAGGTGTAATCATGGTATTTCCCAGCTGAGGATTATTTTGTTTTGGTAGCATCAGTAGGGGCACTTTACTAATCATCCAGGGTTCTCCGATAAAAGTGACCTATGTCTCAAGGAACCTGCAAGGCAACATCTTCATTTCACTGTAGTCCTTGTCTCAGAACATATGAAAGCGAAATGATTTGTTTTGCACACACAGCTGGTAGTAAGTCACAGCTTGATCCAAGTCTCTTGAATTCTCAGACTTGGACTTTTCTCAAGCATGTTTGAGTTCATCTGTGGTAAGAAAAGAATATCGGTTTCTTCAAAAGGAACATCAGAGGCACGTGTAGTTCTAGCATAGTTTACTGATAATTTGAATACCTTCCTAAATGCCCACCTGATCATGCTGCCTTCCTTGTGCTTAGTATAAATATAGCCCTCTTCATATGCTAATGAACACACTGCAATTTCCTGCCATCCCCACCTTGTCCTTATTCCTCTCTCAGCCTGTATTTACATTAATTTTACCACGTACTTGAACACAAGGGGAGGATTTTTTTTTCCCAGAAAGTTAACCAACAAACATGGTTTACTTTACCCTAGGTCTGGTCTTCACATCCACAGCTGATACGCTGGGAGCCACTGCCTTGTACAGAAGCAAAATGCCACAGGACAGCAGCAGGGCTGTGCAAGAAGCAGCTCCACCATCTGCTCAGCAGTGTCTTCGGGCTCTAGTTGATGCTGGGATGTGAAACCCCAGCTGAGGACACAAGCAAAGAGATGGAACAGGGCAAGCTCAGAAGAAATACAGCATAGGGAAATGCTAGTGTAAAAGGGCCATGGGCTTGGAGTCACTGGAGGTTGCGGTAAAACACCACTGAGCTGGGCGAATTTGGGGTCCATTTTGAAAGAGGGAGAAGAAAAGGAAAAATATAAGAGAGCTACCTAATGTATATTCAAATAGGTAAAACAGGTTTTCATTTTTTCTTTGTTTTGCAAGCTGTTTTCATCTACCAGGCAGTCCCAGCAGCAGTGACAGCCCTGCAGTGCTGTTTTCAGCACATCTGGTTTGTTCATGCTGCCATCCAAGGTGTGACTGCAGCTAAATCACACATTTCTTTCTCTGCCCAAGATTATAATTTTAAGTTTGGCAATTGTCAAACATAGCAATGGGAGCAATGGACACATATGGATATATTCACAGCCCCCAGGGGAACTATGTCCCTGGAACTAGGATCAGTTGAGGCACAGAGCCATGGTGATCTACCTATACTAGCACCTCTGGGAATTTTGTTAAGGCTTTCAGGGGCACAGTATACTTCTGCAGCCCATCACACTTAATTTCCACTGTTACTATTACCTGTGCTGGTCAGTGAATCCAGAACTACTGCAGCTGAGGCAGGAGGGTTACTGCTATATTGACATACAATGCTGTGTCCGGAGCTGCTGTCTGCTGCTTGGAAGATGACCTAAAAGGTAGTGATGTCAGTATGGAAGGAACCATCTCCAGTCACCCGATGTAACAAGTGTTGTGTTACAGTACCTTTTAGTTCTAGATAGATACTGAATGGAGCAAAAGCAACCAGCAAACAAGAGACATGACACGAGCAGAGGGCAGAACAGATTCAAGTTGAATGAAACCAGGTATAGCTGTGTAAAGTGGCCTGCAGGGACAAGTGGGAGATGAGCAAACAGCTGAGGAGACCAAGGAAATAGGTAGGAGGAGATGAGCCATGCCATCAACCAGGAGCTGCAGTGAGTCATGGGGAAGAGACTGGACCTAAGCAATACCAAGCTTACAAATAATGCTCTGCCTACCCCTTTCTTACAAGGCAAAATGCATCACTGAGCAATACGATGAGCTCCTCATGAAAAAAACAATGAGGGGGGAAAAAAAAGAGAAAGAGAAAAAAGAGGCATTTTGGACAAATAATTAAGAAAAAAATAAATCAAAAAGTCCATTTCTTATAGTGTTTGGATTAGTTCAGAACTTTGTACCATAGGGAGTAGAGCTTAGTTTCTTTTTCTGTTCTTGGGTTCTCCCCCTCCCACCCCCAAAGACACAATGATCCATGATGCTAAGAAAATTCAAAGGTGGGAAAATTGGATGCATCCCCTTTATTGCTAACAGTGAGTAGGCTTCAGTTTATGTAAGCATTTTGACCAAAGCTACAGGGGGATATGTGCCAAACACTGAAAGCAGCAACTTACAAAGCAAATAGTGGCAGCGACTGCAGCAGTAACAAAACAATCTTATAAACTGAAGAGTACTAAGTGCCACACTACAAACCCCAGATGGTCCAAGAGCAGTACAGTTTGTGAACTACACTTGGGTGTGTTCTGTGGTGAAATCAAATAGAATTTGAACCCTTGCTGCTGCTACAGCTCACAGACTGATGAAGGAGGAGATACCTTGGCTGCAACACTCTATTACAGGCTTTTGCAATTTCCAGCTCTGCTGCTGCTGGCCTGGCTTAGGCAATTTAATTTACCAATCAATTCTTGATTTACACACAAGTGATTTTAGAATGCATTCAAATAAAAACTCTGTTATCACCACATTTGATTCAGTGCTCTTTAAAAATCAAAAGCATCCAAAGTATATCAAAACTATTAAGCTTTTCACATTAAAAAAATTGAAAAGGCTGAATTGTCTTAATGTTTTAGTGATGACCTAAAGCCAGCTTAGCATGAAGTACAATGTGCTGAAAAATAGGCAGTAGATAGTGAGCTATAATCATGCTTTTTGGAATTCATGAGTATGAGGGTTGTATAATTCACAGAGCCCTCCGGCAGGATAGCAGGATCAAAAGTGCCTGTATCACAAAATATTCTGAGTTGGAAGGGACACACAAGGATCTGCAAGTCCAGCTTCTAAGTGAATGGCCCCTCCAGGGACTGAACCCACAACCTTGGCATTATTAGCACTGGGCTCTAACCAACTGTGCTGTGTCCTGGGGCCTCTGTATTGCCTTGATAGATTTCTCTCATATGTGTGACCATCCTACTGCTCGTGTGAACTGCACAACTCTTGTTATTCAGCTCTTCCTGGAGCAACAAGATCTACCTCACTAGACATTACACAGTCACTGTTCGCTTCTTGGCCTGTAGTAATGTTTGTACTGGGATAAAAGAGCCTGCATATCACAGGCAGTTATATTCCCTCTTAAAGCATGACTTTCTTTACATATACATTTGCTAAGCTCTGAAAAGCACTGACAAATCTAGTTGTCATCCTAGACTTGCCCAACTGTCACCATGTCAGCAAAACCATAACTGAGAACTTGCATGCAAGAGAGTATACACACACCTCATACGGCAGACTTGCATCTAGGAGGGCAAACAGTGTTTGAGAAGTATGTTGTTGGCAAAGCAGTGGTTAACTGATTCACATGACATATTAGGACTGTACTCACATGACTGCACAAATGCTATTTCAGCTGCTCAGAGCAAAATGCAAATTTCTACCACCTCACCTTGATTTTTCCCATCTTTAAAAAAAGGAGGAGAAAGAGGAGGAGGGTGTCCTAGAACACAAGAGGATCTTCAAACTTTTTCAGGAAACCGCTGAGCTCTTCAGAGAGTCCCTGCTGTTCTATAAAGACCCTCATGTTCACCAGAAACTCTCATGACTCAACAGTTCCAAATTGCTGCCCTCTGCTCAACAAGACCAGTTTCATATCCATGTCAGAGCAAAGGGCCTTAACTTTGAAGTTTCCACACAAAGCAGGTCAAGCAAATGAGCTCATTTTATGTTTCTGTTAGCTGTAGCTGCCATTTAGACAAAAGGGTTGGTTTAAGGAACTGCTCTATTTTTAAGGCATTCCAAGAGCTATAGTGGACTTCCCAGCAATGAATGGCAACTTAATCTTTTCCCTCGACATCCCCCAAGAGCTCATTCTTGCAACAGGCAATTTGAAGAGATAAGCAATCAACACTCCTCTTTTCTGTGCTTTTCTTTTTAAAAAGTGTTAAATCTTTCTGTTGTTATTTAACTCAGGGATGCTGGATTAACAAAGGTATTGCACAAATTAACGGATATTCAATGCTTCACCTGTGCAGAGTAGTCTACTGATAAAAAAAGAAATTCTCTATATATCTGTGTAATTGATCTCACCGCCAAGAAGTCCTACAGATGTAGGTGCTTGGAATTACATTTAAGTAGCACTAAATGCTACTTAAAATCATGGCACATGACTTTAGCTAAGTTTGTAACTTGCCCTTTGAGATATTATTTTCTCCTGTTATGAATCCTATCTCTGTCCTGTACCAAGGAAATAGTATTTCCAGGGAGTTAGTCAGAAACAGTCCAGATCAAGGTGTACCCAGTACATTCCAAGATTTAAAGCAGATCTATGAGTGGATAAAAAATAAATATTTTGCAGCTCTGCCCAATATTCTTAACAATTCAGTGGGGAATTATTAACAAGGTACATTCACAGACAGAGTCACATCCTTAATGATGAGGCAAGTGCTGCCTTCTACATGAAAATAGAGATTTTGTAGACTGCATACAAACTATCTACAACACGGAAACAGTTCTGTTTGAATTAAAAATAAATGGTATACTTATTTTTACTCTCAGCTTGTGAACAGAAATGATGCTTTTGTTTATATTTGCATTCTGAATTAGATTGATAAGAGACCAACAAATAAAGAAGGAAAGATTGAGTCAAATACTCTGAAGAGTGGATAAAAATGAGAACCACAGCAAACTAGCCCAAAGCAATGCAAGTAAAGTGATGAAAGACGGAACAGCAATAATATTTAAGCAATTACTTGGAAAGCAATAGCACAGCTCAACACACAGAAAGTTTTGATTGTCCCAGTCACAAAAAACACAGAAAGAAGTTTTTACACAAGCCCAAACAGGCTTTCAGTCCTACTCCTTTCAGTGCTGAATTCATAGACAGGCTTTTGGTAAAAGTGGTGCATGACTGACCTGGCTTATTTCTGTCCAAATATGCACAGCAGCTGGTCCTAGTACCCCTGTTTTGCCATCTTCTCTCAGCCCTGCAAACACCGCGTCGGGCAGAGCCACGTGGGGAAGGAAACACCTGCTTTCTGAACCCACATCAGCAGCATGACCCTGCCAAGTCTGAGCCTCAGCAGTTCCACTTCATTTCTCAGCCTTCACAAGCCTTTAGCAAAGCAAAAATTTCCTGGCTTGTCCCTGTCCTTACTGTACCAATGTCACCAAGCACAATGGACATGAGAGGCAGGCTTCCAAGTAGATTTTCAACCCACACTTCAAAATGTAGTCTAGAATATCCCAGTTATCTTTGCTCTGGAGCCCCCAGATACCTGACAAGCTTTCAGAGGTGCCCAAGTAAAGTGGACTGGTGGAAGTAATGTGAATGTTGGAATTTGCTATTTTCTCATTTGTGGAAGACAAAGCAGTACCCTTGTTCTTCAGCTGGAACTGCTGTGATAGTGCTGGAGACCCCTTCCTAAAATGACATTCCTAGTCGTGGAGTCTCTTGAAGCACTTTTTTTTGTTTCTTTCATCCTGCTTTATTTCTTCACAAGATGATGACAGTGTCTTTACATCAAATGTTCTTTATTAAACTCTTTCACTACTGAAGGGACCAAGAGCAGGAACCCTTTAGGAATTTACACAGTCGTCCCAATTCCATGTGAAAGAAAGACCAAATTCAAGAGTCTTGGCTTTCCACAAAGAAGGTTAGTTAGCCCTTTGTATAATAAAAGGGGTAGCTCTGGCAACAGACCATATGGGCAGGAGAGGGAAGAAATGAGTCATAGATAGAGGAGACTGACATGACTTTCTTTGGGCCAAATTTAGCTGACCTATACTGCTTGGTAACAAAGCAACCTACCTCCCTCCCCGCCCCACTTCCCTCCTTCTCAATCTACAAGGAAATCACAACCTAAATGTAATGATTTTTTTTCTGAGAAATTAAAAATACATGAAATTATAGCACTAAACCTGTCCTTTGCTAACAAATGTCAATTTAGAGAAGTAAAGCTGTCTTATCTATTGGATATTATGCAAAAAGTTCTAGATAATGGGTAACTTCTGACAAGACAAAACATCTTTTCTCTTCACCTTGGCAAAGCTGCTGATGCAGATTTTTACAGTAACTGTAGAATTCAACTTGCTTTCCTTTAACTGTGTTATGCTTTCTAAATTGACAAAGCCTCAGCAGATTCCGTTACTAGAACTGATGGGTTTCACTTGCTGTGAGCTTCTGGAGGGTTTTCTTTACAAACCAGAACTGAATATCATCTAAATGTAAAAGAAAAAACCTCCAAGAGAAATGTCCTGTTAATTCCAGCACACAGTGCACTTGGAGCCATTTAAGAAAAACAGCTAACCTAGAAAATGCTATTCTAGCCAATTTTACTTAATATACTTTGCTTTTAAGAACATTTATTTTCATCTAAAAGCATTCTTTTTCAATGAAGTGATAACTCTCCCATGGTCCACTGTGGAAAACAACTTTCATTATAACCTAAGAATGTGTAACAAATAAGCTTCAGCAGCTACATTTTATTTGGACTCAAGAAATGTGGAAGGTTTGAGCTACAATTTCAATAGTAAAATTTTAATGAATGATTTTCAGTAACACAACGTGGAATGGACTTCTCAATTGTGGCTTTGCAGTTGCTTTGCATTCTCATGTCCATCCCCTGAAGAGAACTCCAAATCCTATTGCACAGTAAAACCAAAGTTTACTAGGATTTTCATCTCAAGGTTCCTGTAGCACTAAACTACTAATTATCATGGCAGGCAGAGCAGACAGTTCTGATTAAATTGCCAGCCTGGATTTGTAGACCATCCCATCTCCTTATTCATCATCTCTATATGCACAATATTGGGAAACATCTTAAGATATAAATAGGCATAGATATGGTTGCATGCTGAATTCTAAGTAACTGAATGAATCCATTACTGCATCCTTGGAGGACTCCAATTTTTTCCCAGAACTACAGCTCCTTTTTTGAGTGTTATCTACCTCATTATGCATAGATTAGTTACATTACATATTGGTTTGCACAGACCACACAGAAGCTGAAAACAGTTTGCAGAGAGATTAATGTAATTGGAGACTCAAGAAAATAACATATTCTTTTATCTAAAAGGCAATGTTATTTATACTTTTTTACATTCATATGAAGAACAAAGCACTCACATTATACTCCTGTCACTCATATCTAAAGTGTTGCCTGCTACAAATCTGCGTTCATTGGACCCATAGCTGGTGTACACCATGGATTCATGGCACAAATTGTTTCCTTATACCTTTGTTATGAGCCACTGAACTGGAGACTACTTAACTGCAACTTTGACAATGTCATAAGACATTGTCATTTACAGCAGAATCAGTAAAATGAACAAAAATTGTTATCCCTTTACTAGTGGAAGTTCTTTTGTAGAAAACTACATTTTCTATTCTTACCCTGACTGTTTTCTTCCACACTAGAAATTAGGGTGCTGGCTTGCAGAGTCATTGCCAAATCTAAGGGCAATTATGCAACGGAAAGAGGAAGAATGAAAGGTCAGAGATTGTACGTCTGCTTGAAATGCAGGTGGTGAAGGTGCTGCCATTACTGAATTGAAAATATGGAGTGTGGTCCAAAGTTTGAAGCCTTTGATGGTCTTACTCTGCAGACACATGTTGCAGACACAGTCATTAGGATGCTCTCTGAAGCACTGTCAAAGTTCAAAGGATTTCCTTTTTTTTTTTCTTTTTTTGAGCACTAAGTCACAAAGTTCTGTCTCCTCAGGGAACACTTGCCACCCTTTCTAGAGTAATGAAGAGTTTCAGTTAGAAGCTGGCAATCTTTCATGGGCAATGTGTCAGACTGTATTTTTTGTTCCTAATTTAGTTTAAAGATGTTAGTAGACAACATTAAGAGGCTGGGAGTCACTGCCTCTCACAGATGCTTCTATCAAGATGCTGTGGATCCCGAATTGCAGCCCTGTGCTGACCCTGTCAGATGAGCAGAAATCCCGTGATGTCTGCAGACCACTGGGAGCCCTTCAGAAGGAGAATTTTATAAATGTGCAGAATATTGTTTCTATATTTTTTTTCCCCTGACTCATTCATTCTGCATCACTTGACATTTTAACATATTGCCATATTAACCACCAAAAGTCTGATCTATGAGCATGACTTCAAATGTGTATTTACGAGAGCAGCGATGCAGTGGCATATGGACCTCCAGCTGGTGAGAAGTAGGAATGATACTTTGTAGAGTTTGAGTCACTAAGTAAATTAAAAAAAAAAGAAAAATACCATCTCTACAGTTAAAAAGTTAGAGAGAAAAGCTTGGCTTCTTGGAACTGGAGTAGTTTGAAAGGACAACTGCAACAAGGCCAGTACTAGAAAGCACAAAATCTGAAGGCATTAAATAAACTAGAAGCTATGTTGTTTATTATAAGAGGTATATGAAAACAGAATGTTTCCTGCTAAGGCTGTAAGAAATAGTACCACAGGGGGAGTGATGTGAGACAGAAGAGTGACGACAGTCTGTTCCTCTTGAACAGGAGGAATAAAAATCACTTTGAGAGTGAGGGTGACACTGGAGGAAGTGTCTTTTTATTGAGGTCATAACCACCTACAATCAAATGCAAAAGCCTCCAGCCTTTCTCCCCACCTCTTGTGTGTTTTTCTCAGGTGTTTGCCACTCATCTGCCTTCCCTCCCCAGATGGTGACTTGGGTCTGCAGAATACCGGCTTCTGGTGTTTCCCACCCCAGCAGTTTTTAAGAGATTAATCTCTTATTTAAGCCACCAAAGCTTGAGTCCTCCCGGGAAGTAGTTTGTTCCTTCTCATCTTGCTTTCTACCCTCAGACTGTTATTTTTCCCCACTGTTACTCTGGGAACAGTTGAAAACTCTTTACCTAAGGATATGTAAGAAAGATTAATTTTCATCTCACTTCAGAGAATGAGGTTCACTGTTATGCTCTAATGCCAGTCTAGTTCATCAGCCTTTTCACTTTACCTATTTCCCTTAGAAGTCCAGACGAGGAGAAACCCAGGTTTCATAGGACGGTTCTGCAATCTCTGTCCACAGTGCTGCCAACTGTTGCTCTCCTCTCACCTGCCCTCCCTTTCCAGCCCCACTGATTCAGGAGTGGTTCCTGTGGCTTTTGCACAGAGACTCAATAAAAGGGAGTCTCCTGCAGCTCCATCAATGCAGCTGCTAAGCAGAAGCTGTCTTTCAATAACTGGGACCTTTTTCTAGAATGTAGTAAACAGAAAAAAAAAAAGGCGATTTGGTAAGGGGAAAGATTAATAGATAAACATTTTTTGTAATGCAGGAGGAAGATATAGAAGGAAAGGCATGTGCCTTCAAAAAAATGGAATATTGTCTGGGGACTATTAAATAACAATATAACTAATTACCTAGATAATTATCCTCGTGCTGGAGCACCAAACAGCTGAAATACAGAAGCTGCTGAAAGCACTTACTATAGTAAATTACTGAAATGGTTCTCATGGTTTATTCTGCTGAATTAGGGTACTAAAAGAAGCGTGTTACATTATTTCTCTATTGACTCTTCCTCACGTGATTGTTTATTATTAGATTCGTAAGTACACATCAGACAGGAAGGTCAAATAACTAATGGTTCTCACCAGCTTTACCACATTACTGGTACTGCAAAGGTAGATACATTGTTTACCTGCATAATAAGAGTGATGTGAGTGATCATTAGAGTACTTGACTATCAGTCAGATAAAAAAACCCCTCTAGAGCAGCATGCAAAGCACGCACATTGTAAATGTCTTATTGGAGTTGTAATGTAAAGGAAATAAAAAGCATGCCTTTTTTGCCTACTCTTCTCTGAACAAAGAGCAGAAACTCAGGAGAGAGAAAGAGAAACGTGAAATCATTGCTTGCGCTGTGTAGGTTTGTTTGACCAACGAAGGAACATTTACACTTCTAGATGTCAGCCATGTCTCAGAAATCCTCTGTGGCTCCTGCAAGTATTGCTGCCCTCTTAAAGGCGAGGCTGAGAATGGTTAAGTGACTTCTCCAAGTTCTTTGAGGGGCTTCTGTCAAAGCCAAGAGAGCACATGCACAGTTTTTTGCAATAAGACAAAGAGGGCAGAGAACATAGAGCAAGGGAACAAAGTTCCTGCTCCAGAAACAGAATAACCCTTTCTGAAATTAGTAGTTTCAATCTGTCAGTGAGCAGGGACAAGCTCCAGAGCAAAACATCCCTCAGCCAAGTCAAAATGCTCATGGGTATTGGTTACTTCTTTCCTGTCTCACAAATTATTTCTAAATTAATTTGTGACTGTTTTTCTCCCCATTTCCACTCTGCGGGAGGAAGGATCTAGACACAAAGACTTGTTCTTGACTTGTCCTCAAACAAATAATCCCCACAAAATCAGTGCTACTCATTACACAAATACAGGCTCTTAACATCACTTAGGGATACTGGATAAGCACTGCTGCATACATTCTTACAAGAAAAGTACTACCAGCAGTATATTTAAGAGCTAAATTCGCCACCAGTGGGAACGGACTCAACTACATTCAAATCAAAACAGTTACTGCAGTTTCTACAGCTAACATCTTTGATTTATTCTGATGCTTTCCTGTGCATTAAAAAAGGTCAACCAATAAGGAATAAAAAACAGTGTGAGATGAAGGCAATTAACATGACTTCAGTTTCAATAGTGGGTTCCCCCCCCCTCCTGACATCTCTCAACTTCAGAGAGAGAAGCCCAATTGTAGCTACCATTTCTATGGTAGAAATGGTAATTTCCGTTGTGTAGCATCACAGTACTGGGGCCTCTGCTCGATCCTTCTCCCCATTTTGTGCAGGCAGCAGCAGGAGAATTTTCCTTTGATTTATTCTTCTAATAGCTTCAGCGATGTCAGAATATTAAAACTGCCTATTATCTAAAGGTTGCTTTGCAAATTCACTTTAAATGAAAATGTAACTTTTCAGTCATTAATGCAATGAAAGAGGTTGTGGTTAAAGGAGGAGATGGATGGTTTGGAAGCTTATCCATTACATTCAAAAGCGAATTATCAGTGAGAGAATCTAGGTGAAACAGTCAGCAGGAGAAATGAAAAGACAGATTGAGGTATCAATCAAAGAGACTTTCAGATCCTTTTCTTCTTTCAGGGACCGCTAAAGTAGGCATCTAGAGGGATGTAACAAAGCAAAGAGAGTCTTCTCTCATGTGGGAAAACCTGAGGCATTTTTGCTGCTCAGCCACTGGGGTCAATGCATCCTGTGCCCCAGGCATGAGGGGCACAGTAGTGGATGTTGGCAGAAACCTTCAGCTGCCATAGGGTACAACACACCAACTCCTTACAAGTCCAAAAAACAGTGGTTAAAGAAACCAAGAGGGTTGTTTAGTAAGAAGGAACTTTGTACCCAAGTTGGAAGCATCCTTGCAGGAAAATTCTTGAAACAGACAAGTTTGGGAAATGTACTTTATTCTCAAAACCAAAAAAAAAATGCAAATAGATACTGCAAATATCTTGGAGGTGATTTAAGATTCCAAAGACTGTATGGATCTGACCTTTAATGTTTTCAGGCCTCATTTTTTTGTCTGTAAATAGGGATGTTAGATAGCTCTTTTCCAGCTTAAAAGGACAAAATGAATTAAGCATATAGAAAACTATGAGGCATCTCCATCAAATGGTTATCTAATTCAAATTTAGCAGTTGCAGGTAGGACAAGAAAGTTTATTGATTAGTATGACACTGGAGGAAGATTCAAATCTGCAGATGAGTCATAGCATAATGAGTTAATATTTGCTATTTGATTCTACGTCATTAAAAGCTCATGAGTTACTTCAGTCTTCATTAGATAAATACAGTATTGCAGTAGTTTCTGTGTAGTTCTTCACATTTGACTTGGAAAGACAGAGTGCCTTTTGATCCTTGTGTCTTTTACTTCCATTCTCAAAAGTACTCTTTGGACTCTAAGTTCTGCATTATGAACTACATTCTTGATATGGATCTCCCATATTTAGGTGCTCTGATTGTTCAAAAGACTCTCCAGCTGGGTAGCAAGACTATTTGAGTGCTAATACAGTGATTGTAAAGAATGGGACATCAGTTCCCATTTTAGAACATAAATCTTGGCAAGTTTGAATGGAATGTATTCAAATGGGAACAAATGGACATTTTAAGCATGTAATTTAAAACAAAA
This sequence comes from Corapipo altera, assembly GCF_003945725.1. NCBI lineage: Eukaryota > Metazoa > Chordata > Aves > Passeriformes > Pipridae > Corapipo > Corapipo altera. The sequence continues at coordinate 6,924,346 of NW_020884878.1, forward strand.
CATTCAGCACTTCCATGAAAAAGCTCAGCAACTGCAGCTCCCCTAGCACAGCATCTAAGAGCCTACGAGTGACAATTCCAAGCCCACAGCCAACAAGCAGCACATGAGAGCACCTGGCCACAGTTTTCAGCAACAGGAACCCTGCACTCCAGATCCATTTTCTGTAGTTGCAGCTTTCAGCTAAGGCACTCACCTTCCTTCCTTATCTATGGCTCCCAGAGGGACAATTCTAGCTCCTTATGGTTACCAAGAGGGAAAAAGTCCCAGTTCTGGGGACATATCATCCAATCATCCAGAAGGTTAAGTCAAACATCCTAGAAAAAAAGCACAGAGGTAAATATATCAGGCTTGGATACATCGTACATATATCCACGTGCTTATAGACACATCCATTTCCAACTGCCATGGAGTCTTTCTAAAATGCACTTTGAAAAGTTCTTCCTAAAAATCATGCTAAGGCAGAGAGCTGCTTACACTCTGCAATACTAGCAGTAAGCTTTATCTTTCCAACTGACAGTATAAAAAAAGATTGAAAAAAAATCTACGTGGGGTTGAAAAAAGTGACTTGCAGATCAGGCTGCTTTTCCTCAGAAGCGAGCACCTTGTCTGCTTGTGGCATTTTGCTCTAGCAGAGAAGGTGTCGTGCATCAAATTAAAAAGATATCGAAGGAGACAAGACTGGAATGAGAATGAATAAATGCTGCAGCTGCACTGGGAAGAACTATAAAGCACGCAGCTGGGAGAATTACTGTCTTCTGACCGCTCCTGCAGTACACCAGTAATGATACTAAAGCACAAGAACAAAACTGGATTGTCTACTGCATGTTAGAGACATGCCTCCTCCTTAATCCTGTGTAGTTGTTTTGAGTTCAGTGAAGAAATGTTACTTTAACCAAAAAGCATGTCCAACCTTTCACTATGCAGCAACTATTAAAGAAACTGAAAGGACAAGCATATAGTGATTTTTTTTCTGATTCCCATTCCAGTAGTGCTACCATCAACATCTGGATAGTCAGATCCCAGCAACCACCTGCTACACACTGAGAGGATTAGATGACCTTTAAAGGTCCCTTCACATCCAAACTTTTCTAATATTCTAGGTCTACACATAAAGTTAAGCAAGAATTAGTCCACTAAAGCTTTCCACTAGAAATTGCAAGGCAGCCCTGAAAGTCTGCAGTTCTCTACTACATTCAGTGCTTTGCTACCAAATCCTCTCTTCCCTTCACTAGTTTTCACTCATGATTTTCCTAACAGTTGAAAATTTTGTGGGACCAATGGTTTTGGTTTTCTTTAAATATAATATTTTTTCTTGGTCTGCATTTTGGTCAGATTTAATTCTGCTTTTTGCAATGGTCTGAGACCAGACGATAGGGGAGAGGAAGGGTAATAGACACTGATTAGAGAGGTTATGAAATTTCCATCCTTGAAAATATTCAGAATTTGACCGGACAAGGCCCCAGGTATCCTGATCTGACTGAATCTGCTTTGAACAAGAGGTTTGACCATAGGACCTTCAGAAGCACATTCCTACCTAATTTCTTCTATGATTCTATCTACTCCCAATCTAGGTCCTTTATACACTGGGATTCCTATTGGAGGGAATGGGAGTTTAAAGGGCAACATCAACTGCAGATGTATTTAATATCAGTCTTTTTTTTACTTTTACATGGTTCAATATAAGCACAGAATTCCTTAAATTTCACCCCTCTGACAGATGCCATCCAGCAGAGTAATTTCTGATAAATATTGAGCTCAAGCAGTTATAATTATATGGCTTTGCAACTCTATTTCATTTAAAGAAAAGCATTTACCAGAAAGAGACAAAGTGTTTCTATGCAGAAATGACTGTGTCAAGTTCCTTATTTTCCATTAGGAATTTTGAAGTTGTGGGCAGAGGTAGGCAGACATGAACATACATACACACACACTCTCACTTATGCTGTGCAGATATATATTATCATATTTGTGCTTGTAGCCATGGTCAGTTAGGTGACTGATTCCATGTCTGCACATACCAGTATTAGATTTCTGTGTATCCTTATGGTCATGCATGAAACATGGTGTGGTGTTTTACCTGATGAAGTTCCTCCTCATCAGTGTAGAGACAAAGAGCCACAAATCTGACATTGGTAATTTAACTAGAGCCCTATTGAAATTAATGCAATGTAAGAATATGGTTGAGAGTCAGAGTACAAACCTGGTAAAAAAATACCAAAACAGCTAAGAAAAGTTTTAATCATTCAAACATCAGAACACGTGTTGCTTAACAAAACCAATTACATAAAGTTGTAACACAGTTGAATGAAGTCTGTTTGAATGTATTCTGGTAGGACTCAATACTTCTATTGCACTCTACACTGAGTATCACAGTAACTGAAGAGATTTGCAGGGAGAGCAGACCACTTTTTGGCCACTGGTTTGCTGGCCAAAACCACTGTCCAGTTGTTGTTCAGAGCAGAGGCAAAGCAAAAAGTAGTGGGAAGGTCAGATGAATACTGACTGTGGGGCAGCATTCTCCCATAGCAGAAGGTCTTGACAAACAAAGAACTTGTCTGGCTCCAGGAAAGTGTTCATAATTGGGATGAACTGAATGAAGTAAATGAATGGTCTCAGAGAGCACACAAAAATCTTTTCCAGGATTGTAGAAAACCAAAGAGAGGTGGGTGAATGCATGTACAAGTTATTTTCATAAAATTATTTAGGTTGGAAAAGACCCTTAAGGTTGAGGCCAATCATAAACCAAACACTGCCAAGTCTACCACTAAACCATGTCCGTAAGTACCACCACCTAACCTCTTCTAAATATCTCCAGGGATAGTGACTCAATCAATTCTCTGAGAAGCTTGTTCCAGTGCTTGACACACCTTTCATCCACCTTATACTAAATAATTAAAAAGTAATAAATTTAGAATTATTTAGAAAAATATTTATGAATATTTTCTGGATCGAATACCTGATCCTTGAGGAAAGATGCCAAGAGACTTCATCCACAGCTGCAGCTGTGGGAAAGAAGGTGCTTGAGATAAAAAGATGGAGTATGGGGGTCAGCATTTGTCCAGGATAATGGGATATATTGTCTGACCCAATTTGAGGGCTGCTTTCTTATCCGCAGACTAGATCTGAGGAGCTTTACAGAAAACAGCAGGGAACAGAGCAGAGAACATATGATAGGAACAAACTTGGAGCCTCAGAAGAAAGGCTGTTCCAGTCAGACAATTTGGAGAGCGACCTACTCCCTGTCCCTCTATACCAGCCAAGGATAGGAAATGGTCATAATGGTAAATGTCCAAGAAGCTTCTGAAAGTTAGAAGTTCCCCTAGCTCCTGCTTACCACGGTGCCTCACAAGAATCCTCCTTTCCCATCACTAACCCTACCATCTCTCCCAGTCCACTCCCATAATACTTCCCAATCTCTAAGCAAACCTCCTCACGATGCACTTACATGGGAGAAGAAAAAACACTCCCTTTGAGAGCCACTGCCCAAGGGAAAGCGATTTTCCAGCTGCGACAAAAGTGTAGCTGCTGTTCCCAAAGAGGCAGGTAAGCCAGGCCCCACATTTCCTGTGAACATACAGAAGACCTTTCTCAGAGACTAAATGGGACAGAGTTGTGGAAGTCACTTGTATAAAACACATCAGGGTCTGCAGCTCAGCCCATTACACAGCACTAAGACTCGCTGAAATGACAGCTTGTACTGACCTGTATGGAACAATTTTTCTTGAACACAATTACTCAACAGGAAGCACAGAGTATAATTAATGTTCATGTGGAACTCCATCTTGACTTAGGTGATCTAGTACTTCCAAATAAGGTGGTTACTGTTGATTAATTTTTGTTCTTTCATTTATGAGAGTGGATAGTCTGGATTTTCTCCAATTAGTTAAATAAACATCAAACACTTCTAAACACCAAACCTGAAAATGTCTAAATGGTGCAGTAATAGGTGTGCTGCAAATACATAGATTAGCTACAGCACAGAGCAAGGGAGAAAATTAACTGATGTGTGATATGCCATTGTATAAAATTGTTTTTTGCTTGAAACTGAACAGTGGCATTTATCATATTAACACAGACACCTTTTCCAATCATCTCTGCTAGTGCTGCTGAGGCACTGCCATTACTATTGGTAAATAGATGACAGTCATGTTTTATGAAAGGATGTGAAAGGTGTGGTTTCAGGCACAGTTTTTAACTGTCTGACAGTGAAAAATAAAATAACTATTAAAAACAAACAAACAAACAAAACCACTACCAAGCTGTACACACCCATCCAATACAGAACAGATTATTACTTGTAGTACATGGTGTTTCTTCAAGTTCAAGCATACCTCAGAACCCATTGCTTGTATTCCAACACCCTGCTGTACAGATAAGAACCGTGCCAACAGGGCAATAAAGTAGCCTGTGCAAAGTGAAAAATGATTAAACATGATGAACTGGATGCACTGCCTCATCAACAGGTCTTCCAGTACAGTGTAATCAGTTTATCCCTCCCTGTGCCTTCTTACCCTCTCCTCACTATAAGCTTTTCATGTGAATTTCAGTTTTTAAGAAGCAACTCTTTGGAAAGTCAGAGGCTTAAATCCCTTTCTAGAAAGATCTATATTGATTCAGTATTGTGAGGAAATCTTAAAAATCCCTACTCAAGATCCCATAAGCCCAGATAGCATATTTCAGGCTGATTTGGAGGAGACAAGGCTTCAGTTTGAATTTCATTTAATGATGATTCTTTTCCACATTTTGACCTCACAAAAATACTATTTCACCAACACGCAAAGCTGACCATTATCAGCCTGTGAATACCTCAGTACTGGGCTCAACCTACAAGAGGAAAGAAGGTTACTTGGCTGTAGCACTATAAAAACACCTGCCAGAGTACAAGTGGGCTATCAAAAACAAACCTTAATGGCGATCAGAGAGCAGCCTGGAAAAAAAAAAAATCACTGGAACCACTGGGAAGGAGAGTAGTGTAACTGAGCCTGCTTGGAGCAGACAAGTACAGCTATCCACTGCCAGAAGTTTGAATCTACTCTGGAGGACTTCACTTGACCAGCAAAGGCAGAGAACTTAACACTAGCAAAGAAGGTCACAACACCAAAAATCTATTTGAGATTATTTTGTGCAGCTCATGAGAATACATGAGAAGATCAAAGGTTTTTCTTAGGACTGGAAGGGATTAAGTCACACAGAAATTATCTGCAAGGTAGAAAAAAAAAAGATAACTAAATCTCAGAGACTCCTTATCAGCTCCCCAGCCAAGATGTATTACTTGAATGAAAAATGCTACAAATGACATCAAAATACAAATCTTGCAGTGATTTGGCATTTACAACACCTATGTTTCTGCCACAGAGCAGGCTTCTTCCACGGAACCACCTTAGCTTAATTCAAGTGATGGAATCTTCTCTTCTGGGGGAACATGCAGACTTTTTATGCAGGAAACATGTTATTGTTTCAGAGCCACGATTTCTCCTGAAACCCTTTTAATTTCACAGCCACCTCCCTAGGCCTTGCCTGCAAAGCATGGCAAAACCATGGACACCTGGGGCAAGGGGCACTCCATCATTGCACAGAGAGTTCAGGGACAGGAAGATCTCAGCTCTGACAGCAGGCTTTGAGCCTGGCTCTCTTTGGCTCAGTGCTCACATCTTTACTTTGAGAAACGATGGATTTAAAAACCTCATCGCATTGTTGCTGTGGTGATAAAGGTGCTCCAGCAAATGAACACACCGTTCTTTTGGAGAACACAGGGAGCAGGGTGCCAACAGCAGCAATCAGCACGTCGTGTTTAAAAAACTACCAAAATAACTGTTCAGTCTTTACTGAAATTATGAAATTGCTTTATTGACAAGAGCAAAAAACACCAGGAGTTTAAATAGAAGAGATTGGTCTTCCAGACAGAAACAAAGTAGAAGTGCTCTCTCCTCACCTCAAGTAGCTATTGGTCAGGCCCTTACACCAGTGCCCTATCCTGAGCTCAGTCCCCTCTAACCTCACCCCTGAGGTGTTAGAGTGCTGTTACGCTTTTTCCTTACATTTCCCTCAGTTGGATTTCTACAACTCCTTTTTCTTGGAGCCAAGTCTCGCAAATCAGTATACGTAACTGACTTAAGGCAACACTGGTAGGAGGACAAAGGAGAAGAAAACACCAACCTCCAAATTCAACTAGCAGGAGATTCCTTCTTAAACTCCACTTATTCCCAAGTAATTTTTCTGACTACCTCCTCACCCTCCCTCCTCCCCCCATCTTGTTCTTCATAAGTAGACAGAAGGTAT
>NW_020884878.1:6930634-6973733 GCF_003945725.1 Corapipo altera
GTCTGTGAGATTTGATTAGGTGAGAAGCTGAAGGAAGAGAAACAGGGATATAAAGTGCAGTGACCAAAAAGCATTGGAGGGCAGATAATCTAGCCCAGAGGGAGATAAAACATATAGCCCACAGTCTATTCACACTACACTATAAAAGACAGATCTGATATACCCTCAAGCATGATGATTCTTTACTCCTGAACAATAAGAGAGAGGGAGATTAAGGCAATAAGCCGTTTGCCTTTAGCACAGACAGCAGTACCCAAGCAATTCACTACTGAGTATCCATTACACATTCATTGCTGTCTCTCATTTCTATGAAGCGACAGGTTGGAAAGTGCTCATAATTTAGGGTCCAAATATTTGCCTTCCTCACACTAGTTCTGGAATGTCAAAGATGGTAGAGATTGGAAAAATTAAACACCCCTCTTGCATTCTGCACATACTACCTGTGACAGTGTATCGCATTTGTGAAGTCCAAGAATGAGGCATTCTGCTATACTATTATACAGAAATGGCCATAATCTGCCCCTGAGTGAATATAAAATACTCCTATGGTTGAAAAATGGGTAAACACACTATACTGCATTTGTCTTTAATAGCAGCAGTGTACTCATTCACTGGCCAACACGGCAGTGCTAATTTGGCCCAAAGACCATGTTTGCAGCCTGTTCTCTACAGCACATTTCTGAAAGTGTTTCATGTGGCTCATTTGGCATCTGCATACACCCAAAGTGCTTCAGGGCCACAGGAGAGAATCAGCAACACTGCATCAATCTTGTTAAATACAGAGGTTTCCTCGCCAAATGCATGACACAAACATAGCTTCCAAGAAGAGTAAAAAGAGCACATAAATTGGAAAAATAAAAAGTCCAAAGTACATTACTTAATTAAAACCTTCATGTCTGACGTTTACCACAAGAGAAGCATTTTCAGTCTGCCACCACTTCAGTATCAAATGCACAGATTTCACCAAGGTTCTGCACATCACCCTAACCTTAAGCACCCAAATTCTAACACAACTTTACATCTAAATTAGCATTCTGGAGCATATCACACCGATGATGCTTCACTGTAGAGTTATTGTTCCAAGACTGCAGATACTTAAAATATCTATCTCAGATTTTTCTCAGTGCTTCCAGTCACACTAAGCAAATGAAATGAGGAAAAAAACTGAAGTCATAACATAATCCTTAAAGACAGCATGAAACACCATTAGCCAAAATCTCACCTGGGACAAGATACTGAGGGTTCAACAGTATCAGTCCTGTGAGTTGAGGGTTCATCCTGAAGTTTCTCTGCAGCTGACCTTAGGTTTAGGTTTTACTGACTGTGTCAGGCTCATCAAAGGTAGAGGTCTCTGGTTTACGAGGGAGAGGGATGGAGTGACTGACAGAGCTCACTCACTGTGTCTTTCCCAGGCTGCAAATGGCAGATGAGGATACAACTGCCCCAGGCAAGGAACACCTCAGCTGTAATGTCCAAGGAGGCACAAATACCTAGCAAATTGTTGAAGAAAGGAGTGTGTACTTTGTTTCTGTCTCTGTATCCTACCTTCCGTCCTTTAACCTTTCTGCTTCCGACCAGGTTCTCCAAGTTGGAATTCCTCAGACTTTTCCCCATGCCAGTTCATCTGGAGCAACACAGATGTAGGCTGCCAATAGCTTGCTCAGGAGCTCTGTGTCAGGCACCTCTTTCTGCAGCCTTTCCAAATCCTAGTGGTACCTGCCAGGAAGTTTTCAGACAGTCCTCAGCAAATGCTAGAGAGAGTCATTGCTGGGAGTGAGCCTCCTTTCCTTGGCATCAGTACCCATAGCCCATCCGTACCAGGTAACCTGAAAGTTAAAGCTTCCAAGAAAAGCACTGCCATGGCCCATTGTCACCACCACGGTCTGATGATTTGGTTGCTCGGGGAGCAACAAAACACCCCAAGAAGAACATTTGGACTGTGTTTGACCTCCCCAGAACTTGGGGTGCTTCACCTACTAATTCCTTTTTATCTTTAGTGGAGCTACTCATGTGTTTCCACCATCTAAATTAGTGGAACCGTCCCTTTTAATTAAAAGCTGCTATATTTCATATTGATAGTTAAATTCAATTTACATAAAAGTGAACAAATTGTTCTCTATTTATTACTCTGTGCTGCTGTAGACACACTAATTTAGAGTACATAATTTCCATTGACACAAAAGGTTTATTGCTTTATTCATTTATGAATAAGAAAGGTTTGTTTCTTTATTCCCTCATGCTGCGTTTGACATGCACTAGCAGGCCTGAACATAATGAATTACTATAAAAATAAGAAAAAATAATTTCAGTGCCATCAAGTGGGTTCAATAAATCCAGACAACTGCATTTTCTTTGCATCCACCTTTCCTTTTTCACTTTTATTACTCATTTACCTTGTCAGGTTCAAATGAACAGAAAAGTGTTGGGATACATACAAAAAATTGCTGCCTACAATAAAAGAATGAATCTTGCATTTATAGAAGTCTAGAGAGACCTCAGCTTATTTTAAAACCTTTTTCTGACTTGTACTGCCATTATTCAACTTCATTTGAAAGTGGGAAATGGAAATGGAATGTATTGTTAATTGTAATCAGATTGACATCAACTTGCTAAGAATGCTTTCAGCAAATTACTGTCCTCTAAAAAAGCACAGAGTTGGAAAGAACCTGTGATTGAACATCAGTGAGGTGAAGATAGAAAAATCTATTAATATTTTTACCCTATCCATGGGATTTAATCAGAAAGCAAGACTTGTCTGAAATAAAAGGCCTTTTCACACCAGGATGGGAAACCCTTACAAAAGGAAATTATTTATTTTATTTTCCATAACACTTAATGAAGCATTTAGCAAAGGTTGAAATGGACACACAACATTCTACAAGGTGCGTAAACCCCATGCTATAAATCAGAAATGTGTGCAGCTGACTGAACACATCACTAGCTAACCTTAAATTTTTCCTTTTTCTTCCACATTTTCCCATTTTTGTAGCCTTATCCCAGTCCAATTGTCCAAGAAAAATGGTTTGGTTGTAGTGCTTCTGAAATAAGTTGAGAAATAAAAACAATAAAAAGGGGCCAAGTATCAGAACTTTCTAATATGTGGGTGGTTTTGCCAGCTCAGGTCTGATTAATATTAAGTGATAGAGCTGATCATCTTCCTGGATTATTCTTCAGGATTCAGAAAGTAGCAGCTCATGGCTCTTCCAGTTTATAAATACATAATCTATTACTAAGCAGTCACCTAAGAGCATAAAGATCCTGTCATATCATGAGATACAAGTATTAAATGTTTAATTTGACCACAGACTGGTCTGGTGAGAGAATTCATGTGAAATCAAAGCAAAAACTCAACCCCAAATTCACATTGGGTCTTCAACATTAAATTTACCAGGGTAAAAATTAATTCTAAAGTATCAAACTGTGCCTTTAAAACAAATCCTATGAAAGAGAAATTGTGGAGTTTTATTGCTAGACTCCTATGGATTTCTCTTAGATGTTAGTCAGTGTCCACTCAGGACACTGCTGGGCCCATACCCTTCCACCTTCTTGCAATTCGAACAGTTTAGCTTGTCTGTATTCCCCAGAGTGCGGGAACTGCCATTCCTGTTTCACTTCAACACAGCAAGGAAGAAAGAGAATAAGATTTTGAATTCCCCTTCCATGCTCATTCGAGGGCCCATAGGGAGCAGAACAAGTCTGAGTCTTATCAGAAAAAGGCCAAGTGAGTATGCTTTGGCCCTCCTGCCAAGATGTCTGGAGCTGTTAAAAGTAGATTGCATGTAAACAAGACAGGAACAAGATACCGGGTATTAGACCGTGAAAGTATGTCACTTCTCAGCAAAGAGGTAGTTGCCAGTAGGAAGTTCAGACATGATGCTGAAATACACTTTGCAAAGGAGGAAGAAAGTGAGGAAAGAAAGATTCTGTTAGAATAAGCTATAACTGGATAGTCCTGTAAGTATTCAAGAAGACTGGTCATCTAAAGGTGTAAAGCAGCTGCCAGGGTCAAGCCTAAGCCTTCCAATAGCAACGAAAGAGTGCAGCTTCTTTCCAAAAGACAATTAATGGACTGAAAGCGACTAGCAGCTGTTGAACTAACTAACTGTTGACACACTGTTTAGCTATGCTCAGAGGTAGAGAAATAGAAAAAATTATATTGTAAAAAAATTTCTGAATTCCAATACCAAGAGCTCAGATGTTGACTAGTTGCAGTAGTGCAGTGGTTAGCAGTGAGTCAGAGCAGGCTCTGCTGATAGTCAAGGTTGTCAGCCTTCCTGCAGAATAGCTACTGCTCAGGCAGTACAGAAATTCTGGTCCTTTCTGTGATCCTGTGCTGCACATATGCAATAAAAGGAACTGAGAAAGTTAAGCCTCTTAATTTTATACTCTCAGTTCTCATTATGCAAGGAACAGGGATGTTAGGAATGAGCAATGCACAAGCAAGACCAATGAAGCTGAGGGGAGTTAGCCCTTCAGCTCCTAAAACTCTCTTTCTGTAAAACAAGAAGAATATGTCAGGGTAAAAAGAAAACACAAACTGTTCTGAATAAACTACCTTGATAATTGAGGACTTACTGTTTTCTCACCTGAGCTACCTTAAACATGGCCATAGGGTCATTCACTTATTTAGTGCTTCTTTCTCCCACAAACACTTCCTCTCTCATCTCACATTCCCAGAGGTCCCTTGTAGACTATATTTAATTAGTCACCACCTTCTGCAAATACCACCCAGCTGACAGGGTTTGGGGAGGACTGCTCACCTGCTCATCAAGCACTACCCAATTCCTGGCATTTGCATTAGCTGAGCTGTGGTGCCTGTTTATCAGGCTTGATGCTTTCCCCAGTTCAAAAATCAAGCAAGAGATAGCCCTTTTATCTACCCTGCTCTAATCCAATAACTTCTACACTTGTAGGAGCCAAGAGGCTGCAGCTCTGGTCTGGAGCTGGCAGGATCCTGAAGCTGTTATTTTGCAAATAGACAAAACCCATTACTCAGCTAGTAAGCAGTAGCATATTTCTGGCAAAGGAGAGGATGATACCTTTTAGTAGGGACCAGGGGAAAGTTAGAGGATCCAAAATTACATGAGAGTGAAATGAGTACAATCTGCTATTAACAGGCTCACTTAACATCTGCAGCCCTGAAGGATTTGGCTTTATGGGTCACATGATATTCCTCCAATTCCTTCAGGACTGGCCCAGAGTTTCAGTATATATTGGAGAGGTATTAGAATGTAATCCTTTGACTGAGTTGGTAATTTAATTCTAGTTGCTTCTGACTAGTAAGGCTTTCACAAATAGGAAACAGATTTCCATGTTTCTTGGACCCACTATCAGACTGGAAATCCTGCCTCCCTGGCTTCCTGTACATATTCTTGTTTTGTTTGAGGGGATCAGCTACTAGATCAGACCTTCTGGTTTCCGTGTTTGGACCATAACAAGTTAACACTGTTACAAACCTCAGGCCCAATTAGCCATCAGTTGCACTTGGTAGGCAAATCCAAAGGAATGTGTTAATGTTTAAATTATTTGCACAGCCTAGTTAGCATTAGTGTACTGCACCTAAAGTCACACATGCTTGCTCTTTCTGCTGTCAGTGCCAAATCATATTCTGGGCATAAAATACAGGCACAGCACTGCTTCAAGAACTGATCACTGCGTTCAGGGAGGACTTCCAGACCTTCTGAAAAAGGAATCCCATGTCCTTAAACAGCTGAAGAGAGAAATACTGTATAGTTAAGGGAATAATAGATATGGAAACAAATTTTTTTCTTTTCTTTTTTTTTTTTTGTTTTCTTTCTTGCTGGCTCCATGGCTTTGTATTCCTGATTATCCGGTGCCAAGTCTCAATGGAAGGCATGGAAATCCATGCTGATAGCCACCTAGCAAGGGTATACCCTGAGAAAAAGTCTGAGGTCTCTCAAATTGAAACAGTGCTCTCTGCTCAAATCACTGGAAGTGTGGGTTATATATATGCTACCACTGGGTTTTTAAAAAAAGATCACAGCTGCTAGGCTCTGTGCTAAATCTGTACTGCCCATCCCCGTGGGTTAGGGGTATTTTAGGTACTGTGAATGGGCCCAGCTCCACTGTGGAACTGCACTTCCTGCCTTACAGAGGAATCCCAGTAATGCTGTCGATCCTGGCAACTCATCATTAGGCAAATCAGTGTCTGTCCAGCCTCCCAGGGCACTCCAGAATCCCAAATGTAGGTGTCTCTGAGACTGGTTAGATAGCATAATTTTTCTGTACTCTTGCCTTGAAAACAAGAACAGCACTTCATCAAAGTATTGCTTCGGAAACTGTCTCACCTTTAATTCTCAATGCCCTCCCTTTGAGAGGCGTATTCCATGTCACTGGATTCTCACCATTATACATTCTGTATTTATGTTTCTCTGGTTTTAAAAGTATCCATTAGTTTGCTGTTATCATAGACAGACATAGCCCGTACTAAATAAAGCAGTCTCATGCCCATGGCTCACTGATGTACACCCAGATGAAAACTGAGTCTGTTTTCTGCCACACAGACAGTTCTGGCAAAAGAAAGCAATGAAGACGCACATGACAGGAGTTAGCCAAGCAGTAATAAGACTCACCTGAACATATACATCTCTTAATTGTTAAATGAAACTTGTTCCACAACAGCTAATATTTTTTTAAGGGGATAATTCATTCCATTCATAGTAGATTTAATTGTGCTCTGATTGCTCACACCTGGCAATTTTGTTTTGTAGCACTTTTCTCCCCCAAAGCCCTTTCAAAGCATAGAATGGGCCTTGCGCCAAGTATAGTATATGTTTGAAGCCCTGAAATAAATGGAATGGGATTTACAGAGCCAGCTCTAGACATAGATAAAGTATGCAGATGCTGGGGCAGTTGCCTGCTTTGCCTCTGCCAGAGACCTGCCACTGCTACTGCCAAAGGAAAGGATGCTCTGAGGAGGCTAAATACTTGTCCATCCCTCTTGCAAGAAGCAGTGGTCATGGTTCCTTGTTCTGGCACGAGCAGGAGCACCATGCCTGCTACTTCATCACAGTGCTGCCGTCTCCCTCGACAGCACTCATTCACGGGGTAGTGGAATTCTGCATTTCCTTTACCTCTGAGCCAGCTCTGTTTCCTGCATTACTCTGGATTCAGCCTTTTCATTGATATTTGTCTTGTTCAAATTGGTATGCAGGATAATTAAATAATTTTGAAATCTTCCCATTAGCCATTCTGAAATATAACCCTGAACAAATCTGAGAGTATTGGGATGTTTTTAATATGTCATTAGGCTTCCATCCCTCAGATATTGTTCTTTCTATTCTTTTCTTGATTTTTCAAAAGACCTTCCACTCAAGTGACCCCATCTGAATCTCCCTCTCAATTTCTCTTTACCCTTGAGGTCCCATCCAGAGACCAGGATTCATTATACTGCCCGCTGTTCTCCCACAATCCTAAGAGATTTCCTTTCCTTCAATGAAGTTATACTTTAAATGGGCAAGAAGAGAAAAGGGTATGAGAGCAAGTCAAGCGACAGAAAAGTGAGCTGATCTTCTCTGCGTTGGGAGCCATATTATTTGTTTGACACACCCAAGAGTCCAATGTAACAGTGCCTGGCATGGAGAAGAGCCTGCAAAATGAATGTAATATACCCTAAGACAACAGAAAATCTGTCCTTTATAATGGAAGGCACATAAAACTAGAAAGAATCAATTCAAATAGCCCCACAGAGTGCAAGATGGACTGAGAGAACCTGCATGGATATACAAGGGATAAACTTCATGCCAGCCAGCCCAGGCAATTCCACTAAATTATTTCATTGGAGGTACAGTCAGTGCTGAATAAATTCTTCACTAAAATCATAATTTAGCAAAAATAATTTAAATCTGTGGTGGCAGGCAGGAGAGGAGGCCTCAACAGGGTTTCAGAGCAGATAGAAAAAGAAAAACAATTTCTGAACTGAAGTCTAGTCTCTCTTGTTTTAATTAATTCCTTCTTCTAACCTACCAAACTGTAACATGAAAATAGCTCTGATTATACTCTAGGGCAGTTGTTTACATGCATATTTACCAATTCTCCAGTGAGCAGATTTCTGAAGCAGATCACTCACTGCTTAATTTTCTCAGCAAAAGGAATGTAGAAATCTATCCACAGTGAAAGCATCCATGTTCTTCAGAGGTAAAAGATAAGGGTTCTATAGTCAAACCAGAAGCAAAATCTGAAGAGATGTAAAATACTCATCATGTCTATTGATTTTAAGATGCCTGGAAGCATCTCCTGGGAATATTTCTCTAGATATTATCTCTGTAATCATAGTATTCTCAATTGTAAATTCAACCGCTCTGTAGCAGTGCATTTGTATTTCAAACACATGAAAGTGTTGGACTGATAAATGCATTTCTAGTAGAGATCAAGTGACAAATTCATTAACTGCATCAGGTTCATCGAGGTAGAACTGGTTTTCTCAGTGATATTTCTTCCATTTCTGACTCCAGTCATTGACACTACTGAGCTAGTGCCTGGTTCTCTTCTCCCACAAGTAACAAACACTAGAGTAAGACTTTGAAGGACTGAGATCCATTGCTTGAAAATATCTATTGACAACAGCCTTTTTGTGAAAAAGCAATTTGAGAAAACAAGACATTTAGGAACCTGGACATTTTGAGACGGTGATCTGCACTTACAGATAACCAGATAATCTATCTTTGATTGAAAGGCTGTTCCAGAATCACGTCATTTTGTCATTAGATGTGTTCTAATTTCCAGCAGAAAATGTAATCATGATCAGTTCTGTCCACTTTCTTCTTAAAACCATCACTTCTCTTTAGAGGAAATAATTTTTGTCCTTCCCTGTCATGTTTAAAATATCAGCCATATCCCCACTCAGTTTTTGTTTTTTTGGACTGATCTAGACAAACTGTACTTTTGAGTTTGTTTTCTCAGGTGCCTCAAGTCTCAGAAAAAAAATGTTTTTGTGCATCTCTTCAAGACTGAATCCATTTCTTGAAAACGGATGACTGAGATTCTACATAACATTCCCAGAGACATCACTACCCTTTCCCCAGCATGCCAGCATTTTCCCCTCTTGCAGAAATACCTCACACCGTAGTTTACTGCAGCTGCTTAGAAAACAGATCTTTAGACTATGTATTCAGTGAATAAATGAAAGTTACTGAGCCACTAGATATAATTTAGGATATATCTTTAGGGATAAAGGAATATATTTCAGTCTTAAGTGCTAGCATAATTCTACTTACCATGTAAAACATGTGCCATTTTAAAGGGATGTCTTGTAATTATTAGATTCTCTGGAGGCACCAGGCATGGATTGCTGGAACCGTGCAAGCACAGACCAGTCTTTGCACAAAAGAGCTGCTATTCTCAGTAAAGTTAATCCTACTCTATATTCAGTATGATTTTATTCACACATTCACATCCCCCTACTTAAAATCATCACAGCAGATTTTGGAAAAGGTATGAAATATAAATACAAGCACAGTTGATGTATGCAGTAAATACATCCATATATTTAGAAAAGACCTCTTACATAGTCCATTCCTAGACGACAAAATGAGTCAGTGATTATCTAAAGCTCCCAAACTTAGAGGCTCCAAGGAAGACTGTTGAAAAGTGGGGAAAAGGGAGAATTACACTGGCACTAGGGGACTTGGAAGGTAGCTTTTAATGTATTACTAATTTATGCAGCTGATACCTTAAGCATCCTAATATTCCAAATTAGGAAACATAAACATTGTTCCATATTTGTCTCCTTAAGATTGATAAAAATTCACTTCTAGACACAGAAGTCTTCTCAGCCAGATACTTACTGCCAGCTACCCCATAATATTCTCCATGTTGAAACAAAGCTTTAACAGTACTCAAAGAGGGCAGCTGAAGTGGTGTAGAGATTGCCTGAAGTAAAACCATAAAAAAAGAGTAAAAAAATGGATCTGCTGCTGGGACACTGGAAAAAGCATTTATGACAGAGAAAAATTAGGGGTAAGTGATTCATGATGGCCTAATTACATTAGAAACAACACTTACTCAGTTAGCTGAAGGAAAAAACCCAGTGTAAATAGGGGAAAAGACAGCACTTAGGTTGGTGTGATATTTGTTTTCCTACATGTGGAAAACTATTCCTCGGGTTTTGCCATTATGAAAAACTCATCATAAAAATAAGTGCCTCAGAGAAGATGTTGTGTATTATCATTCACAGCACTGGAAAGCCACTGCTAATACTGACCCTAAAGGAGACATAGAAGCAAGTATAGTTCCCATGGGAAATGTCCACAGACAACAGGTGTATTTTGGTACCTATACAATGCATTTATGGCTATTGCTTCCCACAGGAAATAACAAAATGCATTTAAACAATGTACAAACTATCAGCTGTCACTGAATTATATTGCAAAGATGATCTCTAACCCTTAAAAGAGTGACTGTTTTTATTCTATAGCAATAGTTTATAAGTTTTAAGACAGTAAAGTTAACTGATGTTTTTCACAATATGCAGATGATCAGCTTCCTAAGTAGGAGACTCAAAATGAAATATTATTAACAATTTATGATTATTTCCATGCAGATGCTGAATGACTAATTCCTATCATATTTTTCCACAGTTGCAGGAGGGATTGTTTCTGCACCTGCTTCTCTTTCTGCAAATCTAATCATCAGTAAAATTGTACTCAGCCAGCTATTAAATTCCAGATCAGTTAATATATTTCATGCATTTAAAGACTGACAAAATATGAAGTCATATAACCACAATAAAATGCCACAGTGATACCAAGAAAAGTGGTCACAAGCTTGCAAAGCTTCACAGTCTTGGATTTTGTTGCAACACCCTAGATCAAAGCCAATGTTGGGTATTCATATACAAACTAGAGTACCCCATTAATGCAATAAAGCAAAAGTTTGGGAAAATGGGATCTGTGTCTGCAGATTTCTTTGAGAGCTCAAACTTGTTGTTAATTATTAGAAATGTATGCAAAACTGATTAGCTTATGTCATCATACAGAGTAAGGCATCTTAGCACTTTGAGAACAGAAAGTTCATTACTTTGTTAGTCATAAATCCTTACATTTTGTTGATACACCTATATTGAACTGACTGCCTTGAGTCAGAATGAAACACTATTTGTGTCTTAGCAATACAAGTATTTAAAGGCATCAACAAACAAAATCAAACATTGCAACTAGCTCCAATTCTACCAAAACTGCTCTGTCAACCTGCCTAATACAGTGATAATTATTCATTCATGTATTTATAGTCAAAGCATGGCAGTTTTACCGTAGAGCGTTGATGTACTATTTTCCTCATATATTTTCTGAAAATAGTGGATTTAAAGTATATACATACGTATACATATGTGTATGCATATTCATACACATTTACTTCACAAAAGGCCACCCACATGGTTTGATAAATATAGATGGATAAATAGGTAGGTATGGTATATTTTCCCCTGACAGATTACTTAATGTTTTGCAAAATTTTAACTATATCAATTGGATTATTGTCTGCCATATTTTTAAGTTAAAATGACTTAGATATTTCTGAAAATATAACAAAGGAAAAAAATGTGGGTTTGTTCATAGCAAAAAAAATACCAAATTATATTTTTCATTAAGACCTCAACCTGTCTGCTTTAGAGCTGGGACCTAAAATATTCCAAGGCCCCTTCCAAAGTGTCAATTTATGCTGTAACTAACATAGGCTTGCCAAGCTGGTTAAAAAGGCTTTAAACTAAAGTTGTGAAAGAAAACTTCAGTCAATCCCAGTCCTACCAGTTTTGTGTCAGTGTCATTAGTAGATTTCCAGAACCTGAAGAGGTCCCTTCCAACCAAAATCATTCTATCATTCTGTGGTTTTTATAAACTTTCAAAATTGCGCACTGCAAAAGCATTAGTTTGGCAACTAAATCTCACATAGGTTCAATCTCAGTCAAGTGTTCCTGACTCTAGAGTTTCAAGACTGAATAAGACTTCCTACCTAACTCTTTCTGGCATGTGAGTCTTGTTGTAGTATCTGGCTTCCCAAGAGGGGACATGGAAATGGTCTCTCATCTTCAGCATTGCAGTAGGTCATGCACTAAGAGGAGCCAGTGGCCATACAGAAAACATATTAGTTGGGGATTGAACCGATAGGCAAAACTGGAGATGAAGAGAAGCCATGATAAGAGCTTTTTGGAAGAGTAGGGGGAAAAAAGGACAAGAAATGGGATGAGAAAAAGAGTTGGGTTTTGTGTCTGGTCAGAAAGATACTGCGAGATATGGAAGCCAGTAGGCCTTTTGCAGGGAAACACTCTCCTAAAATGTGTTAAATTAAGCTGGTAAAGCACCATCTCTGATTTTCTATAGTGTCATAAACAGGTATTAACTTCACTGATTACAAGTGTCCTTATCTTCCTTCCTTTTCTGCTTCATGGACATTCCCAGCTTCACCATATTCTCACGTACTCTGTTAGCATCTGTGTCTGCACTGCAGAGCTACTGGTCCAGTCCTGGTAGATTACCCCAACTAGAGGGATGCATGGTTCCATAGGGGCCTGGTTTTTGATCAGGGAATTATACTTAACATATTCATTAAGGTATATTGTTCCAATCCCAGAAGCACTTTTACATTATTTAATACTGTGGTCATGGATAGTTCTGGTAACTCCAGGAATAGAACTGCCACCCCCTCACAGAAAATGGATTGTTTGACATTTTTTATTAACTCCAGCCTTTGTTCTGTGGAGATGACAGCCAGTTACCCACATTGGCATGACTGGTAGGAAAGTAGGTAGCAAGTGCAGCTGACAGCATCTTGCAAGTCTGCAGTGCTAAATCAGCACCACTGCCACGTGCCTTCTCAATGAGGAGGGGATGTAGAGGTAGAGTCGTGACAGTATGTTCCAAGGTGTCCCCGTGGTTCTTCCAGCTTGCTCTGCCAATGTTTCATCTCAGGTTATTAGTATTTATAAAAGTAGATCCTTAAAATAGCTTTATGGTGTTAATAGAAGCAAAAATAGTGGTTCTTAACTCATTCATACTGGGGTAAAATAGGGCTAAATTGGGCAAGTACAGAAATAATAGCACAATCCCATTTAAGGGTGACTTTCAAATCTGCTTCAGGTCTTAAAAAGCACAGATTTTAGGGTAAAATCAGACCAGGACACATTCCTTCCTTATTCACAGAAAATGCTTCTCCCTTTAACAGATGTAAGATTTGGTGTGACTTTTGCTTAAAGACTAAAATCTATTCACTGAGTCTTCCACTCACAAATGGAGCAACCACAGAATTCTCTGGCTTCTGAAAAACACATTATTTGGGAAAAATCATTCAGATTTGCAACTGACATTTGTAAAAAAAAGTGTGTATTCTATTGTTTTGGGTTGACTCTGGCTAGACACCAGGTGCCCACCAAAGCCATCCTGACACTTCCCTTCTCAGCTGAATAGGAACAGAAGAGAAAATATAATGAAAGGCTCATGGGTGGAGATAAGAACAGCGAGAGATCACTTAACAATTACCATCAAGAGCCAAACACACTCCACTTGGGGAAATTAGTTTATCACCAATCAAATCAGAATAGGGTAATGAGAAAATAAAACCTAAACCTTAAAACAACTTCCCGCTATCCCTCCCTTCTCAACTTCATTCTCAATTTTCTCTGTCTCCTCCCCTCGACTGGCACAGGCAGACAGCAATGGGGGCTGTGTTTAGTTCATCACTCTGCTGCTCCTTGCTACTCATGGGGAGGACTCCTCACACTCTTTCCCTGCTCCAGCATGGAGTCCCTCCCATGGGAGATAGTTCTCCATGAACTTCTCTGGCATGAGTCCTTCCCATGGCCTGCAGTTCTCCACAAACTGCTCCAATCTGGGTCCCCTCCTGTGGGGGGCAGTCCTCCAGGAACAGGCTTCTCCAGTATGGGTTCTCCACAGGCTGAGGGAGCACAGCTGCCTAACCATGGTCTGCACCACAGGCTGTAGGGTATTCTCTGCTCCTGCTCCTGGAACACCTCCTCCCCTTCCTTCTCCACTGATCTGGGTGTCTGTAGAGTGGTTTCTCTCACAGATTCCAAGTCTACTCTTCAGCTGCAGTTCCAGAGAGAACTCTCCTGTAAAATATGAAGAGGAGAGCATGAGGGGGCATTGCATTTACTTTTCTTACCAAAGTATTTCTTAAATAGGCATAGCAGTCTGCATGAATCTGCTCTAGGCACAGTGGATCAATGACCATCTGTCACCGAAATTAATGAATTATTAGCTGTTCTTCTCTAGACAGTGGAATAATGTGTTGATAATGTTTCACTGAGAAATCCACTTTTTTTTTTCCAAATTGGCTATAGGAGTGTAGGTATCCTCTGTGATTATTTTCAGAAGAGCCACAGCCAATATTTGAAGTAACATACTGTATGTTCTAGGACAAGACAAGGAAACACAACAGTATGTCCAAATTTGAACCTCACTTGACACCGGAGTCGGTCTCAATCACATCAGTGAAGTGTAAGGAAAGCTCTGGAGAAAGAAGAGGAAAATGAGTTACTTTATCATGCTGTGGCATAACAAAAAGTTTTAAAATTTGATAATCTGAAATACTGTATCATCAGGGTTTTGAGACTGATATTTTTGCTGTAGTAAACTACTAATTTTCTGAAGTGACTATATGATATTCTTTTTAAATAGGCTGATTTCTTATTTTCAGTACTTACAAATTTCTTAGAACTGTTTTCCTTTCAAGAAAGGAAACAACACAGTAACAGAATGGGGAGCTTTTCCCATTTTGTTTTCTTTTAAATTTGCAGTTCCTTTAGACAAACATGTTTGTCTGTTTTGCTGATTTCTGATTTGCCAATGCTAAAACAATATCCCATGTAAACTGCAGAGGCTGACAAATTAATTTTTGTGTTTTAATATCAGGCATAGAAACCTTACCATTTCTAATTATTTTTCGACCTTGCATATGAGAATAGGATTAGACTGACTACAACTGACACTGATTATCTGAGACAGGATGTTATTAAATCCCTTTGGGGAGCTTTTGAAAGATCCACAACATTTAGAGCAGAGAGCTTTTCTCTGTATTAGCTCATTTATGGAG
Source organism: Corapipo altera (assembly GCF_003945725.1). NCBI lineage: Eukaryota > Metazoa > Chordata > Aves > Passeriformes > Pipridae > Corapipo > Corapipo altera. The sequence goes on from NW_020884878.1 coordinate 6,945,701, forward strand.
CAATTACATGGGACTTACTACCAAAAAGATGTCAGAAAGAACACTGAAAAAACAGCTAAAGTGGAATTTACACTCCTCCCATCTCTGTCAGAACATCTCACAACCTCACAGCCTTAAAATACTTTGTCAAGGTTGTCTATAGCAAAGCTATTTGCTATATATCAGTTAAAGGTATGAGATAGGTTAGATTAACACTACATGGAGAAGAACTGATAATGGATCTGAAGTCAGCAGATATTTATCCCTGTTCAAATGGCTTCTTTGCACCAAGAACCCAAATTTAATTAATTTTGCAGGCTTGAAAAGTCTAATGTTTTCATTTAAGCCATCTCAGAATTTGCAGGTTTAGTTGTTTCACCAGAAGACTCCTATGGAGGTTTTCTCAGTGAAGTGCAGGGAAACATGCAAAATGCACTGGTTTGAAAAATCTCCACTCATTCTGGAAAAACCTGTGACTGAATTCCCAAATTTATTAATTTTTTTTCAAAATTAAGATTTCACAGATGACTTTTAGGAGGAGTTTACAGTTTTGTACCAAAAAATATGTAGATACAAAATGAAGAGCCAAGTAAAGACCATTTCAAAAATGCTGTTCCTACAATTGACTGTTTTCCTTACACCCATAGCTGAGAATGAAAATACATAGTGAAGTACTGCAGTACTGCAGAACTGTGTGTATTAAATATGTACACACCTATTGATTATGAGATTTGCAGTTTGGGAACATCAGAAAAGCTGTGAGAGATGCATAATCCAAAGTAATAGTGACTTTTCACTGAAGAACCAACAACATCGAGGTGTTAGAATCCAGAGATTTATTCTCAGTTCCACTCTGAATTTAAAGCTGATATTGATGTAAATTCATGTGATGGCAATACTTAAAACTTGGGGCCTCACATTTTTTCTGTCTTCCCTGGGTGTCTTCACATACTTAATCCAAGTCCATTATGAAAAAAGTTAAAAGATACTTAAGTGATCCTTAAGAACAACTCAGTGGTACAACTAAAGTAACATGCAGGGTTATCCTTTCCAATAAACACTGCTCTGCTGCTCTCTGTAGCACAGTTATTGCTCCTGAAATGTGTCCTGTATGTAAAGATCTGTTTGTGGACCAGAAGGTTCCTGCTTTTCAGTACCCACTGGTAATTGATGGTGAATACTAGAAGATAGGATTTTCTGCATGTGTAGTGATCACTGACCACAGGGAAAGCTTATGCAAAAATTCTGGTTCATAAATACGTATATACTTGAGTGAGGAAAAACTGATTTTTTTTATTGAGTTTGTCCTTCCAGGCATGTTATGTGGCATTTCTGATATTGCAAAGGAATACAGCAATACAGTATGAGGTATTCTGTATGTCCAAACATTGTAGTCCTTACTCAGGTTTTACTCAGGAAAAACTACCTTTCACTTCAGTAAGAATTTGCTTCACTAAGGATTGAACAGACTGTTTTGAATCTTACCAGCATTGCTTGACGCTAATATTGGACAACAGTTCTCATTGCTAATTTGCCTGCCTAACTGGCCTTCTCCTGGGCTCAGGATCTGCTTCTGCTGTGTGTTATTCATAGCTTCCATTGCTAGTTCAGATTGGGTCTCTGTGCTTTTCATTCCCAGCAAATATTTTGCAGCTATTGTTCTGCTGATGGTAGACGAGCATGGAACCTGGTATGCAGAACTTGAACCTCAGCCCAGTTTCAATTAACACTGTTAAACATTTTCTCACTATGGTGCTCAGAAGGAACTTTGATGACCCTCTTTCAAGGAAGCATAAATTTGTTTAAGCTGATGTTTTTACAATGCAAAAATATAAGAGCTTTATTCACAGACCTTAAGGCCAAATGCTTCTCCAGTAAAATAGATGGAGTAGCACTCATTCCAGCCATCATAAGGTCAATTGTAAATGCTTATTCTGACCTACAGTAGTCATACAAGAAAGTTACTAAATGCGTGTGCTGTAGCATCACTTTGTTTTGTAGTTTTAATACTGCTTTAAAGTAAGATATCCTGAATAATAATTAGTACCAAATTATGCCATAGCCTACTAATATGCAGCAAATCTAGCTAGGTTATCACTCGTATGTCTTATGAGCCATACCTAGCCATGGTTTGTCCTCTATTCATGCTACAGGGTACGAAATTCCTGGGTGCCAACCTGCCTATGGCAACCTAGAATTCTCCAGGGCAGGCTCGCAAAATCTTCACCTACTCTCTGGGACAGGTAACTAATAAGTGATGTTTTGTGAAGTTATGCTTTCTTTCTAACTTTCTGATGTCCATAAAAATGTTCCATTTCTACATGTCAGTCTGTAGTCTCTCATTGTTCAGTTCCACTATGTTTTCTGAACTAGGGCATTAACAGCAGATCTGTTTACTATAGTACTCTAGATGCTTGCCTCATCCAGGCCTATAATAGTTGTAATAAATTGCATAATTGTAATAACTTGCTTAAAAACTGAAAGTTGTTTAAGAAGCTGCAAAATCCACAGCTGCCTTCTACCAGTTAATTTTTTTTTCTGATGGAGTGGTTCTGACAATACTGATGCATTGCATTTTACTGTTGATACCACAGTTATCTGGGCAGCTCACCGAACTTTCTTAACTGCTGGTATGTATATATTCTCTCTCCTTTATCAGGTTTTCATTAATCTTAGGTCTCCTGAAGTAAGGATTTTCTCAATGCTATAGGTACAGAATGTTGAAAGACTGGGGGAGTTATTACTGATTCTAGTTTACATTGCTATGCAGCATGTAATATAAGTTTAAGTAATGACTCATTTTTCCATGTTTTACTTAGATTCTCTTCTACTTTTCTCCTGAATATACTCTCTATTCTTTTTTGCTTGACTTTATTTCAAGTGGCAGGTATGTAGAAGAAATGTCATTCACTAATCCTAAGGCATATGAAATATTTTAATATATATATCAAAGTAAGAAAGTAATTCAGTAAAAAAATAAAGACAGACTAAGCTTTAGATTGGTTCTTGCAGTCTATTGATTTTCTCTGAATAATATGTGTGAATTTTCATCTTAAGAGTGCTGCTAGTGCAGGAAAGACATAAACGACATTCTTTGGTATTTTTTCACACAGCCTATGAGTGAAAAAAATAGCAATCTTGGAAAAATGGTTTGAATTCCTCTTCTCAGTCCCCAGGGTTCTGCACATGCTCTCTACTATTACCTGGGTTTAGATGAGCCTGATGCAAAAATAGCTTTGCTCGGCTGCTTGTCCTGGCTAAAATCAAGAGATGACCAGTGAAGTGAAGTGAAATATAATCCAGGCACATAAAACTCTTTTACAACTTGATTCCAACCTGATTCCAACTTGATTGAATATTTGGAAGTCTTTTAATATCAGAACAAATTCACACAGCTACAGTGTAATCACTGAGTTTGATCTCACATACTGTTTTTAAATGGATGCCCACAGCAAAGTTCAGTCTTGGAATGATGTTTAGTCATCTTTTTGTAGGGCTTGCCAAAAAAATACCCTCATTTCCTACGCTTGTAGTTCTTACTTCTAAAATAAAAAAACCTTACTCTTGTGGAGGGCAATTACCACAGTTTATCTCCAAGGATACTAAAGCCCAAAATGCACAAATCCAGGATTTTAGCTCAGGCTGTTTAGCCATTTCATAAAAAAAGTAAAAATAAACAACCACTGAAAGATAATTTTCATTTCCCTCCTTGCTTTCTAAAAAGCACAAAAGAATCCAAATTTTTAGGAAAATTTTAATATTTCCTGAAAGCTTCCTTCTTTCTTTCCTGTTGATTAAGTCAGACCTTAATCACATTGTTTCAACATATCTAGACTTTAAAAATTTATCTGGAAACTTGCTTTCCAATTATATTGAAAAATACCACCTTGCTGAAGGAACTAAAAAATCCTCCAAACATTTGTTTATAAAAATGAAAGATAGTGAGTATGACAACTGTCAGCATTTACAAAATGTTGATAGGTTCTATTTTATGCTGCCTGGTGCACCTTAACCTTTAAAAAACTAATGAGAAAGCTGTAACAGTATCAGCAAGAGAGTTAAAATAAAAACCCAAGTTTTGATTAACCTAGAATGCTCAATTATAAGGAAAAAAAAAATGGTGGCCTGTGTTTAGGTAATCCACATCTCAAGGCACAAGAGAAATTTTTAGGAAAGTCTGGAGTAATGAAGCTGCTTCCTTACTCTGTGTGGTTCTTTAGGCTGCTACGCCCACAGGGCAGGTGGAACCAGAGGCCTCCTGGGTCCCCTCTGAAGAAGCACGTTGTGTATTGCTTCTCACAAGAATAGAGCAAACAGCTTTTCTGATGAATACCTGCTGCCTGATATGGTCCCTCCACATTTGCAGAGAGCACCTTCATTTACTGGCTGACTCCAAAACTACAGAAGAGCCAGCGTCAAGGTGTTGGACTGCTAACAAGAGTTCAGAGGAATGCAGTCCTGTTCCATGTCCTTTCCCATACACCCACAAAAAAAAAAGGTGACAAAATGGAGTCTTACATTGGAAAGCCAGTGCAGCCAAGAGAGCAGGATAAAACCTGAACTAATAAATTACAACATTTGCTTGGGAGAAAGGTTGTACGAAATGACGGCACAACGTGCTGAGCGGTGGGGAACTTGCTAGAGGTGAACAAATTTATACTCTTGCAGAGTAGAAGACTTCTCAGTTAACAAGTCCCAAAATAGTCCGCTGCAGTGTATAAAACAAGGTAGGGCTTGAAATAATTAGCCAGAGATGACAGATGGCAACTCCTTTCTCTTTTTTTCCTTCTCTTCTGTTGCTGTAATATCAAGGTGATCAAAGAGCTGAGGATCATTTGTTATTGTAGGGAAACTAAAAATATCTTGAAATATTCAGGCAAAATAAGTTCATTCAGGTACCAGCAGTAGCTCTCACTGTTCCTGTTCAACACCTTATACGTGAGTCTGTGTAGTAAGTTTCCCTCAGATTCAGAATCACATGTGCACAGATGAGAATCTGGGTGTGCCCAGGCTTAGGAGTATTGTCGAGTCAATTTATTAAATAAAATTATTAATTTTTTTACTTTAATTGTTTGCTTGTGCTAACAAACCAGTGATCTATTCTACCACCCGAAAGCCTTCAGAAAAGTCCCCAGAGCTCACCTCTCTGCCACGTTCCTTGAGTAATGTCATACAACTGTGTGTGAGGGGAACCAAATGATAAAGAACAGAGACTGCGGTAAAACTGATTGCACCAATAACTGTTGAAGGTGTCTGAAAGGTTTGTGCTGTATCTCACTCTAGGCAAGAACATTATTATTTCCTATGCTCTTTAGGAATAATATCTGGCAAGCATGGGCATTTTTTAAAGGCAAGCGCTTGTGGACTCAAGTTAGAGATACAATAGGACCTTCTATCTTGTAGGACTTCTGTTACAAAAAAGGATTAGAAGTCAACTGTGACCAGATGTAATTAAAATGAAAATTCAGTAATTTACTCAAATAACATAATATACACTGCTTATAAAGGAAAAACACCACTAGCAACTACAGTTCCTGTCCCAGTCCCAGTCCCAGTCCCAGTCCCAGTCCCAGTCCCAGTAGCAACTCTGTCTGACTGGTCCTAGAGCCCAAAAGTATATTTTATTTTTTCAACTGCTTAGTGTAGCTTTTCTGATGGAAGTGTTAAGTGAACGCACCAAAATGAGTCCCTTAAGCCAGACAAAGATGAATTTCAAATTAGAGGAAAGAGAAAAGGATTGGGAAAGGAAGGAAATAGTTAAGGTGAGAGATTATAACCTCTGTCCATCAACCTGTGTCTGGATGCTTTATACCAAATGAAACAGGAACAAAACTCTTTTCCTTCTACCAAAGCACATTTCTCTAGTATTCCCCTACTGCACTTCCAACTTCAGCCCTTTAATAGAAAGACTAAGATTAATTTCAGCTTGCTCCTGGGCAGTGGGCTTCATCCATACTCATTACACTCCCATTACAAATAAACAGCACAATTCGGGAGAAACGACATTTCTGCTCCAGCGCAGCTTGATCCAGATGAATCAGGGAGGTAAACAGACAAAAACAAAAGTGAGAAAGGTTTAATAACACAATTAAAATATAACTTTATAAGCTTGTGAGCTGATGCGGTAGGCTGCTTTCAGTAATTTCCAGAGGGAGTGCTTATCCATGACTACAAACCAAAGCAATCTAGAAGCTGGCCACTCAAAGCTGTAAGGAGCGATACTGCAACCAAAGGCAGCTTGCTCAATCACCTGGAGAGCTCTCTTTGGCTTCCAAATCATAAATTGAAGTCTACCTCTAATTTTGTTCCCTCGATTTCTCAATACCTCACTCTTTATTTTTTTTCTCCTTTCTTATCACTTCTTGGTAGTCTGGAATCCCTAGTGAGATGCAATGCAGACTGGTAGGACTCTGCCAGACATTAAAAAGCAGTCAACAACTGTTCAACAACTTCAAATCACTTTCTGTCTGGGGCAGCCCCCCCGATAGTCTGTGAAAGCAAGAACATATTTGTTGCAGTCAGTCTTTTCTGCTGCTTTTCTTATCCTTTCATACCCTGCAACTTTATGTTGTAACTCGCCATTTCTACCAGCCAAATATTTTATGCAAACATATTGCCCTCTGGAAAACCAGAAAATGGTGGCTCTTACAGAGGTGAACCTTCTTCAAGTGTTATGTGAAGGGTGGAGAAAATGCTGTCTGAAGTTTGCCATGGCAGAAGTCACCTCCCTTCTCTCCCAGCTTCACCAGCTGCCTTATTTCAGATGTGCCCCAGAGCACTAGGGAGCATTTGGACAATGCAGACAATTTGGAGTAGGGCATGAACATGAACAGAGTCCTTTATTATTGTAAGAAAATAAATATATGCTTTCTATCTCTAAAGAATGAGTCAGAAAACTCATCCTTCCTGGAATTGCGTGCCTGTTTTTTTCTCTTCCATACATATTTTCCACCTGTCCATCCCTTCATTTTCTAGCAACAGAGAGAAACAAATTGAACAGGAGCAGTCCTTATTCAGACTTCTGTAGGATCACTCACTGAACCTAGAAATTCGCATTCAAGACACTGAGGTCAACACTCTACCAGTCAGAGCTGAAAACAATCAGTTTCCACAGACTTTAGGGAGAGCCTAACAGAGACAGTAGTAGGTAGCTTGCAAGAAGGCAGAGATTGTAGTAACTACTTCTGCTGCTTCCACTGTTTCCCTCTGCTTTAGTCACCTTTGAATTTGATCACAGACTGTTTCGCTGTGCATTGCACTAATTTCTCACACACTCAGGTATTTAACCTCAGAAGTGTCTCATAAGCAAAAATGGTTATCTCATTTATAGGAAACAGAAATGTATTTTGAAGATTCCAAATCAAGTTAGCAGAGGTATTAAATCAGTCCTCAGAGAGCTGGCTCAGCTCTTCAGTCTCTGTGCAGCCCTGCCCCAAGAACCACCTGGGGTAGCCAGCGCAGCTGCTCCTGGTGAATGGGGTACATCCTGGTTTGTAAGTCCACATTGTTCCTCCTCCAAGAGTTACTCTATGCCCTTGCTTACTTAGTGCTCTGCACAATAATGCACTCCCTGGTTGCAGGTCTGGATTCTCACAGTGCATTATCATTTGCCCTGTGCATTTTTCAGTTCACTTGGGGAATCACAATTGCCTGCTGAACAAACTTCATTTAAAATAATCATAAATTATCTAAAATTTAAAATATTATAGATTAGTATCTATTTCTGAAAGCTGTAATTTAATTAATGATATTTCTATTTAATGCATTCAGAGTGTTAGGTTACGGATAGCATGTTTAAATAAAGGAAAACCTGTATGTCTTTATTATGAGCAGATTTTAAAAATCTTGTCACGTTCCACTGACAATAATGGCATTCACTTAAGATAACTCAGTGCTGACAGATGGTCCTCTAAGGGATTTTTGCATGTCAACATGTAACTGAATTTTCATATCTTAATCACCTCATATTACAGATAATACTCAATACCCCTGTTGGACAGATATGTCTGTGGACTTCTTATATTTGCTATAGAAGTCACCCCTTCTGCAATGAAAGGCTGACTCCTTTCAATATACACAAAAAATGATTAAGTTTTTTTTAAGAGAGATCTCTCTTCTCTACCTCTAATTCATAAGCCCAGCACAGTTTAGACTCATTTACCATATGAATTCAGACCCATCTTGCTGGGTCTGAATTTTTAATTGTGCAAATTAGGAAAGAGTGAGGTACTCATGTCCAAAGTGAAGAAAATCTGCCTTCCAAAATCCAGTGATATACCTGTTTTAAAGTAGCTGTATCAACTCTACAGGTGCTCCAAATAGACTTTCACGCTAAGGATTTATCCCACAGCACTTCAGACTTCAACTGCTAAACATCTCTTTCTTTTCCCCACCTCCCTTCCAAATGACTGTCTTTAATATTTCTCATAAAGGATCCCTCTTCTCTGGTTTAAATTCTGCCAGAATGCCTAGAACCTAAGGAAAGGACTCTGTTACTTGTTTTATGTGTCCGTCAGTCATCTAGAAACTATCTGAGCTCCAGATTTGGATCACCCACACATTTGTTCTGAAACATATGTACAGGCCTTCCTTCTCACAATCCAAACCCAGCTTCAGGTTGTTTATTTTGAAAATGAGTACTGAAAAGAAAATTCAAACAGTTCAATACTTGTAAAAAAAAACTCCTCCAAAAGCTACCTATCTATATATGTGTGTATATATATCTACAGAAAGGAGAGATCTGCGTGCAATTTGACAGGAAAACTGTTCATATTCCAAAGTTTCAAATATTTAACAAACTTCTTTGAAAGTAATGGAGAAATTCTGTGGATGTTCTGTAATGAAAATTAACCCAACAGAGTTTGATGAAAATTTGAAAAAGAATAGGTAGGCATGAGTTTGAATTTATAGGAAAATGCATATTGTAGAACTTGGATAGGCATTTGCTGAAGCATTTCTTTAATGACAAAGGAACCCGCTGAATAAAGAGCACAAGAGCACTGGGATTGTGGACTGGACCCTGGGTCTGAGCTGCAGCATGTAATCTCTATTCCCTGTACAACTAATTTCAAGTCTGTAGTTGGAGTCTCAGACCCTGGATCTCGACTTTGTAATTTGATCCCATCCCTCTCCTAATCAGATGGAACAAGAGTAAGGTGAGACACAAAAACTACAGACAGGGAAGATAGTTTTGGCATTGCCCTTTTGAAACAGTGACCGTGATCATGTAACACATAATCAAGACTTGATTAACATAGAAATCCAATTACCGCTTCATTAAAAACCTTTCATTAATATAAAAAACACTTGTAAAATGCTTGGGCTTCATTTTCCAACAACTACAACTTGAAAAAACATTGTTGAGGGGTCACATTCAATGACACAATTGTTACCTGAAAGCTTTTCCTCCTAAGCTGAGGTTTGAGTGCCTTTCTCACAGCATGTCCATCTTGGGCACTGTGCAGATCTGGCATGACCTATTCCAGAGGCACGTTCAACAAAGCTGTGTTGGTATAAAAGGTCTACCAGACATGGATCAGCAGGAGCTGCTGAAGCCAAAATTCCTTGGTGGTCCCAAAATCAAGCCGAAAATGCAGTCCAGCTCTATTGAGGAGTGACGCAGCACCACTGAGGACCTGTTGGCATTTCTGTCAGCTGTGAATGTCCCCAGAGACCTCTATGCCCAACCTGCTGCTCCCTGGGGTGTGAGCTACATGTCAGAAAAGTGTCTCCCCCCAGACCCTTGCCTCCTGCCTGGCTGATGGCCCTCATCTCTGTGATTATCAGCTGCATTCAAATATCAGAAACAAAACCAGGGATGTGGCTGGCTGCACTCCTTGAGCCAAACAGCCCATCTCTTTGCAGAGACCCACAGTAGACTTACACTTTTGGGAAAATGATTCCAGAAAAGCAAGTGCATGAAGCTGCCCCAGCCCCTCTGGCCACCTACCATGGGTAACATCAGTGGTCCAAGTTGACATGGCATGAGTTGGCCCTTTCCAGAGAACCCTCTCCTGATCTTTATATTCCTTCACATAAAGCACCTGTATAGGGCTAACTGGTTTTGACTTTTCCCTAGATAAAAGGAAAGAAGAAGAAATTATTTTTGAAATTCTGTTCCAGAATACTTTTTTTAAATTTTCCTCAGTGCACCCAAATTCCTGATCCTACGAAGTCCTTTTTTAGAAAGTGACACATTGCAGATACAAAACAGATCTGAAAAACACTTTTAAAGCATTTTGTAGTTTGTTTTTGTGGGCCTCCGTGCAACCTAAGCAAAGAAGAAAGGCAATACTATTACCTCATCTCACACACACAGAACTGAGTCAGGAAGAGGGGGAGTTATCTGATGAGATGTGGTTGTCTACATCTGAGATACTTGACTAGATTCCCTTTGTAATTATCGGAAATGGGTACTTCCAGATTTACATCAACTCATCTAAAAGTAGGCTTCTAAAATAGGTCAGATTAATTTCATCCTGATAGTGCCTGCACTTGACTAAGAACAGGAGCCAGAGCTGACCAGCAATGGGCAAGGTCAGTGTTGCCTTAACTCTCTTGACTGGTGAAACACTAGGAACATTTGGCAAAGCCAGATTCAAGACTTAGAGCTCCAACCCCCAGTTCCTATCAGTTCCCATGTTCTTTCTTCCAAGACAGGCTGTTTACCCACAAAATACAATTAGTTTTAGTTAGGATTTCACAGCTGCATTAAAACGTCTGTTTCACTACCCAGAAATGAGAACATTTGATTTTTTTTTTCAGTATATTCGACATGGGCATTTATCTTGCCCTTGTTTTGCATTCCTTTCACTGCTAATTTCCCTCCTAATGCCTTTAATCATATTTTTTTCACTCACTTCAAGAGCTGTGTGAAGGAATGTAATCAGTCCATTCAGGGAGATTTTCGCTAGTTGAAAAAAATGCACTTGCTCAGGTTTTAAGCAACACTGCAGAACCACCCTCAAAACAGAGCCCTGCAGTGGCAGGCAGATGTGAAAGGGCTGCTGAAGCAGTTTGACCAGGGAAGTGGAGATGTGGGGTTTCTGGAATGCTCCACTGATGGGGCAGACTCATAGACATCAATTCTCATGGAATAACAATCCAGGGAGCACCCTCTTTGCTTAACAAAGAGTAGCAAATTCTATTCCTCTGAGGGTAACAGAAATCCTCCGGCCTCCAGGCAACTGAACAACCCCAACTTTGCATGCTATCACTCCTTTGTCATCAGACCATCTGCCAGGTAGATGAGCTGGCAGAAGATCAGACGGGTACAATGAAAACCTGCTTGTTTTCCAACACACCTTCCTCAGAATAGGTTGTCACCATGTGACATCTCAGCTTTGCCTGAAATCCAGTGGAAATATGTTCACCTGGATCTTCTCCAGCCAGCACTACAGATTAATCCTGACCGACGTCTGCAGGCTGAGATAATGTTTGTGGGCATAAATTTCCGTGCAAATATATGTTTTCATATCTATTTTATATATGAGAATAAACAGAGCTAATTGGTGAAAATAATGCATTGGAAAGTTTAAAGACCTGTTTTTAATAACCTTTAAAGTAGCTTCCCTTGAGAGGTTTTCTTCACCAGTCTAAATATTTAATGTTATGTTTACTGTTCTTGTTTTTAAAGAAATACTTTAATGAAACAAAGTAGGTAATGACTTGCAAACCACTGATTGTCACAGGAGCAGGACTTTAAAGAACATTGAAAGAAATAGAGAACCACTTATGCTAAAGATGGAATAGTCTACAGCATTTTTGAGCCTACCCCCTAATTCCATACTCTTTCCAGCTCTCCAAGTTTCATAAAGATAATGAAATATAGGATTTGTGTTTTCTAAGACATAGCACTACGAGATTTCCAGACAGTATTTTTTATTTGCTAATAAGTCCTCTCCTTTCTCTTGGTGGTACTTTTTTCATTCAATTCTTTTCTTAGTTTTACATATATATATCAATAAAGAGCTGTGAGGACCAACTATGCATAGAAGACAAGTTATGATTTAAAATATAGTGATTTAGCAGCATTAAAAAATTGCTCAATTAACTTTTCTAATTAACTGGTATGTGACAAGCAGAAACAAAATGCAGGTAATTTATGGAGTTGATTGGTTTGGAGAAAAGCAAAAATGTTAAATGGTTGACTTTGTTACTCCATATTTTGACTTTTTTGTTTCCCTCTTTTCAATTCTGATTAAATTACCACTACCAAATTTAGAGGGGTACAGAGCAAAATTAAGCCCTCCTCACGAAAACCTCAGACTTCTAGAACAACAACAAAAAAAAAAGATACAGAATTTGATACATTGCAAGCTCTTGTTCTTTCTACTGTTTCTCTCACTTGCTTTGCCTTTGTTTCTTAGGTGCTTGTTCATACAGAACCAAAATCAAGGGAAAACAACAGGATTTACCTCAAACCAGTAACATATCTAGATAAAGCTCAATTCATGCAGAAATAAAAACCATCATGGGAATCCTGGGAAATCTACTCTCAGTGTTACAACTATTAATACCCATTCAATGGTTACAGTCTAAGATTTGGGAAAATTTCCCTATTGTGTTATTCATGAGCATAAATTTTGTTGTGATATTGCTTAAAGTTAGCTATCTTTTCAGAACTTGCTTTACTTAAGAAGGATATTAAAGCAGATGATTTAATGCTTTCCCAGTTGGGGTCTTCTCTTTCTTTCTTCTTTTTTTCTTCTTCCATAAAAGTGACTATAAGTTTTTTTGCCATTCAGCATATTCCTGTCAGAACAAGATTTCTTTCCTTCTAAAATTTTTACCTTTCAATCTAATAACTTGTATTTTAATAATGATTTAATATTAGGTGTCTACTATTGCATCTTAAATAATCTCATCATAAATCAGGTGTTCTTCCTATCTAAAAATTATACATTCTCTTAAGAGCAATCAGCCATTTTAACATTGATCATGCGACTCAAAGTACACAATGAGTAAGGGTTCTCCTAGGTTTGGGAAGGTTTAAGGATGCCACACTATCATTCCACCTTGGGTGGAAATGAAGAGAGGTTTTTCAGAATTATGGTTTGCTGGGTGAGAATAACTTTGATCTTTGAAGCTGCCTGAGTTATGCCTTAATCAGTGGGATTTTTTTATTTTGAACAAAGTTACAGCTATGCTTTACCTCCCAAAACATTATGTGAAAGAGCCCATGTATGTAGACTGTTTCAGTAAAGCTCATTAGAATAGGCTTGATTTTAATGGAATGAATTATTCTGAAAGCAAATAATTCAAGAATATAAACACTTCAAAGTGAACTGCAAGAGAGAAGACTGAGCTTGAAGTTAAGTTTATCGTTCTAGCACAAGCTTCAAGCTGCCAAAACCTACCAAACTGAGACCCAAAGCAAGAAGTACCTGCAGGAGGAAGCAGAAGACAAAGTTATTAGAGGCCATTACCTTTTCTCTTTTTTATCTTTTGTTAGGCAGTCTCTAGCTATTACGGATTTAAACATCCCTGGCATTCCCATTATATTTGTATACCAACAACCCCTCTTCCTCCCAAAGATCAAACTTCTTGTGTCCAAAACTTCCCAGTGCAGCAGGATGCTCTAACCTTCCCTAATCTGTCTTAAATTGCATTAACTGCATTTGCCCAGCATAGAGCAGCAGCCTCAGCCTGGCCATTTTTATCCAAAATCGTATCTGGAGGACCTGCTGTCTACTTTTTGTACAAATCCTAGTGATTAGATTTTTAGAGCAGCAGAAGACTTGAGATCATACCTCTTTTCACTCTAAACAGTTTTGGCACTGTAACTCCCACTTCACAGAAGAAAATCCAAGTTGCCAGGCTATAGGAAGAAAAACTGACCAAAATGAGCAGATGAGTAACAAGAACAACAGGTCAGAAGCAGAGCAAGTGAAAAGTGGTGTGATGTGGTAACATCATGAATGAGGACATGTAGAAATGAGCAGCATGGGTTCTCATTTCCCTAGACAATATTGGAGTTTAATTCACCAAGAGAAATATAAAAATTAAATTATTGCATTAAGTGTAACTGCATTAAATGTCTGAATCAGAATATATTATTTTAAGGGAATATAACTACAAGTGGTAATCTAAGTATAACTGTAACCACGCAATATGTGCAATTGAAATAGAGCACTGTGTTGGCAAAACATTAGGCTGTTTCCCATCTCTGAGCTGCATGGATCAAGCAAGCAACAATTGTAAAGCTTTTGCATTAACTCACTGAGATCCTATTGCAGCTTGTAGAGAAGAAGCCAGTCACGCTGCAGACAGCTCAGATAAGTGTTTCTTGAAGATTGACATGTTGTTCCCAAGCCTCTTGTCTAATTAAAGACCCAAAATATTATTCTACTGAAGCTGATGGCAGTACTCACTTGACATCAAAGCGAATCAACATTCACCATTCTTTTATGAAGAATTATTTTTACCATATGATTAAAAAAAGCAAGACAATTCATAATGCACCATGTGGTAGCACTTTGTCTCTAGGTGATGGCAGACTGCAGTTCCATTGTGCCTTAGAGGTTCCATCTGAAGCCAAGAGGTCAGCTCAATATTGAGGTTGCAGTTCCTGGACCAAGTTACAGTCACCTCCAGAGGTCCCAGCTCTGGCAGGAATCCCATCCTGTTGTTCAACTGACACACATGCTAGAAGACTGAGGAGCTTACAAACTAAATAGACAAGGATAAAAATATCTCCACTGTGCAGATAAGAACTGAGGCACGTGCAGAACTGGCTCACCTGAACTGGTACAGTTGAGCTCCAGTAAAGCAAGGGAAAGATCCTCAGGTTTATTGCTGCAAATTCAGAGGGACTATTTGGATGCTGAGAACGCAAGCAGGATCACTCTTGAGAAAAGACAACACAGAAAGAACCGTGTCTTGCAGAATATACCACCTAAGGAGTCTTTCTGCTGTGTCTTTTGCAACTGGACAGGTCTATCTCGTATTGGCCTTATTAGCCACCGGCGTGCTTGTAACAAATGTGGATAGAGCCTTTCCCAAATCTTTGTTCACAAAGCCCAGCCATGATGATGATTTGGATGCAGATGGCATATTGGCCTTCCTGATAAAAATTTCGCATGGATCGCCTGGCTTTATGCTGTCTTATGTCATCTCTAAAATAGAGAAAACAATAAAGTGAAAAAACTCCTTTCCCCAAATTCTATGCCTAGTGCTTTGTTTTGTCAAAGAGTATAACTAAAGCTAGCTTAAATCCATGGCATAAATTTTTTACTGAAAGAACAGTGAAAAATTGGGGATTACACCTGAGTCTGGGAATTCTTGGCTCCCAACTAAGTGGGAAAAAAGGAAAATAGTCATAACCTTAAAACCGTGATTATATTAATTACCATTTGCCAGATGAAATGCTGAACAATAATATCTCTAGCATCTATATGGCCAGGGTTTGGAGTGGAAATGGAATCAAATAGGACAAAATTTTCCTCCTCCACAAACTTGTAATTTGGACTTAAGGCAAGGAAATATTTTTGCATGGTTTATTTAGAGTTGCTGCTCTATAGATATCTGCTACTTCAATAATAGTACGGTAAGATAACTCTAAATGAAAGTTCCTGTGTGAAACCAATCTCTAGACCATGTTTTGTATTTTAATGAAAATTCTTTCACAAAGTATTCCATTATGGATAATGAGCTAGTAGCAAAAAATGCACTAGACAGGACAGATGGGAAGATAGTCAACTGCCTATACCAGAAGATTTTCAAAGTGCAGTAAACAAATTATGAAGCACACTTCTCTGGCTAGATGCCAGCCTATACTCTAGGGAACTGGTCAAAGGGTGGATCATGAAAAGCCTTTTTGGGAGCAGCTAAATTCTACAGCTGTGGTCTTTGTTTTTCTAGTACTTTGCAAGAACAGAAGGGGGAATTACGAAAGCGTCTGTCGTACACTACCCATAAGCTGGAAATGCTTGAAACGGAGTTTGATTCTACACGTCAGTACCTTGAAATAGAATTGAGACGTGCTCAGGAGGAACTTGAAAAAGTAACTGAAAAACTGAGAAGGTTAGTAACTAACTTTTTGAAATAAACAGTTATTAGGAATTTACAAGAGATTGTATTAAAGATATTTGTAAGTAAAAATAAGCATAGTTGCAAACATGCATAATTTATTATTTATTGATTATATATCATGTTTTTATATTGCACATATATATTTCACTTATCTGAATATATTTTACATGCCACATGAAGTTATTTACATGTGATATGTAAGATGTCTCTGTACTAAAAGCAAATATGCAAATAGTAATGCACCTATATAGGTACATATATGGCATTTTTATGTGTAAACCTGCATGTGGATTAGTGCCACATTGTGTTACAAATACAAAGGTTATAAACACACTACATATATATGTATTTATACTGCATATATACAGATTTATCTTTTTTTAATGACTTTGCACATTTTCTGTTGTTACTCTTCGTTGCACTGATACAAGAGAATAGAATTTGGCTCTTCATCACTCAAAGCTGAGATTATGTTCAATTCAAATAATATTAAGACATTTCACATTATGCTACAGCAAATAATTTCTTTTAATCTCGAGTAGAATGGAATGATACTGAAAAGCTATTATTTAAAACTGTTGTGGCTGTGGTATAGTGCTGTTTCAAAATGGGGACCCAGTTAATATTAATGATAAATTCTGTTAAGCATGCACTCCTGACATTCCTGACAGTGATTAAAATTGTCTGTAGTCTAGCTTTAAATTTATCAGTGATTCTTAATATCCATTTTTTCATTTGATTGCAAAACTTCTGATACTAGAATTATCCATTTATGCAGGAATGTATTTGCATGTCTTGTGAGACTTTCCTAAACTGATGTTATAATGGAACTGTTTGATTTAGTTCATTGGATGAGTCAAAATTAAATTCAGAACAAATCATTCCAGGGCTATACGCAAAGAAATATTTTTCATTTCTTGCAGAAGGCAAAAGCCAAACCAAAACAGAGCCAGAAAACACCAATAAACTGAGTCAACCGAACCACTAAATGAAAATTTTAAACAGAATGAATCTGTAAGTTCATAATTTAGGAAACATCCTATGTGGTCTTATAACTTAAATGCTTCCCTATCTGGGGATGCTTCTTAAAACAAGACTAAAATGTGCAGGTGACACAGGGATTTTGAAATCTACACATGTCTATCCAGAGCAGTCTGGAGATTCTCCGAAACACTTTTTGTTGTTAACAATATTTTTCCTATCATTTCACTTAGAGTAGAGCCATTTAAAGAAACTTCATTCTTGATCTAATTTCCTCTGATACATTCCAGGACAGGGAACAGTGGTACTCTTGTTTTTTGAAGCATTAATTCAGATAGCTGTCATAAAGCAGCAGAGGGGCTGACCATCCCAATTCTGTTAAAACAAAGGGGCTTCTTAGTCAGTAGGAAGTCTCTTATCAACTTCACCGGGCTCTAATGAGTTAAGTACCCTTTGAAACTCAGGTGAAGTGCTCACTGCAAAGTCTAGCACTCATACCCAAACATCACATTAGCAGAACTGACTTTCCAATATTCTAATGGAACATTGTACCATATTATGAAGAAAACTTATATTAAAAATTATGTTTCAGGCAGGTGATTACTCCCCTGAAGACATATCATAATGGAAGCCAAAAATATGTTACGAGGTGAGCTTTAAAAATGTTTCTATTGAGAATAGCAAGGCATACTGCAAGTTGAACAACTAGATTTCTCAACCTGGAGAACGATAATGTCTGAAAAAAAGCCTGTCATCCAACAGCATGTCAGCAACATGTCACAGAGGAAAACCAATATGAGAAAAAGAAAGAAGTTGAATTAGTTTCAATAATGTGTCTCTTCCTTTATTCACTGCACAGGGAGAGAAATTCAACCCCCCCCAAAATAAAAAAAATCCTCTGTAATAAGATCCCACTTGCATACTAGAGAACATTTCTGTTATTAAATTTCCATTACTGTAAAGTGCAAAATTTTTCAAAGAGGCTGAATGGCCATCCTTTTTTAATCCTTTCTGAAACTCTTTGTCTTAATTTATCCAGAATATCAACCTCACTACAAACATTTAGAAGTAGCCTCTTTTTTTTTTTCCCAGTGTGAGAAAAAGCAGAACAGTGCTGAGTAGGTTTGAAAATATTAACTGTAAAGCGTAAGTTCAGTTTTGAAAAGTGACTGAAAAGAGATTGGGGTTTTCATATACCTCACAGTGGTCCCTTATCTGACATGATTATCATGGCTTTTATGAATTAAAATTTAAAAAAAAAATCAGAAACCAATCTTGGAACTAATTCTGAACTCCAAAGTTCACATGATGTTTCCTTCTTGAGACCCTGCTCTGGGTAACAACTTGTTGAGGACCCCACCCTATCTTTTACCAGGAAATAGGGTAAAACCCATACCAGCATGTATTTAGCACTGAGATTAGCCCTCACACATTTTTGTTTCACCAAAAGCAAGACAATTCACAGGCTGAAGGGGGTCACAGAAATCCTGGGGGGAAAACTCTCTTGTTTTCATATGGAAGTTGGTGTAACTTGTGATAAGAGAGAGACAAAAGTTTTCTTGAACAAGAAGCTGCTACTTTAACAGTCACTCTTCAAAAGTAACTGCACTCTGGGAGAAATTTGCTTCTGTAAAGAAAGCATAGACACTTAACGTTTAACATAGTCAGAATATTTTTCATTAGACCCTAATTTGATCAAGAGTCTAAACATGCATTTAATCGGTGCAGATACATGCACCTCGAGTCATATGCGTAACATCTAATAATACAAACAACACAAAATCCATCAATAAATGATAATAGGTTATTGACTCACATGAGTTTATCCTTATAGCAGTTTCACAGGGTAATGAAGCTGACCTACTCTTCACTTTATTTACAAAGCCAGATTTACAATGCTGAAGTATTTCATACCTCACAACGTTCAGGCTACCTGGGTGTCTGTTTTCTGCAAACAGGGTTAAGTTACCATTTGTTCATCTGATCATTTTCAAATTTTAATAATTTTCCCTGCTCTTTATTTCTCCTTCGCTTTATTTTAGAGTTTAGCCCAAAGATTGATCTGCCTCTGTTCCTCTTTGAACACTTCCTTCCCTATATTTCTGGGTCCATTTCTCTCCTTGCCACCTACATTTGCTGATGCTTCTTTTGGCACAGTGAATTTCCAATTTGGGTTTGCTTATATGTGCATGTGTATGTGCTTGTGATGTGTGTACGTGTTTGTGCTTATTTTGACTACCTTTGCATACTGTTCTCAATAGAAACACTTTTTGAAGCTTAACTTCCTACTTACTGTGGATTTTTTTTTAGATTTGATTTGACTTTACTGGGAGGCAGTCAATTTTTTCAGTGCAAAATAAATGTCTTAGGGAAATAATGTTTGTGGGCTACTTTCTCCTAAACATACAACAGATTTGATAGGCAAAGGCAAAAGAAGTTACAAACAGACAAGTAGATCACGATAATCTCTTGCAAAAACCCTCTATCACCGTCTCGGCATGGAAGTGTTGTCATTGAGAAACAATTATATTAATGGTAATCAACCTTTCAGTCATCCATATCAAGAGAAAAAGTGACAACAGAAGCTGAAGAGTAAATCCAGTGACACATTGTCACCATCACAAGTCTGATATTCAAGTAGTAATTATTGTTTTTATTCATGATCTAAAGTTACAGAAAGGGAACCTTTAGAGTCTCCCTTGAGCTGTCCACATAGGTCACCACTGCACAGCAGAATGGGTTAGAGAGACGCCTAAGCTAGAAAAGCTCTGAACGAACTTTTTTGCCCTCTTTTCTTTCAGGAATTTATGCAGATACTTTTGAACCCATGCAATCTCTTGAAGGTGCTAACTGTTTAAATCAGTTTTTACACCACCTCTACTTGAGCCACAAGCTTTCTGGGTGCAACGCAAGTTTAACCTGTTCTATTTTGCTTTACTAGATTAAAAATGTAGACTATGACAGAGAAGATACTGAGACACTTCCGGTCTCAGCCAGCAGGCACTACTTTATTTTTCTAAATTCTTGCTTCCTGCACCATAGCACTCGGCCCTACCAGCAAAACAAAATATTTGTGCTGAGTAGCTGCAGGCAAAGCCATTGTAACCCTCCTTTTTTTCACTGTTTATCAAGATAATCTCTGCCTTCTCATGTGCCACAAAAATCTGGGTACAGAGTACCTGTTGTGTACACCTGTTGTGTTGACAGCTAAATAGCTGTGAAAATCCCAAATACACCTAGAGCTGAAAAATAAATGTCTGTAGAGAGCTTTGGTGGTAAATGCTGTGAGGAGCATGGACGACGCAAAGAATTGTAAACTTCAGTCAATCCTTTAAGTCACCTGGACATGAACACAGTGGTACTACGAGAAGTGATGAGCAATGACCAAGTCTCACGGTGCAAGTCTCACATATTTTCAGCCCATTTATGTCAACACCTTAGCAAACACACTTTACCACTGATCCTCCTCACAGGGAGGAAGCCTCTGCTCAGCAGCTCTGTAAAACATAGACAACATTGAAACTTCCCCCAGGCTTGCAATGAATGTTGGAAATGGCTGCCCTGAGTCCAGTCTGACTCTTGGTATCCTGAGGATTTTCACCCATGGGGATGTCATTATTTATATCCACAGAGCAGATGTCCTTGGCATGGACATCCCCTCTCAGGTCCATGCAGCAGATGTTATTGTATTGCCGGGAGCCCCAGCCAGAGCTCTTCACGCCTCAAGAGGGGCACTGCAAGCCACTGGCCTGCCCTGAATGGAGAATTCTGATCATTTAACTGGAAAGAAAATCTCCATGGCAACAGAAGCTGGGAGAGACTTGAAGCATCATGTACCAGGAATGGGTGGGCTGGACCCTTCAATTTGCAGCCATGGCATGATTCAAATACAGATCTTCATTTCAGTTTCAACAGGCACTTTAACTAACCAAATGATAAATCCAAGAGACTTCTTTAATCCCAGTCCCTTCCTGATCACCACGGAAACTATGCTCAGAGGAAGTCCCTTTTTGTTGTATATAAGTGTATTGCATCTGAGTTCACTCTTACAGCAAACACACTCGCACATTACCTAAAATCAGCTCACTGATGAAAATACTTTGACCTATTGATCAGTACAAACATACTGATTTATTCAGACAAATTTTTCACAGCTGAGCTTCTAACATTTGCTTTACATTTGTAATACATATTGCTGAGATGATGGGTACTAACAAGACCAAGGAGCTACCCTCCTTACCTTCTGTGAAGAGAAAGGCACAGCTACTACCAAAATAGCAGTGTTTTTCCCACAGGCTGCACAGCTCATTCATTACAATACTAAGGTTACCATCTAAGTAGCCTAAAGATACACAGGCTGAAACTTTTCTTTGTTGTATTGCTCTGGAATAAGCAGGAAAGCCTCATTTTTTGAGTCCATTCAATTCTTAAAAAGAAATACCCATCTAAAGTATCTAAATACATTTCCTAAAGAAAGATGTGTTTAGGTCTGGAGAACAGGCAATCCCTTGAACTTTGGTGTAAAAAAGGGATATTCTCTTCTAAGTCATGATGTTGATGCCTGAATGTTGCTACACTCATTAGGATTCTGCTGCAATTGTTTTTATTAAGAGACCTCCACAATGTTTTTTCTGCTGCCTAAGCCTACAGCTCAAGCTTCCTCTCTAACATATTATTCCTGAGACTGATGTAAAGCTACAGTTTCCTTGTGCAAGTTCCTAAGCTGCATGCAAGTGCAGAATGGCCAACAGATTTTCACTTCCTGATGGAATTTGCTGCTAAATATAGTAAGCAAACATGAGAAAGAAGTTTCCTTAGGAAGCAGGTGGTAATTGCATTTCAAAGGCAACCACTGACTGGCAACAGGAGTGATAAATAAATAGATTTCAAATAATGCAAGCCAAGGTTTTGTACTGATGTGAAAATACAGATAAAAAACAACATGAAAAACAATGCATTCAATTACATGATATCATCTTTGTTTTAGGATACAAAACAATTACCTAGCCTTACAAAGAATTAATCAGGATCTGGAGGATAAACTTTACAGAATGGTAAGTTATCATAACTGGTTTCTTTTAATATATTGTGGTTTTATGGTGCTTAAGTCATAGGAAAAACATGTATGTAGCTGTCACAAAAAAACCCTCATGCTCTAAATGCAATTATACTTAAAAAAAGATATATGACTTTATCAGTATTATGATGTAGAGCTCAAGCTGTGTATGATGACATAGCTCCATCAATTTAAATGAAGATTGCCTTGACTGATGATCTGGCTGAGTAAATTGTACCTTTAAAATAATTCTGGTTAATTTAGCTAATAACTTCATGGGTTTTAAATATTTATATTTTCATTAAGTATCAAATTTAAATAAGGTAATCCAAGGTTTTCTCATGCTTCTTAGATACTTTCACTCAGCTTTTATTAAGTGATTTAATAGAGCTTGGATGGTCTGACTTTTAAATGCTGTCATAACTACCTATCTCAGTATATTAATTTCCAATCTGCATGTGTCTGCAACCGCAATGTCAATGTCACTGTCACAGGCCAATTAAAGCCGAGCAAGGAAAACTGCACCATTTATGGGCTCCACTTGGCCAGACACAGCACCAGTGACTCAAAATAGCTTGAAGATGTTAAAAAGAAATGGCAAGGCCTTTGGTGCCCTGGCTCATTGCTAATGCTGCCGGGACATCACTAGTAGGAGTAAAATTACAGAGGAATGTAAGGATAATGTTTAAAGAGGAAAGAATGACAGTTTTGAACTTCCAACGATCCTCAGAAAGGAGGTTGTAGCCAGGTGGTGGTTGGTCTCTTCTCCCAGGCAACTATCAGTAGGACAAGAGGGCATGGTCTTAAGCTGTGCCAGGGGAGGTTTAGGTTGGATATTGGGAAGAAATTCTTTAAAGAGAGGGTAATCAGGCATTGGAATGGGCTGCCCAGGGAAGTGGTGGATTCTCCATCCCTGGAGGTTTTTAAGATGAGACTGGATGTGGCAATTAGTGCCATGGTCTAGTAACCACGGCAGTGTTGGATCAAGGGTTGGACTTGATGATCTTGGAGGTCCTTTCCAACCCGGCTGATTCTATGATTCTATGATTCAGGCTATGAGTGCATCCTGGTCTGCTGTCTCCTCTCCTGGCTCAGTACAATCAGTCACTCCCAGCTCCCCTTCTGTGCAGCCCCAGACCTGACATGGCCCAGGCAAGCACAGTGCACACACAATACATAATTTATAAAGTGTGTTCACAGATCTACACACAGAGATAAGGATGCTAGGATAAGCCCATCTTTTAGATAAGTCTCATGTAACATTTGCATGGATAGGTAGCTTGGAATGGAGGGAAGAGATTATTGTGGGTTTTGAGTAAATAGGGACTATAGCAACATACAGGACAGACATCAGCCTTTAATAAGAAAGGGGAAACAAACATTTGAAAATGTCATTGTTCTTATCTCAGAAGCCCACTTAAATAGCTAACAGCGAATAGGGGACTGATGCTTTTGCAAATCACTTCGGGATTTTGTTGTCATCTGTAGCCTAACATTTATTACCTATGTGCTACAAGACATTAATAAAGTAGAGTCATTCAGGCTGGTAAATGGAATAAAAATAATAGAAACACAGAAAGAAGAACTCCAGAAAATCCATATGTTTTTATCAGGTATTTCAGATCAAAGCAAAGAATTTTTAAACTGCTGTTTCAGCATCCACTTAGATCCTTGAAAAATTATTTCAGAGCACAGCACAGAAAGAACAAAAACTGGTCCCGTGGAGCACTGCACCTTTCTTTATCCCACTAATAAGACAGTCATTGAAGATAGCTTTAGAGGATTGAAGAAGATCAACCAGGCTCTGTACACCACTTAACTCCAGACTGCTTTGCTTTCTGAAACATTGAATCTGAAGACACAAAACCAAACAAGCATCAAATGGAAACTCTATCAAAAGGAAAGAGATGAGGAAAAAAGTACTGTATCTGATTTAGATAACCCGAGCATTTTGATTTTTAGGGCATTCCAAAAGCCCTCAATACTTCAGAGAAAGTTGAATTAAATAACGGCTGGTTTGGTTAATCAACATCTTATGGTGGACTAGGCTCTTGGAAACCTCTCTCCCTCTCCTCATTAGAGGAACAGCTGTGTGTATATGTTTTTTCTTTCTTTTGTCTAATTTGCCAATCTAAAATCAAATACCTTTGATTTTTCTATTTTTACACAAATCCAAATATATAAACCATGTGTTTACTTTCTCCCTCTCTCCCCTCTCCCCTTCCCTTTGTATACACACATGTATATGTACACACACACACACTCTTATGCAAGTTTTCATTATTTATTGTGTTCAAATGCAATAAGTAAAGAAGACCCCCAGGCAGTGGTCCCTTGCTCCTCTTGCCTGCAGATATCCTGGGATGCTCCCAGGAGACAGTTACTCCCTGCACTAAAAAGTGACCCATAACTCCCCCTCTCCCAGTGACTGGCCCCAATTCATCACAACTTATCTAGGATTCTACCTCTTCTAATATTTGTGGGTATCCTGAATATTGAAGCCTTTCATGCCTGCTATTAGTCTAAGGGATGTAAAAGAATAATCATTAATTCATCAGCAGCCACAGAAAAGGAGCTGATGTAGCAGTTATTTTTCTTCAAGGTTCTGCTTCCTTTTGGGTGCTAATCTATAAAATATTTAAAATTATTTGAAAGCACACTTCTGATCACAGCAAATGGTATCCAACTGAAACCTCTGTCACACCAGAATTTGAAGTATAAATATAAAATATAAACCACAGTGTCTGATTTGGCTAAGAGCTAAAAAACTACAATCCTGAAATTGGGAAAGAGCTTGTTGCATTAAACTGGGCAAGGCTAAACCCATGGAACAGTAGAGGCAAATGTGGCACAGAATTAAAATTCTTCTGTCACTCCTCATAAAACTCCTGTTCTTACCACAGTTAGAATCTTCAGCTGGAGAAGATTTCTTTGGTGTTGTAAGCACTGATTAAGCAGTGGAATATGCAGGCTGTCTTCATAAATAATTAATCTTTATAACTCTTTTCTCCATTATTATGTGGGGAAAGACTAAGCAGAGTCCTCTCCCTGTGATTCCATTACAAGACTGTTCAAATTAAGAACTTTTTATAATATTTAGTTCCAGTTGTCGTCAGTAATCTTCACTTTTCTTTACACATGTTTGATTTTTCGGAACATGCTCTGCTGTGGTCTTACTCCTCACAAACAGCAGTTTGATTGTGATTATAAGTCATATAAAAGTAGATTATGCAAGTCATCCCAACCACATGTTAAGAAATCCTTTATATGATCTCAATCCAATTCCATTTATGATCTTCAGTGGAATTAAGCAATGTATTTTAAAAATGTTCTGAACTTTCAAGGCAGTTAGTTGTGTAGTTTTACCTTTAATGTCATAAGCCAGACTTTTAATGGTATCTACATTTGGGAAGAACTGGTACCTAATAATAGCTGCTTAATAAACTCAACTGCTAATGAAAATTGCACCCATGTCTCCTCCCCCAGCTGCATTTTGAATGTTCTTGAAAACATGACCTCAGAATCCAGCTGCAAAAAGCTCAGAAGGCCTTATTTTCCAGAAACACTGTAAAATATGTCTTTTGTAACTGGAAAGCTTGACAGACAGACTGCTGGATGGTATTAAGCTTTGGTTCCCACCTCTGCAAAGCCAGACCAGCCCTCTGCACACAGTGAATTATACATTTTATCATCTGTCAAGATGAAAACTCTTACATTTTTACAATAAAAGTTTACAAAATTTGCAGCAAAATTTTACCACAGAACTGTTAGAATATTACATGTTTATGTCTGGTTTTTCATATACATTAATGTAGACTGGGCATGTGACTCTGACAAAAAGTTGGAAAAAATTATTATATAAACCAGTAGTAAAGAGGGATTTGTGTTAAGGATGATCATGTCTGAAATGCTGCACTATCTGAGCACAGCACTGATTTTTATCCTGTTTCTGCCTCTGCCTATGAGCTGGAGGAGGACTAAGAGGTACTGCAAGTACTTTATGCTCCATGTTATTAAGAGTTATTTATCCAGCTCTTGAATATCTGGGGTTTTCCAGTCTGCTGGTCATAGTATATACTTATGCATCTCCAGCTGGGGAAATCCAAACATGAATTAAATATGAGCTGGGCAATTTTGAGCGGTGTTCTGAGACTTTGTGTCAGGGGAACGTTACTTTAAAAGAAGCAGATTGCTGGGTATCCAGGACAGAAAGGTAAAGAATATGGAAAGTGGTGAGGAATTTGATGAACAATTTTGGTCAGGCATTAAAAACATCTAACTACCAGCAGTATAGCTATGGAATTTGAACCAGTCGCTAAATTGCACCTGAGTCTCCTATGACAGCTACCAGTCACACCCCCAATATGGTTTAAAACATAAGCAAAAGATTAAAACGATGGAGAGAAACCCTGTTTCTCACACAAACATAAAGGAAACAGAAGCCCAGCATCTCCAGGTTCTTGCATGAAGCATGATGACTTTGACAGTGACTTTGAACAGTGATAAATCACATCTTTTTCATTTTCTTTCCTTCATGAAGAAGAAGTTTCTCCCCCTCTCCCATGTCCCATGAAAATCAAATAGATATGACCTAAATATACTTGAAAAGATTTGCATCCCAAAGACAAGAAAAGTTTAGTCAGCTCAACCTGACAGGCTCATTTACTCACATTCAGTGAAGACAGCTGTGAATTTAAACAGAAATTTATACTGGTTGGTTAGTTAAGGCAGAAGCCAGAGAAGGTCTGTGCTTTGTGGACCAAACAACTGTGAAATGACATTTCTAAGGAAGGAAATGATCGTAAATGCCACAGAAACAAGTAATTTATAAAAATAGCGGTTGAAAAAATGTATTTCTAGGAGGATTTCAGGTTACACTTTTTATGCTTACAGGCATTTTGTGCTAAAGATCTCCATCTCACTAACTCTTCCCATACTCGATTTCCAGGTTAAAAAATATTGCCAAATAGGCTATAGGACCTACACACATTACTTCTTGTAGCAACTACAGAGGCTCAGACTGAGTAGTTTCATTAGTTTTGCAGACAAATAAATGAAATCTCCTGGATAATTGGGACATGAACACGAGCACACAGGCTTTCAGACATTCTGTCCTTCCACTCTCTCTCAACAGAGATTCATGTCCCTTTGTTATCCCATTGTTACATGGTTGGTAGGCTAATCCTCTTCGCAAGAGACACATAAGACAGACCAGCCACTTCGTAATTGCTCTACATGAATGTGACATCATGAGAGACTTTTCTGGAAACTGGTTTCCATTTTTTTCTGAAGTCATGGGACAGTTCTTCTGCTCTGTCTCTTCCTCTTAGTAGGACGTCTTCCACAAGTATGAGCAACCTAAGGAAGCTGTAAGGTGACAAAGGACACTTCTCACTTCCAAAATTGTCTCTCTTGCATGATGACAGAACTCTTTCTTTCTTAACATACATCTTACCTTTAGGCCACTGATATACATTTGTTATACCTGACATTTTCAATCATTTTCTTCATCCTGATCTCCATAATTTGATCTCTGTCTCTCAGGACAACCCCGGGGGATACCATCTTGACCAGATAGGAATAGAAAAAGCTGTTGTTTTCAAAATGGCTGAAAAAAACCCCAGAAATCTGTGTGGGATGTGGGTATCTTTGAGCTGTGCCTTCCTTGTAAGTGCCTTGGTTCTTTGTGATTATCTGCCAATTCACCACAATGAAAAGGAAAGCAAGAACAAGAATAAGCCTGAAAAGGTTTTCTGTAGCAGGCATTTCACATCTCAAACTCCTTCATGAAAACTGGTGTCATCTGTGAATATGGAAAACAAGGCATAGAATAGCAACTTGCCTTCGCCAAGGAGAAAATTTCTGAATAACTTCTAGGTCTTCTCTATCCAAATCCATGGTCTACAACAAATATCAAAGGACTTCCTAGAGAGAGAGAAGGAGAGAGGGAAAGAGAGGAAGAAGAGAAAGGGAGAAAGAAAGAGA
>NW_020884878.1:6974133-6974953 GCF_003945725.1 Corapipo altera
TTTTTTTCTGAAGTCATGGGACAGTTCTTCTGCTCTGTCTCTTCCTCTTAGTAGGACGTCTTCCACAAGTATGAGCAACCTAAGGAAGCTGTAAGGTGACAAAGGACACTTCTCACTTCCAAAATTGTCTCTCTTGTATGATGACAGAACTCGTTCTTTCTTAACATACGTCTTACCTTTAGGCCACTGATATACATTTGTTATACCTGACATTTTCAATCATTTTCTTCATCCTGATCTCCATAATTTGATCTCTGTCTCTCAGGACAACCCCGGGGGATACCATCTTGACCAGATAGGAATAGAAAAAGCTGTTGTTTTCAAAATGGCTGAAAAAACCCCCAGAAATCTGTGTGGGATGTGGGTATCTTTGAGCTGTGCCTTCCTTGTAAGTGCCTTGGTTCTTTGTGATTATCTGCCAATTCACCACAATGAAAAGGAAAGCAAGAACAAGAATAAGCCTGAAAAGGTTTTCTGTAGCAGGCATTTCACATCTCAAACTCCTTCATGAAAACTGGTGTCATCTGTGAATATGGAAAACAAGGCATAGAATAGCAACTTGCCTTCGCCAAGGAGAAAATTTCTGAATAACTTCTAGGTCTTCTCTATCCAAATCCATGGTCTACAACAAATATCAAAGGACTTCCTAGAGAGAGAGAAGGAGAGAGGGAAAGAGAGGAAGAAGAGAAAGGGAGAAAGAAAGAGAGAAAGAAGAGAAAGGGAGAAAGAAAGAGAGAGAAAGAAAGAAAGAGAGAAAGAGAAAGGGAAAGAGAGAGAAAGAAAGAAAGAGGGAAAGAGAAAGAGGGAAAAAGAAAGAAAA